>NC_039358.1:162570444-162906633 GCF_003573695.1 Papaver somniferum | reverse complement strand
GTCAAAACTGAAAGCTGCCGGAATACCTTGATTCATGTCAGCACTTGCATGGTTTGTGCTGGAATCAGACACTGAAGCATCTACAGAGCCATTGAGGTCAAGTTGTCCGTTGGAAAGACCACCATCACCTGCAAGTATGATTCCAGATGTTGCCAGGTATGGCAGCTCTGGCTGAGTGAAAGCTTGTACTGCTGCTAATTCATCCATCCATAAACGATCATTGTTCTTTTTATCACAGAGCTCCATAAAAATTTTGCATGCTTGCCTACATTAACCCATCATGAGCTCAGATATTAAGTGCAACAAAGTGGGAATATTAGCTCTGAGTAAGCCACACAAAACCAAGAAAACACAGAGAGAAAAGTACATCTCAGAATACCAATATTCTTTCTTCTGCAGAAATAAAGAAGTTGATTTTGAAATTTTTAGAAAAATCATCAAACCTACACGTTTCATAAGGTAGATTTTGTCACAAAAGATGAATCAGAACCAGCTAGGATTGGTTCTAATCTTGGCCTCTTATTAATTTGCCTACATAGAAGTGGTATGATCTTATAAATTAGCAATTAGTAGTGGTCGTTCATACGAATCATAGTACCTTAAACGCAAAGCTCCAAAAGCATCGGAAAACAATATGAGATCATCTATCCAATCCATATCAAATCCAGCAACAAAAGCACGAGCATAAGCCATTGCTTGCTCTTTCCGTAGCACCTTTTTCCGAGTCTCTAGTACTCGTTGTAGACGAATCCTGATAATAGTAAAACAAGAAACATAAATACATCAGAAAACAGACTAGACAAATCCATAAAATGAAGTCATAGTCAAGATACCAACTTACTTAGAGTTTTCTCCTTGTGCAACTTCATCAGTGGACTCATTAGATTCAGCTTTTGGCTAATAACCAACCACCACAAAGCAAACATGAAAGTTCCGATAAGAAATTTCAGCATTTTCATTTAATATGAATATCATACGCACAGGTCTGTAAGATAGTTCATACCTTATAAGGGACAATTGCTTTCTTGGCATTGCCATCAGCCACCGATGCAGTTCCTGTTGAATCCAAGACAAACAATTATCAGTTAACCCCATGTTTTATATGAGTGGATTTGGGAATTGGATCTACCAATTACAAACAAAATATTTATATGAAGCAGTGGATCGAGACATAATTGAAAAATCTTTTGACTTAAAATATACAAAAAAAAAAAAAACAGAGAATTCATAATGATCCCAATGATTACCTTCATTTGTGTCTGAAGACTCATTGGTTTGAATGGAGACTTCAATTTGTGAGATCTCTGTCTCTATTGTAACAAACCTCTCTAGAACTTCAGGAGTGCTAACAAATCTCACAAATCTGTTTCAATAACACAGTAATATTATCAAACTAAAGATATTCTTGAGAATTCTTTGACTAAAACTAAAACAGAGCGAAATAGAATTTTCGGGGAATTATACCTTTCAAGGGTGCCTTTAGTGAACCATGAAGAATTTGAAGATGGTGGACATAGTTTAATAGAATACCCTCCTTTAGGAATCTGTTCTTTAGCATATCTAAGATGAGAAATGAATGGGTCTAACAATCCTGATGCAAGTTTCTCATTCTTATTTCCAGAAAATACAACCAGATCACACCTTCATATCCCAGAAAACAAAAATCCATTATTCATAATTCAATTGAAAAGTCAAAATTATAAGAATTTCATCAAAAATTTCAGAAAGAATAAGTACCTGGTTCTGGTTGGTGTAAGTTGAAACAGAGCATAATCAAGATGAACATGCGAATCCATACAGAGAAAATTTTAGAGTGAATTAAGATTAATCTTATTCTTAAGATCTCAGAATCTCAGAAAAAAATTACAAGCATTTTTCTCACTCAATCTCTGAATTTGGAAGCTGAAGTAAATTATACTCTACTAGTAGTGTTGTGTGTTGTGTAGAGAAGAGTGAGGAAAGAGATGGATAGAGAGAGGGAGAAAGTGCCAGCCAGACTTGGGATGATCAAGGTGCAGCTAGCTAATGGGCACATGCAAATGATAGAAGCTGTCAACTTTTTTAATTGTGGGGTCCACTTAAGAGTCGAACCGACAAGTCTCTAGCCGTCGATCTTGAATGTTCAAAAGTTTAGTACCGAATTAATACTGCATGGTTATCAGAAACAGATCAATTTTGCACCTCGAGATCCAGAGGGATACAAGAATTTTTGATTGGTTTGTTAGTTATTCTGGTTAAAATCACTAAAATTATCGAGAATCTTTTGATGTAATCATATTGTTTTTTTTTTTTTTATTTCTGGTTTGTTCTCTGTTCGACTGCATTGCTGTCGATACAGTTTTGGTTGTTTTTGAGTGTGCAAGTGAGCAAAGAATAATGTCAATAGTGTCTGCATGTAAGAGCCATAATCGGATGTCTCCGATTTTCACCTGTATATTTTAAAGAGGATTTGTCTGAGAACAAATAATATCCCGAAAACCAAACCAAGAGGACGCCCAACCAATCTTAGCCGATGGTTGTAGGATCTCAGACAGCACTTACTGAGATCTTAGCCATGACTTTTAATAAGATTTTATTAAAAACACTTCCACGGTAACAAAAAAGAAAAGAAAAAGTTATTGGATTTTGTATAAAGATTAAGAACCTAGCCAGAATGGGATATACCCAGATTAATTGGGATGATACTTATTTTGTTCCCATTCAAACTAGTGTGCTAAGGGGTGTCTAAAAGTTGGTAAAAGACCAAATTGTCCAAAACAACCATGCCGACTAACACATATTCAAAAAAAATTCATCTTTGTTTAAAACTCTAACTATACATGAAATCAAAAAAAAAAAAAAAAAAAAAAAAACAACGAAGAATCAAAACGAACCAAAAATCGGCAGAGTATTTTTCTGTCGACCTTGCCGACTAAAATATAGTCGGCAGGGTATAAGGTTGAATACCATGACGACTTTTCATCTCTGAAATTAGCAATTACACGGTCGTCACGGTATCCATCCCTATACCTTGTCGACTATATTTTAGTCGGCAGGTTACGGAATTAATACCTTGCCGACTAGATTTTAGTCGGTAGGTTACAGAATTAATACCTAGCCGACTATAGTTTAGTGGGCAGGTTATGAAATTAATACCTCGCCGACTTATCATGCATTTCTAAATACTTTTCTTTGTGTGTCAAAAATCCTATAGTCGGCAGGGTAGTTTTTTGTCGACCTTGCCGACTTTTCATACTTTCAGAATTGAAAATGTTGATTCCTCCTATCATTTTGAGTATAAAATCACTCAGCAGCTTTGCAATCCTGTTTGGCTAGTGTGGTTTCATTTCTGTTAAAAAAAAATCTCAAAAAAAAAATCCTCAAAAATCATAACACATAATCCATGAGTTCAATCCAAATAATACTTAATTTGAGAATTTTAATTCAACTAATTAACTAACCTAAACACATTATTAGTGTTAATTAATAACGGGTATATTAGCCATTTTGAAAATAAATGGTTAAGGGGTGTTGTGTTTTACTTCATAATGACCCGATTTTTGTCTTATTAGGTATACCCCAATTAATCTGGGTATACCCCAATCTCGTCAGGATTAAGAACGATAAATAATATAGCCTTAATAATAAATACAAAAAGCCGAGAAGGGACAAAGATTAATGGAAAAAAAAACTTGTCAATGAGAGAAATTTCAATTTGGTCCATCTATAGCATCATTCACATCGATTTGGTCTACTGACAAAAACAATTGTTCACTTTGTCATGATTATTTGAAATATCGAAAACGATCAAATATCCATGTTACCGCCTGAAATCTCAGAAATTGTGTACCTTCCCATACTCCTCTCACTTATTCATATCATCTCCATCTCCCCTCATTTATTCCTATCATCTCCAAGAAACGTTTTCATTTCCATTTCAGATTTAGAAAGAAAAGTCTGAAATATCAACTAATCAAAACCCTAACATTCTTTCAGAAACAACCCTAATCGACTAATACATAATCAAAGAAGAAATCAAAACAATCAATCAGAAAACTTCGACGAAACCTTGATGACGAAATCAAAAAGGAAATCACAATCAAAATAAGGTAAAAACAAGCAAATAGTTGTATTTCGAGAAGAAGCAATGTGCAAACAACATCGGAGCAAGATCTTGAAGTAACCGAAAGTACGATGTCAAAAGTAACTATAACCGTAACCTAATCTTAGATCTAGTATAAAAAATTGGATTTTGATCTTCGAATGCATGTCCATCGTGTTCCCGTTGTTCATATGTGTTGTTCATCCTGTATAGATTGAGTTCATCCTCTTTGATGTACTTTGGACTTTCTAGTTGTTGTTTTTTCTAGGAGTTCATTATGTTTTGTGAACTATCTCATGCTAGTCATGTTTATGGAGATGAGACTTTCTAGTTGTTTTCTTGTAGGAGTTCATCCTGTTTGTGAACTATCATGTTCTAGTCATGCTTATGGGGATGAAGTTTATCCTCCTTGATGAACTATGGACTTCCTACTTGTTTTCTTGTAGGAGTAGTTTATCATGTTTTGGAACTGTTGGTATGTCTTATGGAGATGGAGTTCATCCTCTCAAATAAATTTTGTACTTTCTATTTGTTTACTTATAGGAGTTCATTTTGTTTTGTGAAATATCGTGTGCTAGTCATGCTTATGGAGATGGACTCCATCCTCTTTGATGAACTCTAGTCTTTCTACTTGTTTTCTTACATAGAAGTTCGTCCTATTTTATGAACTATTAAGGTCTAGTCATGCTTATGTAAATGGAGTTCATCCTCTTTGATGAACTTTGGACTTTACTTGTTTTCTTATAGGAATTCATCATGTTTTGTGAACTATAAGGGGCTAGTCATGCTTATGTAAATGAAGTTCATCCTCTTTGATGAATTTAGACTCCCTAATTGTTTTCTTATAGAAGTTCATCCTGTTTTCTGAACTATTAGGGACTAGTCATGCTTATGTAAATGGAGTTTATCCTCTTTGTCGAACTCTGGACTTCTTAAGTGTTAGACTTGATAATGTTCAATGAAATATTAAGTGTCATAATTTCTTATAAAATAGGATTTCATTGCGTATATTGTTATTTATAGATGGATTATGGTTAGAGTTTATTTGTAATTACTTTTTTTCTTTTTCTATGCAGATAAGTATGGGGATAATGCTAGTAAATAGATAAAATTCAAGGGAGCTTGGATGTTTTCATTTCACTTGCTGCTAGTATTAAAAAACTAAAAGAATGAGAAGGTATAAATGTTGAGCAGATTTTACTATTAAAAAAGAGGTCATTCTGGAATGTGGTGAGTGTTTTTTAGAAAACACAATTATTAGCTCAGAGTGGATTAAGTCGGTGACATTTTTTCAAATTTTCTCGGAAGCACGCCAATCAATTTTGGGGAAAGAGTGTGTATTTCAATTCATAGTTGGGGACAAAACATACATGCGAAGATCTTCAACTGAAGCGTTATCAGTAATATTTAGCATTCCGTGTATCCAAGATAAACGAGGAATAAAAGATGCATTGTTAGATTCTGGAAGTATGACAGATTATAGAGTAGGAAAGTTTTATACAACACACCAATTTCTTCCAACCCCAAGGAAATAGTATGATATAAGAAATACAGAACTGAAACAAAAGATCATTTAGTTGGTTAAATTTAAAACACATAATGAAGGTCTTGTGACAATCATGGAACTTTTCTTGTTGTCAATAGCTTTTCTTACGTTCTATCCACACCAAATACATAGGGTTCCTAAAGGTAAAATCTCATGGTCGCACTTGATTCACAAGCATATCATGGAAAGTATAGAAATAAAGTCTACTGAAGGATGTTATATGTACTTATTGGTGAGACGAAGTTTTATTATACACGATGAACTTTATATATTAATTACACGTAGATTAAGTTACTTATATGAAATACATTAAGTATTTTGCTTAATATGAAATTCATTAAGTATTTTACTTATATGCTTGTTGTTGATAACTAATTAGTGTAATTCTTTTGATACATGTTTGGTTTGATGTGCACTCAAAAGTATTATCACCCAAGTGGAAAATGCAAAAATCAGAAGATGACAACCTCTACCGTACCAGGTTCACATGATGGAAAATCAACAACATTTACGAACACCTCTAAATGAATATTTCTCATTTTGGAGAGGTAACAAACTATTTTAGCTTTCGCTCATGTAGATCGTTTTCATTTTGTCCCGTGCTAGTCATGCTTATGTATATGAAGTTCATCATCTTTGATGAACTATGAACTTTATAGTTGTTTTACTGTAGGAGTTCATTCTGTTTTGTGAACTATCCTGTGCTAGTCATGCTTATGTAGATAGAGTTCATCCGCTTTGATTAACTCTGGAATTTGTAGTTGTTTTCTTGTAGGATTTCATCCTATTTTGTGAACTATCATATATTTCTCATTTTACGGAAATAGAGTTCATCTTCTTTGATGAACTGTGGACTTCCTACTTGATTTCTTGTAGGAGGTTATCATGTTTTTTGAACTATCGAGTGCTAGTCATGCTTATGGAGATGTACTTCATCCTCTTTGATGAACTCTGGACTCCCTACTTGTTTTCTTAAGTTAATTGAGATTTTATTTTTGTATATATGTGCATCTGTCATAAAATGTCATGGAGAAATTCACTGTAATTGAGAAAAGAATACTAAACCAAATAAGGAACAAGTCTAAAGCTGAGTTGCTTGAAGAAGAACACAACAATATTTTCAGATACAAACTCTGAAATCTACAAATGCTAAAAAAGTTGGAAATTTAAAGGGCTAAACATGCCGAAGAGTTGGAAAAATTGCAGACTAAATATGCTGCAGAGACTGAAGAAATGAAACTGGACCATGAACAACACATAACAAATCTTGAGATTAGACAACAAGATCTAGAATGTCAACTTGCAAAAATGATAATTGCAAAGTCGTTTTTTACAAAAAAGATTGAGAAACTTGTTGAATACTTAGCATCAAAGAGGTCTGAAGTTGATGACATTCTGCAAAAGGGGATATGGCATTGTAAATGTAATTCAATACATGACAATTTTACGACAGAGGTTCTTACAACTTGCTTTCAGCACTGAGTAAAAAAATGCATAGTTGGATGATGAAATTAACAATGAATTCTGAAAAGGCGGGGGTATAACAACCACACCCAATAATTCATTCGACAATCTGTATGGACTAACTCCAATATTATTCCGAGAGCACCAGCTTATAAAGTGAGCTCAACTAAGAAAGATATCAAAGAGATATATCTCTTTTTCTCAAATCAATAAGCAAATCAAATAGATAGAAATCTATGAGCCTGATTGATGTGAGAAATACGGACGGTACTAAAGACCAATTCCCAAGTGTCAATCAATTTATGTCCAACAAACAATGTCAGATTTTCCAATTGATTGAACTACGCACAACATGTGATATTTCAATTATATAAACAAATATAATGAGGAAAAGAAATAACACAGATACCAGAAATTCTGTTAACGAGGAAACCGCAAATGCAGAAAAAACCCGGGACCTAGTCCAGATTTGAACACCACACTGTATTAAGCCGCTACAGACACTAGCTTATTACAAGTTAACTTCGGATTGGAATGTATTTGATCCCTAACCAAGCCTCACATTGATTAAGGTACATTCGTGTTCCTTACGCCTCTAAAACAATGCCAGATTCTGCGCACTTGATTCCCTTAGTTGATCTCACCCACAACTAAGAGTTGCTACGACCCAAAGTCGAAGACTTATAAACAAATTTGTCTCCCACAGATAAGTCTATTCTGATAGATAAATATGTCTCCCACATAAATACCTACTAAGTTTTTGTTCCATCTTTTGATAAGTCAAGGTGAACATGATCCAACTGATAATACGGTCTTATACTCTAGAAGAGCAGCCTAGAAATATCAATAACCTCACAATAACTTAACTATATGGTAGTAGAAGAAGTTATTGCGGAATCATAAAGAATGAGACGAAGAGCTTTGTGATTAATTTTTATATCTTACCTATCAGAAATAAATCTCAAGCAAATCTAAGAAAAGATTTAAACACGTTTTCAAAAGCCATAAAAAGATCTTTGTCAATTGATCCATCACGATAGTATTCCTTAAAAGGATTGATAAGCAGTCTAGAGAGGTTTTGTATCCTTGAGCTTTTGTTCACACGTTCCCTGCAACGAACCTCTGAACAATCTTTGAGGATTTCTGGTGTGCGTTACAGATGCACAAAACAAGTTTCCCAAAGAGATTTCCCATAAGAACATTCCTTATGATCAAACAAACACAAACTTATTAGGTTTATCGTGTTTGCCTGCTCTGATACCAATTGAAAAAGCGGGGGTCTAACAACCACACCCAATATTTTGTTCGGAAATATGTATGGACTAACTCCAATATAATTCCAAGAGAATCAACTAGACAGTCAGACTCAATCAAGGAAATATATCCAAGAGTTATATCTCAATTTCTCAATATAATCTGCAATCGAACAGATAGAGATCTGTGAGCCTGATTGATATGAGAAATAACTTGAACGGTACCAAAAACCAATGTTCAAGTGTCAATCAATTACAATCAACAACCAAAGGTCGGATTTAATAATTGATTGAACTATGCACAACCTATGATATTTCAATTATATAAACAAATATAATGCGGAAAAGAAATAACGCAGACACCAAAATTTTTGTTAACGAGGAAACCGCAAATGCAGAAAAACCCCGGGACCTAGTCCATATTTGAATATCACACTGTATTAATCCGCTACATATACTAGCCTACTACAAGTTAACTTCGGACTGGAATGTAGTTGAACCCTAACCAAGTCTCACACCGATTAAGGTACAGTGGCGTTCCTTACACCTCTGAATCCCAGCAGGACTCTACGCACTTGATCCCCTTAGCTGATCTCACCCACAACTAAGAGTTGCTACGACCCAAAGTCGAAAACTTATAAACAAATCTGTATCCCACAGAAAACTCTATTCTGATAGATAAATATGTCTCCCACAGAAGTACCTATGAAGTTTTTGTTCAGTCTTTTGATAAATCAAGGTGAACAAGAACCAATTGATAATTCAGTCTTATATTCCCGAAGAACATCCTAGAAATATCAATCACCTAACAATAACTTAACTATATGGTAGTAGAACAAGTTATTGTGGAATCACAAAGAATGAGACGAAGATCTTTGTGATTACATGTTATATCTTACATATCGGAGATAAATCTCGAGCCAATCTTAGAGAATATAATACTCAATACGATAGAACAAGTAAGATCAGAACACGTAACTATAGAGAAAATAGTTGGGCCTGGCTTCACGAATCCCAAATGAAGTCTTTAAGTATTTAACATATAATGGATTTAGGAAAAAACTAGGTTAAAGGAGAATTGACTCTAGTATGCAACTAATATCACACAGAAGGTGTGAGGATTAGGTTTTCGAGTTGCTAGAGTTCTCCCTTATATAGTATTCAAATTAGGGTTTGATAGCTTAGAAACAAAGCAATCAATATTCACTGTTAGATAAAAACCCGATTTAAGATTCAAGCTAAGTTTGCTTTAAACCAAAACAATATCTCTCCACCGTTAGATGGTCTTATATTGTTATACACAAATGAAATATACCTTCATTTAGATATGGGTAACCGTACCTAAACGTGTATATTGAGTTGGCTCAATAACAGTTAACCGAAGTTAGCCATATGGACAATTTTGTATTAACCACATTCACCTAACACTTCTAGATCAAATGATAATCAAATGAATCTAAGTGTGTTACTCATAGAGTTGTTCAATATTTATATTCTCATAGAAACATACAAGACACAATTAAAACAAAATCGAATTTGATTCATGATTGTACAAAATACTTATTCAAGAATAAATTCATGAACATTAAGCCACAGTTTGCAAAGATTGCATTCCTTAATTTATAAATGTATTTTCTCATGAGTATGAAATCATACTTAACCGATTTTAGAAATTAAACCAACTCAGTTTGCAAACGGGTACGCAAACTTAAGTTTCGGAGTTGGGTCTTTTCCGGCAGTTCGCAAACCGGTATGCATACTGTCGTTCCGGACCTAATTCAGGTAAAACCGTTCGGATACTGGTATGCAAACTTGGTTCCCGGATTTTAACAGTTAAAACCTTTCGCATACTGGTATGAAAACTTGGTTTCCGGACCTGAATCATACCACAACAGTTTGCATACTGGTATGCATACTGTGCTACATCCAGATAATGGTTAATTGTTCTGAACTCCCATTTCAATCATTAAAACATCCTTAGAAGATGACAATAGATGTCCCACACAAACTATTAGCTTATAAGTAATTTTCAAGTGAACAAATGATCAATACGAAACATTCTGAGTCGACATCAAATGACTGTCTCATACAAATCATGTAAGATGTTTCAAGGCAATTTTCACATGATCAGCTTTTGACTTATTATTTAGTTTCCAACAAATAAATTGTTCCCAACTAAACTCTTCAAGAATAATGATGAACGTATCCAAATCAAAAAGCTTCCAACACATATTTCGAGAAAGATATAAGCGAGTTAAACTTAGCTCGAAATATCAAATGTGTATAATGTAAAAGTCTATATAGATACACGACTTGGTCTCAATAGGAGATAGAATAGAATAGACTTCTGAGTGATAGATAAGTTTTAGCCTCCACATACCTTTTATTGATGAAGTTCCTCTAAGCTCTCCTCAGTAGATCTTCGTCTTCAATCGATGAACGCCGTGAAGTCTAAAGCTCAACTACACATTCTATCATAATCCGAGACATAGCTATAAGTAGACTAGAAATCAAGACTTATAGTTTTGATCACCTGTACTTGACAAACAAGCTTGAGATAGCAACGCTTGCGAGTTCGACCGAGCAGTGCTCTAATAGTTTGCAAAAATTGCATTCCTTAATTTATAAATGTATTTGTTCATGAGTATGAAAAACATACTTAACCGAGTTTAGAACTTTAACCACTAAGTTTGCAAACATGTATGCAAACTATAGTTTCTGGACTTTGGTCTTGTCCAGCCGTTTGCAAATGGGTACGAAAACAGCCGTCCCAGACCTAACTCAGGTAGAACCATTCGCATACTGGCATGCAAACAAGGTTCCCAGACTTTAACAGTTAAAACCGTTTGCATACTAGGTATGAAAACAAGGTTCCCGGATCTGAATCATACCAAAACAGTTTGCATACTAGGTACGCATAATGTGTTGGATCCAGACAAAGGTTTTTGTTCTAAACTCCCATTTCAATCATTGAAATATCCTTAGAAGATGACAACAACTATCTCACACAAACTATTAGCTTCAAGTAATTTTCAAGTGATCGAATGATCAATACGAAACTTTCCAAGTCGACACCAAATGATTGTCTCACACAAATCATGTACGATGTTTCAAGGCAATTTCCACATGATCATATTTTGACTTAATATTTAGTTTCTAACAAATAAATTGTTTCCAACTAAACTCATCAAGAATATGATGAACGTAGCTAAAACAAAAAGCTTTCAACTCGTATTTCGAGAAATAGATAAGCGAGATAAACTCGGCTCGAAATATCAAATATGTATTATATAAAAGTCTATATAGCTATACGACTTTGTCTCATTAGGAGATAGAATAGAATGGACTTCTGAGTGATAGATAAGTTTTAGTCTCCACATACCTTTTGTTGATGAAGTTCCTCCAAACTCTCCTCAGTAGATCTTCGTCTTCAATCGATGAACACCGTGAAGTCTAAAGCTCAACTACACATTCCATCCTAATCCGAGACATATCTATAAGTAGACTTGAAATCAATACTTATAGTTTTGATCAACTAAACTTGAAAAACAAGCTTGAGATAACAACGCTTGCGAGTTCGACCGACCAATGCTCCAACAATCTCCCCCTTTGTCAATTTTAACGAAAAAACTATCAATACATATGGATTACAAAATAAATAAAATTTGTAGCTTCTTATCCATCATGCTTGATTTCCTTGGCTCTTCAACATTCCTTGAATTCTTCATCACTCCAAGTACTTCAACGATTCTGAACGTGTTCAAATCAACATCATTGTTGTTGAAGATCCGTAGCCATAACAATAAGAAAACATATGAAAAATATATGTTCTCAATCATTTTTATACAATGTCATATTAGTATTACACAACGTCAAAGTCCAATTGTATCACAACTTTGACAATAATATTGCGGTGATATGTGTCACTCCCCCTTAGTCAATACTTCCATCTCACAATGAAAACCACTCCCCCTTACATAATGATCCGTAAACCATATGTATGTAGTGTGAACTACCAAATAATTCTCCCCCTTTTTGTCAATATAAATTTGCAAAGGTACGAAAACTACGGGATCATAATAAAATTCTCAAAGAGATAATTCATGGCTAAAAGAGAACATATCAACTTTTTTTCGACGATTTCACATAGTCGAAACTTAGTGTATTCATCAAGGAGTTTATAAAGATACAAGATAACTCCTACAATATTCCACAGCCGCATTCCCCACAAATATTTGGCAATTAAGCACAAGTTCAATTAAGAACTCTCCCCCATAAAATGTCATTCCCGAAAGAACAACAAGAGCGACCTTACTTTTACAAGAAAAGAAGGATTTATTTAGAAATTAAAAAATTACATGAAACATGAATTTGTATCCAATAAACTCGAATAAATTGACCACAAGAGGACCTAATTGATTAATTTAATTGGAAATGCTCAACATAAGAAAACTTACGGATCCATACAGTACTTTCACATAAAAGTGGATCAGGGAAAGATCAATACTGTGGAATATTTCAAAACTTCATTCTACCTTTTATCAGTATTGCATAAAGACACAATAGACATAACTTTTGAGCATATATGAGATAATCATAGTTCATGGACGTAAACACACATATCCCATAAAATATTATTGTAATATATAAAACCAATAAAGAATAATAATGCAAAATCATCTTCCAAATAACTTAGAATTTAAATAAATTAATCTAAAAATATTGCAAGATGAAAATCGTTGGCCATAGTTATGTGTAATCACAATATTTGCTATTCCAAACCCTAGTTATTCTACTTAAAACACAATAATAAATTCTCATAGAAGTTTCCTAGACAAAAAACGAAGAGACAAACTCGTAAAGAACATACAAGATGATTTGCCCTTAGAAGGTATAATCAATCTTTTTCGCACGGATTTACACCAATAATGGATACCAAAGGCGTATAAAAAAAGATTTTCTTGACAAAGAAGAAAATACAAAGTCATTAACGACCATGCACTGTAGTTCACATAAGAGGATTGTGAACATTCAAGAATCTTAGAATAACGCGTACTACTGCCCATTCTTGAACTTTATTCTTTATGACTCACCAACAACATCCTTAAAAGCTAAAAATTAGCTTATAAAAGAAGTACTCCAAGAATCCAAGTGCCCAAGTCCAAAAGAAGTGCGACGAAACAGAGCAAAACACTCAAAAACAAGAGACGGGACAAAGATCAATATTAACTCATCCAAATTCAGGATTTCTTATCACCATTTAGAAGATAATTCATAAAGAAAGAGAATGAAAAAAAAATAAATGAGGTCATTCCGAGTTCGGACGAAGAAGTTACGGCCAAAACAATTTGTCAAATATTGACATCTACAGGCCAGTTCGCAAACGGTGTTTGCAAACGGTATTCGCGAACCGAAATCCCTGGATTTTAATTTTAAATGATGGTATGCATACCTGGTATGTGTACCATGAAGGCCAACCATCCCGAACTACTATTTTCAAACCTAAACATTTAAGAACCTTTAACACAAATCAAGTTAGGTAGACATGAACGATACACAAGGTACATGGATCATTATAAGTACTTTAAGAAAATAATAAAAACATAAAACTTTTTCAAGTTTATAGACATACCTTTTTAGAGGAGTCCAATCGAATTCTACAACCTTACCAAAGATTCAAAATCTTACCTAACACAATATGTGCTCCCAATTCTCGTGCTTCCCTCACCGTATACATAGCGGGGCATTTCTTGGTGAGGATGCACTTCCAATACAATCAAGTTGTGTTGAGGTGAACAATGTCTTTCTCACCACATGTGACAGAAACCGACTTTTCCGCACTATGGATTTTTCACAATCTTTAGTCTTCGGCTTACTTCGTTTCTTCTTCCACCAATTCTTGTGTTTTACATTTGAATTATCATCAAAGAACTTTTTAACTTCCAACATCATGGGTACTGCCTTCTCCATGTCATGGAATTTTCTGGGAGATCATTCCTTTTCACACTCAAAGTGTCATTGAATTTCATTGGTACCCACTTCTGAGTGCGTTTGGGAACACCCGGAACCTTCTTCCCATTACTCTCTTCTAGATTTCTCAGAAGAGAATTGGATTGCCTATTCTTTTGCAAGTTAGTCTTTATCCAATTGGGAGCATCGGATCTTGTCTTCGTCTTTACAAAGTTATCCTTTTCTTCTCCAATTGGAAAATGAACCCTAAAGTATGGATTTAGGTAATCTCCTTTTCTTCTTGTACATTTTTTAGTTAGTATAAGACTATAATTATATTTTTTTCATTATGAAGTTGGGAGTTCATTTCTTACAATGAACTTTGGCTATTGTCAGTTCAATCCAAAATGAACTCTGGCAGTTATAGGTCGTTTTTGTGAAAGTGGTAATCGTTATTCGAACTTATTAAGATTTGATTCTAGACCTAATTTTAATTTTAAAACTATCAAACTCAATTGAAAAAGATAGTATCAAGTTTAAAGAATACTATGGCTAAATATTCCACCATTCACTAATTTTTATATGATTCAATATTAATAGTTATCATGCAACTCATACATTCATTTTGATTCTAAAATATTGCCAATATTAAATTTTCAAAATACTAGTTGTTAATCGCAAGTACGAAACATCAAGAGCCCTAAGCTAAGCATGCACCATCATGGGAAAACACAACTAATTAATAAAAATCATTATTTCAATTTTGATACAATGCAAATAATCATAAAAAGAATTGCAGAAATTAGTTAAATAAATATTACCACGTAATTATTGGGAAAATAGCTTCCTCTGTCGCTTCAACTATGGGTTTAGATCTTCATGCTCTAAATACTCTCAAAAGATTGATTCATGGCTCAAAAAGTGTGTACAAATAAGAGAAGAAGGGAAAACAGTCTGTTACAGAAATATGCAACGCGTATGTTCGTTGCAAAGAAAGATGAAACCGCAACGGGTATAGGTATTGCTTTTCAGTCACTGAAAACAACAAAAAAGATCATTGTTTAATTAACGACTGTTCAATACCACCTTTTGTTCTCTAGATTCTTCTTCTTCTCTGCAGCAGCAGAAACTCTGCAACTCGCGATTTCTTCTCCCAACAACTCTCCGTTCTAACCCCTATCACTCCATATACTATCTGAGACTCCAATAACACCTATTTCTACACA
The DNA here is from genome assembly GCF_003573695.1 of Papaver somniferum. Taxonomy (NCBI): domain Eukaryota; kingdom Viridiplantae; phylum Streptophyta; class Magnoliopsida; order Ranunculales; family Papaveraceae; genus Papaver; species Papaver somniferum. Next base: position 162,891,114 of record NC_039358.1, on the reverse strand, counting down.
ACAAGCCTTGTCTTTATTGAAAATCACCTCAAATTTTCTCTCCGATCAAAAGAATTAACTCCGGGATATTTTTCCTGTCTCTTTTACGCGTCTGCTGAGATGTCAATACTCTGCATATGTGATAGAACGAAATAAGGGAAGATATTCTCACTTAATCCTTCACGTAACTTCCAAAAATAACAAATCTCCGAGATATTCTCGATTTCCCTATGTAATAGAAATTGTATGGATATCTTCTTATTTTTCTCGAAATAAATCCCTTTTTCCAACCCTGTTTTATAGTAACTGGTTGATACTAGTCATAATCTAGGAAAAAATATGATAAAGTCTGGACCAAAATCATCTCAGGGAAATACGCAGTTGAAGAGTAATTTTTCCCGCCAAAAGATATTCTTTTAAAGTGAAGAAGAAGGAGTGCCCCGATCCAAAAGTTGGGTGCATTTACCTCTGGGAGAGCCCTTATTCAAAATAAGGGTGCCTTTAGTAATTTTTATCGGGAGGTGCCTTTATTACTTTTTCCGAGCCAATCTTTTACACAAAAGTTCATTTCCTAAAAATACCTACACACACAAAACGCCATAACAAGTACAAAATGAGCACTAACAATATATAGAATTGAGATAAATCACAAAAAGTGTGTCTATCAAATACCCCCAGACTGGTTATTTCATAGTCTTCGAGCAAATCTAATCTCGAAAATAAAAATTTTAACTAAATAAATATTCTAACTCATTGTCGCAGGCATCACGATTGCACTTAGCATGTGCAACAATCCTTTGAACTTCTAGGTGCCCTAGTGGTCGAGTGTTGTCTCGGGAGGGTTTACAAGAGGTGCACCCACAAAGCCTTTACTCCAAACTTTAACTACCTGCGAAGAATCTAAGAACCACACTACACAATCTCCTTAGTTGGCCTACTTATTCATTGGTCATGGTAGGAATAACCATTTTTTGAATCCAGTTATTGAACACGAGTTTGCACGCAAGCATACTAGAATTCATATATAATAAAAAAAAAAGATCTATTCAGAAAGTCGTACAGTGGATCACAATACTCGGAATAACAAACCTGAATACATTAAGAAGATGTATATGGATATAAAAGTGTTCGCATGTTGACTAAGGTGAACGGTGTTTCCCCGAATATTTATATGAACGTCAATGCCAAGATGAATCCTAATGGATTGAGATACGCTCCCACTGGTCTTATACCTAGTTCTAGTACAACTCAGATGGTATATACAAGGGCTCCAATAGTCGATTTATTTATTGAATAATAATAGTATATTAGTTTTTATTAGTTTTTGATGAATGAATCAATGACATGACTAGATCTTTAGAATCCAAGCGCATACTGTTAGAGCATTGCTCGGTTGAACCCACCAATCGTTGGTATGTGAAGGTTGGTTGTCATATTTTAGTATCAAAACACAATTAGAGTCGCTTGATTAAATATACTAGAGTTAACTTCGTTTAGGTTAGAATAGAAAGTCTAGGAATGTTGAGACATACAAATATTACCTTGAAAACCTGAAGATTGTGAAGACGTATCGACTACAACGAAGACAACATCCTTCCACTTGAGGTATTGTGATACTGACTTGACTTGTTTCCATTCGTATCGTTGCTTTCAAGTCGTTTAAGATTGAAAACATAACATGCGAGGTTATATTTATTCTCTAATATTAGACTTGGTCATTTTATTATGATCAAAGTGTCAAGGATGAATATTTTATTACGAAGTATAACGTGTATCTTTTGAACTTTGTAAATGTGACAACGACATAATCTATGTAACTCGTTACTTGATTGTATATTGGATATAAGTGTGATTACATCCTAGGAAATTATGTTTGATTAAATATGTTTAAAGGAAGTACATATATGAAACCTTTTTCGTAGTCAAAAGGAAATCAATAGGCGTTTTGGTATGGTTTTAATTGAAGATCTATTGGATTACCAATTCGAACCTAGGTAATATCTTTGGTAGAACCCATCTTGACTTATGTTGAGAGCTATGGTAGAACCGATCTTTACCTGGTTTGGGATATGGGGTAGAACCGATCTTGACTTATGTTGAGAGCTTTGGTAGAACCGATCCTTACCTATTTTGGGATACACGGTAGAACCGATCTTAACTATTGTTGAGAGTCTTGGTAGAACCGATCCTTACCTATATTGGGATACTCGGTAGAACCGACCCTAGATATTTTTCGGATTCATGGTAGAACCGATCCCTACCTATATTTAGTGACTTGGTAGAACCGATCTTAACCTATATTAGGAGTTATGGTAGAACCGGTCCCAAGAGCAAAACCGATCCTTCATATTCACATATTACTTTACGGTTTTGTGTGAGTTTGGAATTGGGGTTTGCTAAATAGGAAAGTTCTGGATGTCAACATAATTTGGATATGAATACAATTCTTATCTTTTCTTGTCCAAAGATATTCCTTGATACTCAAGGTGATCCCTATCCGAAATATTGATAATCTTTTAATTAAGATTTTTGATTATATGCTTTTGATTTTCCAAAAAATCAAAACATATCACTTGGAAAGTTATATTAGTTAAGTCATGGACAAATACTAGATATTTTATAATGAGAGATTTCAGTATTACAGGTTGGATAGTAGTTGGAAATAGGAAAACCGAAATTAGTACTTATTGCATATCTTGAGAATATTTTCGTTTTTGGAATTTCCTTGTTGTCCAAACAACCTTGGTCTATAAATAGTTGAGTTTGCATTTCTTGAAAACTATCCTAAGAGCCAGGAAAACTTCATTCATGTTGTTTCTGATGGAGTCGTCTATCCAGAGAGGAAAGTACCCTAATTAGGGGAAATCTCTTACGACCGCTTGTTTAAAGACTTTTGTGGGATCAAGAAGCTATACGAGTACCGTTGGTGGGAAACTAAACAACTGCATTGTTGTTTTAGTTTTCGATTATTGATTTGATTGACTAAAGGTTGTTGAAATTTTAATGCACCTAGTTAGATTATTCTTGAGAGCATTCTCTTCTGACATAAGGGTCCCTCAAACTATATCAAAGTATTGACGGGATCATTAGAACTGTTTTTAGATGTAAATACAACTTGTGATTAGCAAACTCCGTTCTGTGTGTGATCGATCATAAGTGGATTCAATTTTGTGGTGTGTAGGTACATAAGAAGGCAATTGAAGACTTGAAGAGAAGAAGATTTTTTCTTATTGGTTTTCGTATCTAGTGATTTGTGCACACATCATGATCGGTTGGGATTCAACTTAGATCTGGTTTATCTTTTGATAGATTTGATCATATAGTCGTTTAGATCAGCAACTATCATTTGGTGGTATTCTTCAATATCCAAATATGATAGTTGTGAATCTGAATCTAAGTTATTGTGAAAAGACGAGGGTACCCAAATACACCGCAATCTCTTAAATATCAATCTATAAGTCCTTTACAAAGTGCGATCTTCTATGGACAAAATCGATAGAATACGAAAACTATGGTATACACTTTGTATGATCGTCTATGGATATGAAATCAAGACAATACAACAAGAAAGTGTTCACTTAATAACATGTATGGTATTAAACCGAAACACTGTAAGATAAATATCAAGTGATTAGGGTTAACTCACAAGTGTATTTACTTTATTATAATATAAAATAATTATAATACAGAAGTAAAGTAAATAACCCTGGCTAAATTTGGGCCTATAGGAATTAATTTGGGCCTATCACTACGTGACAAAAAAGAGACATTTTGAAGTAAAATGAAAAACCCCTTAACCAATTATTTTTTTAATGGCAAAATTATCCCTGATTAATTAGTGTTAATTTGGATAATTAATGATAAAATTTCGTGTTAGATGTGAAACTAACTTGTGTTAATGAATCATCTGAATATGAAAAAATTTAAAATTTAATTTTTTTTTGAAGAACACCAACTCAGAATCGGTTTATATTGTCATTGGTATCAACCGATTGTAACCTCAAAAACATACATAGAGTTTTTGAAACTTGCTTCTACCCAGAATCGGTTTATATGGATATGAAAATCAACCGATTATCCCGAATCGGTTTATATGGACATGAACATAAACCGATTGTGGGTAACAAAAAAAAAATTTATCTGTTGCTTATGTGTTGTTAAACATTAAATAAAATTAAAATTCATTTTTATACCCGAGTTAAGAATGAGTATGACTTCATACTCGATTTCAAATCGTTTAAGAAATTTTACTCGTTTTCAATTCGAGTATATAGTTATACTCGTTTTCAATTCGAGTATAAAGTTATACTCGTTTTCAATTCGAAGTACAAAACTATTTTCATTTTCATTTGTAATCGAAATCGAGTATGATTTCATACTCATTTTATGATCGAGTATTAACTGAAAAAAATGGGTTAACCAGAATCGGTTTACACGATGCATATGTAAAAACCGATTCTTGACATTGCACAACAGGAATCGATTTATAAGAATGCTCATGTAATCCTATTCTAACAAAAAAATATACAAGAAAAATTGATAACAATAATCGGTTTACTCGACACACATATAAAATCTAATTCTTACATAATACATCAACAATCGATTTTTATAAGTGCTAATGTAATCCGTTTCTGGTTCAAATTTCTCGAACCAGAAAACATATCAAGGACAACCGGTCTTTGTGGGCATGAACATAAACCGTTTCTATTTGCAATCGAATCACATATACATTATCGTTAACTGATTCTGATAAACTAGGAAAAATTTGATTTCAAAATTTTCAATTTTTGAGCAATTTTATGTTACTAAAACCTAGTTTATAGGATTGGGTTGAGAAGAAAAGAAGAAGAATCAGTTGAAGTGGAGATAGAAATGAATTTGATTTTGATTTTAGTTTTTAATTTTATGATTTTAGTTTTATGATTTTGATTTTAGTTTTTAAATTTTATGATTTTAGTTTTATGATTTTGATTTTAGCTTTTAATTTTATGATTAGGATTTGATGGGGACAAATTAGTAGTATTAATATTTGATAGAGGGTAAAATGGTAGTTTCATCAAACTTAGACACCCCTTATCATTTTTTATGGGGTGGATGAAAAAATCCATATGCCCCAATTAAGTGGCATAGGCCCAATTTAGCCAGGTAAATAACACACACAAGATTTTGTTAACGAGGAAACCGCAAATGCAAAAAAAAAAATCGGGACCTAGTCCAGTTTTGAATACTCTCATAATTAAGCCGATATACAAAATCTAATGCCAACTTCTTATAGTTGAGACCAAGTAGACTACCCCTAGCTACTTAGTTTCCTCAGTATCCCTGCGTCTTCACCACTCCTTTAGGTCGTATTCCAAACAATAAAAGAATAAAATTGTTTGGTAACCATTCTATTCAATCTTTGGTGAAATTTATCTTGAGTTCTCAACAAAGGCTCTTCCGTTTAAACTAATAAACTCCTTTGTTGGATAAGATCAATCTGAATCAATAACTTAGGTTCGGATTCACAACTATCAGATTCGGGTATTGAAAAATACCACTGAATGGTATTTGCCGATCAATACGACTTTCTGATTAGATAAATATAATCTAAGTCGGATCCCAGTCGATCAAGATGTGTGCACAAATTCACAAGATACAAAAACTAACAAGAAAATATTTTTTGTCTCTAAATCTTCAATTTCCTTCTCAATAACCCGCACAACACAAACTTGAATCCTCTTGTAATCAATCACGCACAGAACAGAGTCTGTTAACAATGGATTATCACAAGATGTCTTTAGATACACAAATGGTTCTAAACATCCCATCGATACTTTGATCTAGTTTGAGTGACGCTTATATCAGAAGAAAAGGCTCTCAAAAATAATCAAACTTGGTGCAATCAAAGTTTCAACAACCGTTAGTCAATCAAATCAATAATCGAAAACTAAAATAATAATGCAATTATCTAGTTTCCCACCAATGGTACTCATAGAGCTTCTTGATCCCACGAAAGTCTTTAAATGAGCGGCCGTAAGAGATTTCACCTAATTAGGGTACTTTTCTCTCCGAATAGATGACTTCACCAGAAACAACACGAATGAAGTTTCCCAGGCTCTTAGGATAGTTTGCAGGAAATACAAACTCAAGTATTTATAGGCCAAGGTTTTTTGTACAACAAGGAAATTTCAAAATTGAAAATATTCTCAAGATATGCAATAAAAGTATTTAATTTCGGTTTTCCTACTCCCAATTTAATGCCAAACAATGTTTCCGATATCTCTCTTAGAAAATTTCTATTATTAATGTAGCACATATACTAATAATTTTTTCCAGAGGATATGCTTTAATTATTGGTAATTAAAACATATATTAAGAAAATTATAATTAAATGCTTTTGATGTGGTTTTTATCTTGTTGTAGAAAATGGTAAAAGGTTGTCGTTCACTCAGACTTGTGGAGATTTGTTTTAGACTTAAATTAGAATAAAAACTCAAGATAAAGTTGTTATCAAGATTATAAAAAGCACCGAGACTCAGGATTCCACCATTGACCAATTAATTGATTTAATCTAATCAATATTCATGCAATTCTTTTCGTTTAAAGTGATTCTAATATATTGCCTTTAGTAGATTTTTGAAGTAACAATTGTATACATCAAGCATGAAACATCAAAAGTCTTAAACTAAGCATGCTCCATCAAAACGGATCACAATCATTCAATAAAAATCAATTTTCCAATATTAGTTCCATGCAAATAATCATAAAAGAAATTGGAAGAATTAATTAAAATAGAAATATACCACTTTTCATGGAACAATGGCTTCCTCCGTCGCCTCGGCTAAGGGGTTTAGCTCTTCATGGTGAAAACACGCTCAAAATAATAATCCATAGCTCAAAAAGGTGTTTTATTGAAGAAGAGGTATAAAGCAGTGTGTTTGTAACAGTTATAATTGTTACAAAACCCACTGTTACAGAGAACTGTTGCAATAGGTGATGTTACAGGAAACGATTGAAAATATATGTTGTTGAATAAAAGACTGCTCTGAAGGGTCTAATGTTCTTCGTGTTCTTCAGCAGCAGCAGCAGAACTCGACTTCCTGCAACTTCGATTTCTCGACTATGTGGTGTTCTAAATTTCCCCTAACTTCTCCTAAACTTACATACCCTTATTTGGGACTCGATCACGCCTTTTATACACCTCCAAACCCTCTAAATACCGATTAATTCTCTGTTTTCCTTCCGTGCAAGTCACGGCAATAATTTCTTCCCACAATTGTTTGACGCGTTTCTGAGCTTTCTAACAAATCCTAAACTCTTCCTTAAATATAAGCGTATCTTAGGAAAGAATATCTTGCCTTTAGTCTCCCCGAAATTCCAAAAATAAATCATGCAGAGACCCATGCAAACTCACTCCCCTGTTTTGCTTGACCCACGAATTAAACCCTGATTTGCCGAATCTGAAGTGATTACCAACCCTTTTTGGGCCCAGCAAGACATATCCAATCCACGACATCCATTGAATCCGGCAACAAATTCACCAGCTCTCGCCTGAAATACCCGTGAAAAGTTCACACCTCTGTTTCCTTCTAACTCGATTTCTGCCACTTTCAATCGACGAAATCACTCCTAGTATCCCTGTTTTGCTCTAACAGATGCTTGCTATAAATTTCAGCCATTGAATCTCCTCAAAACGCGATTAAAACCTCAACCCTAAATCTGCATGTATGATAGTTAACCTTCCCGCCAAAAACAAGAATTCAAATAATGAAGATGGTTGCCCCTAATCCAGAGTAGGGGTGCCTTTATCATCTGACTTAGGTGCTATGGACAAAAGTGGGTGTTGCGGACAAGTTTGGGTTATACATAGCTTGGGTGCTCCTTAGACAAATCTGGGGTCCGTTTAGCAACTGTCCTCCGGGGTGCCCCACACAACTTTTCGAGCCGATTTTTCCAAAAATGTTTATTGGCAAAAATACCTACACACACATAAAACACCATAATAAGTACAAAAATGAGCACTATCAATATATAGAATCGAGACAAATCAAACACAAAAATGTGTCTATCAAATACCCCCAAACTTATTATTTGCTAGTCCTCGAGCAAATTAAATTTAGAAAATAAAATCCTAACTCACTGTCGCAGGTATCGTCGATTGCATTTAGCGTATGCAATAAGCCTTTAAACCCCTAGGTGGCCCTAGTGGCCGAGTTATAGTCTCGGGAGGGATTACCAGAGGTATACCCACAAAACCTTTATACTCCAGACCCTAGATATCTACGCATAACCTTGGAAAGCACTAAAGAATCTCCTTGGTTGGCATACTTATTGACAACAGGAGGAAGTACCCTGATGCGAAATTCCAATTGATGTACACGAGTTTGCACTCAAGCATACTAAAATTCATATAAAGTGACAAATCTCTACTCAGATAGTCGCACTATGGACATCAATATCCGGAGTCAAAACTAATCACATGGATAGATTAAGAAGATGGTAATAGAGAAAAACATAGATGGTTTTGATGTTTACTAAGTGAACGGCGTTTCCCATATCTGTCTGAAGGCCTCCGCCAAAATGAACCTATCCTAATGGATTGAGATACTAGTCTGACTAATATCAACACACTGGCATATACAAGGGTACCAGTGGTCGATAACCTAACTCTAGGTCAACACAACTGGCATATACAAGGGTACCAGTGGTCGACTTTATTGAATTTATTCCTTTTGGTCAAATGGTCTGGTCTCAATTTCTCTTCTTTTTTTTCATGATATCTCAATCACTCTAATTCACCCTAGCATTGGTAACAACTTAAATCGTGAGCCCCACCAAATCACTTAGAAACATATTTAAAAAGAAAAATAAAAACAGAAGTGAAAAGGACTCAACGAGATATGGAGAAACTACCATGTTATTTCTAACACCTGAGCTCTGTGCTTTTATGAATAGACTCTTTAGATGTTTCCATCTAATCAGATTGGTTCCTCAACTCCTACAATCAAAATGCTTCCATCCACTTAGATTGGTTAGTGCCATCCTTAATAGGCATAAATTTCTAGGCTCTGGAGTTTATTTATTGCAACTAAAAAGTTTCTCCCATACCCCCAAACTTAAATCTAACATTGTCCTCAATGTTCTAAAGATAAAATTAAAAGCATGAACAAGGAGAAACTGTTACCATTTGAAGCAAAAGAGATAAGGAAAGATATTACCGTGTTGCATGAGATTGGGTTACCTCCCAAAAAGTGCTAAGTTTAACGTCTTCAGCCAGACATAAGAAAGGATTAATCACCTCGTATCATAAAGTAATAGCCGAAATATCTGTGGGTCATCAAAACCAAATAGAGCTATCACAAGTAAAAGAAATCTGCAACATGCCAAGAAAATTAACAAATAAAGCGCACCCTTGTCTAGTTTCCTGTTTAAGACAACTACATCTAGCTGTGGTTCAGGTTCAGGCTCTATGGAAGGGTCTAGATAAAATATTTTCATGCGCTGGAATTCCTCAAAGCTAAGGTACGGTTCAGGTGTTAGAGTCTGGAAAAACTCAAGTAAAAACTTAGAAGCACATAATAATCACCTGAATAATTGTAGATCCTTAAAGTCAATCAGTTTTGACTCACACAGCTGACCACAATGAGAGTGGTGGTCTTCCTTAAACAAATGTTTCGATCCTAATCTCCTAAAATAATTAGGTTTAGTCTCAAAACTTAATAACTGACACATTTCAAATTCAAATTATCCCACAATTGGTCGAAAAATATTTGGTGGGAAAACAAAGTCAATCTGGATATCATAGCCTGGGTAAACCACATCAACCAGAGGATGGGTTTCTAACAACTGAACTTCCTTACGGACATCACTAGGTTCAGGAAAACGTGTATGAAGATAATCTTGTAAAATGGTTGAGGCACATATGTCAAGTCCCAAGTGAGGGACCTTTCTAATAGTTAAAGCACATGGAGAATGATAATCACCCCCAAACTTAGAGTTTTCAGTGTCTCTAGAAAGACTAGTCACAACTTCCCTAATTTCAAGGTCATTAGATTCCTGAAAATGGTCAATTGATTCTTCTAAGTATGGTTCATCCTCACTCATCTCTATGAGTTCACTTTCTTTGTCTAAGACTAATGTTTCTAAATCGCTAGACTCTAAAACAATATTCTCAGAAAAACTCGTTCCTCTAAACCATTATTAGCTTCGTAATCAAAGGAAATACTACATCGTATAAAATGGGGGTATCTCTAGTCAAATCCTCGTCCTTTTGAATAGGTGAATTATTAAAATTATTTGGATTTGAACTAGAAACATTATCATTATTAAGCTCAATTGGAGTAACAAATTCCTGATCACCATGGCTACTTATTTCAAATTCTTCATCAACACTATCCTCATCATCATCATTAGAATAACATGAAAATGGTTGAACCTCATCTAAACAAGTAGTGTTACCAACATCTTGATTATGTGAATAACTATCTTCATTTTAAAATGTACTATTGGAAACACTATATTGGAAATTAAGAGCAGTTATGTTCTGGGCCTCTAACAAAATATTTTGAGTCGACTCACATGACTTCCTGATTGAATCTAGGAAAGAAAGTTCACTCGTTGCATTGCTTTCGTCCATAACTAAGTTATTCATTTCTGCTAACTTACGTGTTGACTCTAGTAGAGAGGAAGTTTGCTCGTATGACCGGTTGGCGTGTGGATAGTAATTGGGATCACCATGGTATGAACCATAACCTTCAAAAGGCTGATGTTCCCAACCATTATTCACACTATGGTCAAAGTAGTAATGTCCATTTTGAAACTCAGTCTGATATTCGTTGTATTGGCTATTGTAATACCAGTTCGACATTCTATTGCAGGGGTGTGAGTTGTCACACAAAATAAAACCCACTGACAGGGGATTCATGGGTGGATAGAATCTTACCTCCCGTACCAGACGGGCGATGAACCGTTGAAGTCGACTCAGGCCACCGACTCCGATGTGTACGAACCCGAGGGGACGAGACAGTATCGTAACTGTCGTCCTTCCCTGCAAACAGTTGATATTTAATTTTGACCCTTCCTTAGGGTTTAAAAAAATAATGTACAAGAATGTCCAAAAAGTCCAAAAATAAAAATGTCCAAAAAGGAAAAGAAAAATTACAAAAATAACACCCTATTTACAGTTTCTAAAGATAAAACAAAATAACTATATACAAAATCTTCTTCTTCACTCCTTTCGGATTCCTCTTTTCTTTCCTTCTTTGGCGATGCTTTCCTTTTATAACACCTTTTCTTCCCTTGTAGCTTCGCTCCAAATCTGAAAAGAATCGAAAAATACCAAACCACGTAAAAAAGAACAAAAGATAAAAATAAAAAGAAACCTAAAACAAATCTAAACACAAGTCCGCATCGGCGGCGCCAAAAATTGATGTAGTTTTTATGTTGTTGTAGAAAATGGTAAAAGGTTGTCGTTCACTCAGACTTGTGGAGATTTGTTTTAGACTTAAATTAAAATAAAAACTCAAGATAAAGTTGTTATCAAGATTATAAAAAGCACCGAGACTCAGGATTCCACCATTGACCAATTAAGTGATTTAATCTAATCAATATTCATGCAATTCTTTGCGTTTAAAGTGATTCTAATATATTTCCTTTAGTAGATTTTTGAAGTAACAATTGTATACATCAAGCATGAAACATCAAAAGTCTTAAACTAAGCATGCTCCATCAAAACGGATCACAATCATTCAATAAAAATCAATTTTCCAATATTAGTTCCATGCAAATAATCGTAAAAGAAATTGCAAGAATTAATTAAAATAGAAATATACCACTTTTCATGGAACAATGGCTTCCTCCGTCGCCTCGGCTAAGGGGTTTAGCTCTTCATGGTGAAAACACGCTCAAAATAATAATCCATAGCTCAAAAAGGTGTTTTATTGAAGAAGAGGTATAAAGCAGTGTGTTTGTAACAGTTATAATTGTTACAGAACCCACTGTTACAGAGAACTGTTGCAATAGGTGCTGTTACAGGAAACGATAGAAAATATATGTTGTTGAATAAAAGACTGCTCTGAAGGGTCTAATGTTCTTCGTGTTCTTCAGCAGCATCAACAGAACTCGACTTCCTGCAACTTCGATTTCTCGACTCTGTGGTGTTCTAAACTTCCCCTAACTTCTCCTAAACTTGCATACCCTTATTTGGGACTCGAGCACGCCTTTTATACACCTCCAAACCCTCTAGAACCCGATTAATTCTCTGTTTTCCTTCCGTGCAAGTCACGGCAATAATTTCTTCCCACAATTGTTTGACGCGTTTCTGAGCTTTCCAACAAATCCTAAACTCTTCCTTAAATATAAGCGTATCTTAGGAAAGAATATCTTGCCTTTAGTCTCCCCGAAATTCCAAAAATAAATCATGCAGAGACCCATGCAAACTCACTCCCCTGTTTTGCTTGACCCATGAATTAAACCCTGATTTGCCGAATCTGAAGTGATTACCAACCCTTTTTGGGCCCAGCAAGACATATCCAATCCACGACATCCATTGAATCCGGCAACAAATTCACCAGCTCTCGCCTGAAATACCCGTGAAAAGTTCACACCTCTGTTTCCTTCTAACTCGATTTCTAGCCACTTTCAATCGACGAAATCACTCCTAGTATCCCTGTTTTGCTCTAACAGATGCTTGCTATAAATTTCAGCCATTGAATCTCCTCAAAACGCGATTAAAACCTCAACCCTAAATCTGCATGTATGATAGTTAACCTTCCCGCCAAAAACAAGAATTCAAATAATGAAGATGGTTGCCCCTAATCCAGAGTAGGGGTGCCTTTATCATCTGACTTAGGTGCTATGGACAAAAGTGGGTGTTGCGGACAAGTTTGGGTTATACATAGCTTGGGTGCTCCTTAGACAAATCTGGGGTCCGTTTAGCAACTGTCCTCCGGGGTGCCCCACACAACTTTTCGAGCCGATTTTTCCAAAAATGTTTATTGGCAAAAATACCTACACACACATAAAACACCATAATAAGTACAAAAATGAGCACTATCAATATATAGAATCGAGACAAATCAAACACAAAAATGTGTCTATCAATACCCCCAAACTTATTATTTGCTAGTCCTCGAGCAAATTAAATTTAGAAAATAAAATCCTAATTCACTGTCGCAGGTATCGTCGATTGCATTTAGCGTATGCAATAAGCCTTTAAACCCCTAGGTGGCCCTAGTGGCCGAGTTATAGTCTCGGTAGGGATTACCAGAGGTATACCCACAAAACCTTTATACTCCAGACCCTAGCTATCTACGCATAACCTTGGAAAGCACTAAGAATCTCCTTGGTTGGCATACTTATTGACAACAGGAGGAAGTACCCTGATGCGAAATTCCATTGATGTACACGAGTTTGCACTCAAGCATACTAAAATTCATATAAAGTGACAAATCTCTACTCAGATAGTCGCACTATGGACATCAATATCCGGAGTCAAAACTAATCACATGGATAGATTAAGAAGATGGTAATAGAGAAAAACATAGATGGTTTTGATGTTTACTAAGTGAACGGCGTTTCCCATATCTGTCTGAAGGCCTCCGCCAAAATGAACCTATCCTAATGGATTGAGATACTAGTCTGACTAATATCAACACACTGGAATATACAAGGGTACCAGTGGTCGATAACCTAACTCTAGGTCAACACAACTGGCATATACAAGGGTACCAGTGGTCGACTTTATTGAATTTATTCCTTTTGGTCAAATGGTCTGGTCTCAATTTCTCTTCTTTTTTTTCATGATATCTCAATCACTGTAATTCACCCTAGCATTGGTAACAACTTAAATCGTGAGCCCCACCAAATCACTTAGAAACATATTTAAAAAGAAAAATAAAAACAGAAGTGAAAAGGACTCAACGAGATATGGAGAAACTACCATGTTATTTCTAACACCTGAGCTCTGTGCTTTTATGAATAGACTCTTTAGATGTTGCCATCTAATCAGATTGGTTCCTCAACTCCTACAATCAAAATGCTTCCATCCACTTAGATTGGTTAGTGCCATCCTTAATAGGCATAAATTTCTAGGCTCTGGAGTTTATTTATTGCAACTAAAAAGTTTCTCCCATACCCCCAAACTTAAATCTAACATTGTCCTCAATGTTCTAAAGATAAAATTAAAAGCATGAACAAGGAGAAACTGTTACCATTTGAAGCAAAAGAGATAAGGAAAGATATTACCGTGTTGCATGAGATTGGGTTACCTCCCAAAAAGTTCTAAATTTAACGTCTTCAGCCAGACATAAGAAAGGATTAATCACCTCGTATCATAAAGTAATAGCCGAAATATCTGTGGGTCATCAGAACCAAATAGAGCTATCACAAGTAAAAGAAATCTGCAACATGCCAAGAAAATTAACAAATAAAGCGCACCCTTGTCTAGTTTCCTGTTTAAGACAACTACATCTAGCTGTGGTTCAGGTTCAGGCTCTATGGAAGGGTCTAGATAAAATATTTTCATGCGCTGGAATTCCTCAAAGCTAAGGTACGGTTCAGGTGTTAGAGTCTGGAAAAACTCAAGTAAAAACTTAGAAGCACATAATAATCACCTGAATAATTGTATATCCTTAAAGTCAATCAGTTTTGACTCACACAGCTGACCACAATGAGAGTGGTGGTCTTCCTTAAACAAATGTGTCGACCCTAATCTCCTAAAATAATTAGGTTTAGTCTCAAAACTTAATAACTGACACATTTCAAATTCAAATGTTCCCACAATTGGTCGAAAAATATTTGGTGGGAAAACAAAGTCAATCTGGATATCATAGCCTGGGTAAACCACATCAACCAGAGGATGGGTTTCTAACAACTGAACTTCCTTATGGACATCACTAGGTTCAGGAAAACGTGTATGAAGATAATCTTGTAAAATGGTTGAGGCACATATGTCAAGTCCCAAGTGAGGGACCTTTCTAATAGTTAAAGCACATGGAGAATGATAATCACCCCCAAACTTAGAGTTTTCAGTGTCTCTAGAAAGACTAGTCACAACTTCCCTAATTTCAAGGTCATTAGATTCCTGAAAATGGTCAATTGATTCTTCTAAGTATGGTTCATCCTCACTCATCTCTATGAGTTCACTTTCTTTGTCTAAGACTAATGTTTCTAAATCGCTAGACTCTAAAACAATATTCTCAGAAAAACTCGTTCCTCTAAACCATTATTAGCTTCGTAATCAAAAGGAAATACTACATCGTCTAAAATGGGGGTATCTCTAGTCAAATCCTCGTCCTTTTGAATAGGTGAATAATTATTAAAATTATTTCGATTTGAACTAGAAACATTATCATTATTAAGCTCAATTGGAGTAACAAATTCCTGATCACCATGGCTACTTATTTCAAATTCTTCATCAACACTATCCTCATCATAATCATCATTAGAATAACATGAAAATGGTTGAACCTCATCTAAACAAGTAGTGTTACCAACATCTTGATTATGTGAATAACTATCTTCATTTTAAAATGTACTATTGGAAACACTATATTGGAAATTAAGAGCAGTTATGTTCTGGGCCTCTAACAAAATATTTTGAGTCGACTCACATGACTTCCTGATTGAATCTAGGAAAGAAAGTTCACTCGTTGCATTGCTTTCGTCCATAACTAAGTTATTCATTTCTGCTAACTTACGTGTTGACTCTAGTAGAGAGGAAGTTTGCTCGTACGACCGGTTGGCGTGTGGATAGTAATTGGGCTCACCATGGTATGAACCATAACCTTCAAAAGGCTGATGTTCCCAACCATTATTCACACTATGGTCAAAGTAGTAATGTCCATTTTGAAACTCATTCTGATATTCGTCGTATTGGCTATTGTAATACCAGTTCGACATTCTATTGCAGGGGTGTGAGTTGTCACACAAAATAAAACCCACTGACAGGGGATTCGTGGGTGGATAGAATCTTACCTCCCGTACCAGACGGCGATGAACCGTTGAAGTCGACTCAGGCCACCGACTCCGATGTCAGTGTACGAACCCGAGGGGCCGAGACAGTATCGTAACTGTCGTCCTTCCCTGCAAACAGTTGATATTTAATTTTGACCCATCCTTAGGGTTTAAAAAAATAATGTCCAAGAATGTCCAAATAGTCCAAAAATAAAAATGTCCAAAAAGGAAAAGAAAAATTACAAAAATAACACCCTATTTACAGTTTCTAAAGATAAAACAAAATAACTATATACAAAATCTTCTTCTTCACTCCTTTCGGATTCCTCTTTTCTTTCCTTCTTTGGCGATGCTTTCCTTTTATAACACTTTTTCTTCCCTTGTAGCTTCGCTCCAAATCTGAAAAGAATCGAAAAATACCAAAACACGTAAAAAAGAACAAAAGATAAAAATAAAAAGAAACCTAAAACAAATCTAAACACAAGTCCGCGTCGGCGGCGCCAAAAATTGATGTAGTTTTTATGTTGTTGTAGAAAATGGTAAAAGGTTGTCGTTCACTCAGACTTGTGGAGATTTGTTTTAGACTTAAATTAAAATAAAAACTCAAGATAAAGTTGTTATCAAGATTATAAAAAGCACCGAGACTCAGGATTCCACCATTGACCAATTAAGTGATTTAATCTAATCAATATTCATGCAATTCTTTGCGTTTAAAGTGATTCTAATATATTTCCTTTAGTAGATTTTTGAAGTAACAATTGTATACATCAAGCATGAAACATCAAAAGTCTTAAACTAAGCATGCTCCATCAAAACGGATCACAATCATTCAATAAAAATCAATTTTCCAATATTAGTTCCATGCAAATAATCATAAAAGAAATTGCAAGAATTAATTAAAATAGAAATATACCACTTTTCATGGAACAATGGCTTCCTCCGTCGCCTCGGCTAAGGGGTTTAGCTCTTCATGGTGAAAACACGCTCAAAATAATAATTTATAGCTCAAAAAGGTGTTTTATTGAAGAAGAGGTATAAAGCAGTGTGTTTGTAACAGTTATAATTGTTACAGAACCCACTGTTACAGAGAACTGTTGCAATAGGTGCTGTTACAGGAAACGATAGAAAATATATGTTGTTGAATAAAAGACTGCTCTGAAGGGTCTAATGTTCTTCGTGTTCTTCAGCAGCAGCAACAGAACTCGACTTCCTGCAACTTCGATTTCTCGACTCTGTGGCGTTCTAAACTTCCCCTAACTTCTCCTAAACTTGCATGCCATTATTTGGGACTCGAGCACGCCTTTTATACACCTCCAAACCCTCTAGAACCCGATTAATTCTCTGTTTTCCTTCCGTGCAAGTCACGGCAATAATTTCTTCCCACAATTGTTTGACGCGTTTCTGAGCTTTCCAACAAATCCTAAACTCTTCCTTAAATATAAGCGTATCTTAGGAAAGAATATCTTGCCTTTAGTCTCCCCGAAATTCCAAAAATAAATCATGCAGAGACCCGTGCAAACTCACTCCCCTGTTTTGCTTGACCCATGAATTAAACCCTGATTTGCCGAATCTGAAGTGATTACCAACCCTGTTTGGGCCTAGCAAGACATATCCAATCCACGGCATCCATTGAATCTGGCAACAAATTCACCAGCTCTCGCCTGAAATACCCGTGAAAAGTTCACACCTCTGTTTCCTTCTCACTCGATTTCTAGCCACTTTCAATCGACGAAATCACTCCTAGTATCCCTGTTTTGCTCTAACAGATGCTTGCCATAAATTTCAGCCATTGAATCTCCTCAAAACGCGATTAAAACCTCAACCATAAATCTGCATGTATGATAGTTAACTTTCCCGCCAAAAACTTGAATTCAAATAATGAAGATGGTTGCCCCTAATCCAGAGTATGGGTGCCTTTATCATCTGACTTGGGTGTTATGGACAAAAGTGGGTGCTGCGGACAAGTTTGGGTTATACATAGCCTGGGTGCTCCTTAGACAAATCTGGGGTCCGTTTAGCAACTGTCCTCCGGGGTTCCCCGCGCAGCTTTATGAGCCGATTTTTCCAAAAATGTTTATTGGCCAAAAATACCTACACACACATAAAACACCATAATAAGTTCAAAAATGAGCCTATCAATATATAGAATCGAGACAAATCAGACACTATCAATGTACAAAAATAATGTTTCCGATATCTCTCTTAGAAAATTTCTATTATTAATGTAGCATATTGATGAGTGCTAAAAAGTGCATATTTCTATATATTTTTCTTGGCATTTAACTCATCTTTTTTGCATTAATTCTGCATTTTATTCCATATTCTGTATTTTCTTTGTTTTAGTCCCTACTCGTACAACCACAGGATGGCGAGTATGCATCGATTACAGGAAGTTGAACACAGTAACAAGGAAGGATCACTTCCCGCTCCCTTTCATTGACCAAATGCTAGAGCGTGTGTCTGGACACAGTCACTACTGTTTTCTAGATGGCTTTTACGGTTATAACCAAATTCACATTGCTCCGGAAGATCAGGAAAAAACTACATTCACGTGTCCATTTGGGACGTTTGCTTATAGACGTATGCCCTTCGGGTTGTGTAATGCACCTGCTACTTTTCAGCGTTGCATGATGAGCATTTTTTCTGACATGATAGATAGTTTTCTCGAGATCTTCATGGATGATTTCTCCGTGTTCGGTTCTTCGTTTGATAAATGTTTAAGACATCTTACCCTTGTGCTGTCCAGATGTAAGAAAAGGAACCTTGTTCTAAATTGGGAAAAGTGCCATTTTATGGTGAATTCAGGAATAGTTCTAGGACACATCATCTCGGAAAAAGGCATTGAAGTAGGTAAAGCTAAAGTAGACCTCATCCGACATTTACCAAAGCCCCGCTCTGTGAGGGAAATTCGATCATTTTTAGGTCATGCTGGTTTTTACCGGCGATTCATCAAAGACTTTAGCAAAATCTCAAGACCTCTGTGTAGTCTACTCGCCAAAGATGTTACCTTCAATTTCGATGATGCTTGTGTGAAAGCTTGGGAGGAATTAAAAACTCTTCTCACCGCCGCTCCTATAGTCCGACCACCCGATTGGAAGCTTCCGTTTGAACTCATGTGTGATGCCTCTGATTATGCTGTTGGTGCTGTTTTAGGACAGCGTGTTGATAGACTACCATACGTGATATACTACGCTAGCAAAACCCTTAATGATACTCAACTCAATTACACAACTACCGAGAAGGAATTGCTTGCTGTCGTTTTCGCATTAGAAAAGTTTAGATCTTATCTGATAGGGTCTAAGATCATCATATACACAGACCATGCGGCTTTGAAGTATCTTCTTTCCAAGAAGGATGCTAAAGCTCGCCTTATTCGATGGATACTATTATTACAGGAATTCGATCTCGAAATCCGTGATAAGAAAGGTTGTGAGAATGTGGTTGCTGATCATTTGTCTAGATTAACTTTAGAGTCTATTGATGAATTTGAGCTGATTAGAGAATCATTCCCAGATGAACAGCTGATGTCTATCTCAGACCTTCCTTGGTTTGCTGATATTGTTAACTACCTCGCTACAAGTAGGATGCCCTCACGTTGGTCGAGACAAGACCGCTCTAAATTCCTGGCTGAAGTTAAACATTTCCTTTGGGATGACCCATATTTGTTTAAGTACTGCCCAGACCAAATCATTAGGAAATGTGTCCCCAACACCGAACAGAAAGATGTGATATCTTTCTGTCATGACCAAGCATGTGGAGGGCATTTTAGTGCCAAGAAAACCGCTGCGAAGATCTTGCAGTGTGGGTTTTACTGGCCATCGCTGTTTAGAGATTGTTATGAGTGTTGTATTGCTTGTGAGCGCTGTCATAAACTAGGAAGTATCTCAAGGAGAAACATGATGCCATTGAATCCTATTCTGATTGTTGAGATTTTTGATGTTTGGGGGATCGACTTCATGGGTCCATTTCCCATGTCTGACAGCAAGTTGTACATCTTAGTCGCCGTTGACTACGTCTCCAAGTGGGTAGAAGCCATCACAACCAGAACAAATGACCACAAGGTGGTACTTTCCTTTTTAAAGGAAAACATATTTTCACGTTTTGGTACCCCGAGAGCTATCATCAGTGACGGTGGCTCACATTTCTGCAATAGGAACTTCGAGTTTTTAGTACGCAAGTATGGAATAACTCACAAGGTTGCTACTCCGTACCACCCTCAGACCAGTGGACAAGTGGAAGTGTCTAATAGGGAAATCAAGCACATTCTAGAAAAGACGGTTAACCCGTCTAGGAAAGATTGGTCAATAAGATTGAATGATGCTTTTTGGGCCTATAGAACAGCGTATAAGACACCAATTGGCATGTCCCCCTATCGTCTAGTGTATGGAAAGCCGTGCCATCTTCCTGTGGAGTTAGAACATCGAGCTTACTGGGCTATCAAGAAACTTAACTTTTCTCTCGACGAAGCTGGAATTCAACGGAAACTTCAACTCAACGAGTTGGAAGAATTGATAAATGAGGGTTATGATAGTGCCAAGTTATATAAGCAGAAGATGAAGATGTTTCATGATAAGCGTATTTTGCGCAAATCCTTCACTCCTGGTCAGAAAGTCTTGCTGTATGACTCCCGATTACATCTTTTTCCAGGAAAACTGCGTTCCAGATGGAAGGGTCCATACCTAGTACGCACAGTTTTTCCTCATGGAGCTGTAGAGCTGGAGGATGTTTCCAACAAGAACGTTTTCAAAGTCAACGGGCAGAGATTAAAGCCATTCCTTGAGCCATTCCCACCCGACATTGAAACAACCAACCTGGAGGACCCGGTCTATGTGGACTAAACTGGTCCACTCTTTCCCTAAATAACCAAAAAGTTTTCCAAATCTTTCCCTAAAAACCAAAATTTTTCTTTTTCCCATCAAAACCAAATGTCTCCCGACAAAACCAAATTTTTCCAAAAAGTCCAATCCCATTAAAAAACCAAATTTTCTTGTAGATAATGTGTTAGTTAAATTTCCTTTTGTATATATTTTGTGCTCATCCATTGTGACTCCGAATATGATGGATTTTTTCCTTGAATAACGGAGTTTTAATCGAGCTTTCGCCGTACAATCGGGTATTCTCTCTCCTTTTACTCTACTCAGCATGTTCCTCTTCATATATTGTTTTATAATTTTGTTCATATTTTGAAACATTGAGGACAATGTTTAGTTTAGGTTTGGGGGTATAGAGTAGATACTTTGATAAAACAAAACTCCATCTTTTTGAAAAAATTTCAAATTCAAAAAAAAAAAAAAAAAAAAAAAAAAAAATTGAAAAATCAAAATAAAAAATTAAAAAATTAAAAAATCATAAAAATGGAGCTCATTTACCTTGAAATGTTGACTCTTGTGCAAATATGTAATTATTAGGAGTCTTAGTCTAGATATTTAGGCACCCTGATTCTAGCACAATTCACATAGTGATAAGAAATTTGCACGCGCACGATCTACCAATACATGTATAGCCTCGATCTTCAAGGTGTTTGATAGGAAGTTACGAGTGCCAATCACTTTAGAATACTGAACGAAACTTGACTAGCTTGTTCTTTTGGTTGGTTGGGATAGAAGGAGGAGGTTACATTAAGAAAGACAACCATCGAATTTAACTGGGTGCATCAAAAAGGGCTACCTCTTGCAAAGTGTCATGTAATCTTTTGTTTCCTTTTGTATATGTATCAAAAGTGTTTCCTTATTCAAAAAAAAAAAAAAAAAAAAAAAAAAAAAAAAAAAAAAAAAAAAAAAAAAAAAACGATGTATATATTCAGAAAAAAAAAAAAAAAATCAAGTATTTTTCAACTCCATCCTCTCTTGTTCCAAAAATAAAAGAGAGTAGTCAATGTAAATAAGAGTCATGTAAATAGTCATTTTGTTGTTTCATTGTAATAAGCAAGGAGGGTGTATGCCATTGATGTACAACGCGAGTAATTGTGAAATACCTCCAACTCATTCACAATTCTCGTAAAGTCCGGACAGCTAGCTAGATTTCGACCTTGGTTCTTAGCCTGAGAAACTATCTCTTGGTGATTAGTAGTCATAACTTCAGATCTTTCTTTAAACATGTGTAGATACACTTTACACTCTTATCACATGTTTTTTTTTGTTATCAGTGCTAGGATTGTGCCTTTGATAGCTAGATTGACATCTCCATTTTGCTGTGAGCTTAAACTGACTTGCACATGTCACATTTGATGGAATATGAG
Source organism: Papaver somniferum (assembly GCF_003573695.1). Lineage (NCBI taxonomy): Eukaryota > Viridiplantae > Streptophyta > Magnoliopsida > Ranunculales > Papaveraceae > Papaver > Papaver somniferum. Next base: position 162,868,958 of record NC_039358.1, on the reverse strand, counting down.
CTTATATTTTGACCTAGAACTTTGTAGGTACGTTCTAAGAAAACCTTCACGAGACTTAACTCGTCCACTAGGGACACTTAGTGGTTTAAAAGGCTTAGTGCATACGCTAAATGCATTCGAGAGACCAGCGACAGTGGTATAGTTAGGATTTCCTTAGTTTTGTTTTACTTGAGGACAAGTAAAATTCAGGTTTGGGGGTATTTGATGAGTGCTAAAAAGTGCATATTTCTATATATTTTTCTTGGCATTTAACTCATCTTTTTTGCATTAATTCTGCATTTTATTCCATATTCTGTATTTTCTTTGTTTTCAAGAATAAATATTTTTATTAATTAATTTTGCATTTTTAGGTTGTAAATAAAGTTTGGATGAATTGCGGAGCGAAAAGAGAAGAAAAGTAATGAAAAGTCGGGAGGAGTTACACAAGGAAGCCGCGAAGAATGTCGTGCACAAGACCAAAAGGCTAGAAGTGGGCTTGAAGAGGAAGAATTGTCCTTAAAGAAGATATGGGCTTGGCATACCCAAGGCCCAAAACCCTTACTCAAACACATTTCCACTATCCAAGCCCGTCTCGGATTTCAGCCGTCAAATCGAAGCATTTCAGCATCCTACGGTCGCTCCATCATCACACATCAAACTCTGAAGCCCCCGCTTTACATCGCAACGCCCATCTCCATCTTGGGTCGTCCGTTTTGCTACATCCCTTCATCCGACGGTCGCTCCACGCTTACCTCCGTATCACCGTTGGATCCACCTACCATCTTCCCATCCATCGCTCCATGTCGCAGATCATCAAACCTCGCTGAACCCGCCTAACACCCAAGTATCGAACACCCTATACCCAACCAAACGCACCTTTCTTCCCAAAACCATCGACTCCATCTTCTCCATTCCTCTACAGACGCCATACCACCACCTGCTCCTCCACCTGCTCTCCCAACTGCTCCGCCATCACCACCATAATCACCACAGCGTCAAACAATGATAACCCATCATTGTTCCCCTCTCCCTAGTCCCTCTACTTTACTTATTTCACACATTTTCAACCGAAACCCTAAAGTGTGAAATAGGTAAATTAGGTCGATCTAGAGGCAAATTAACGGTATGGGAAGCAAGAGAAGACTAATTCTAAGCATGGATCGAAGTTTGATTGGAGTCAGAGATTAGGTAAATTTCTAATTTTAATTTCTAAAACCCTAATTTTTCTGATTTGGGAACTTTTGGGGGGAAATCAATTGTACGTCTAATTGAAGCATGGGTTGGTTGATTGGGTTGTTATCAGTGTGTTAGGTGAGTGAATTTTGGATTTTTGGGTACACCCTAACTTCAATGATTTTTGGGGATTTTTCTTATATGTATAAATAGGGGATGGGGGGGAGGGGGGGGTATCAATAGGTATCTCTGGACTATCCAGAAAAACATTTTGTTCTGTTTTCATTGCAATTCCAATTTCAGTTCTTCTTATGCAGTTAACAGTGAATGTGTGCATGTTGTTTTCAATTATCTTGAATGTTGAATGTTGCTTGAATTATCATACTCAATGAATGTTATTGCTAGTTACATGTTTAGCATGAGCTAAACTGCATTAGGCTGAGGCTCAGATGAAGCCTAGTGCATTGTCAAATGGTGAATTGCTAGGATAGTTATCCTGATGTATGTTTTGATTGAGCAATGGGAAGAGATTAATGCTCATAGTGCCTGTGATTGATTGTTCTGTCAAAAGACAGTCAATGCTAGGGGCAAACTAGGGAGCAAATTAGTTTTCCTCCCATTCTAGATGTATGCATAGGATTTTCAACTCAACCTAGGATCACACTGCTTGGCTAGGACACAAAGGTGGATTCTAAGCCCTTAGCTTAGCCACAATCCCTTTTTCAGTCACTTAAATTTAGTTCAGTTTATTTCCTTGCCTGTTTTGCCTGTTTTTCTTGCATTTTGAAGCTGTGTGCACTGAAGTCAGTGCACAAACTCACCCCTGCCCTTGGCTCACAGCCTTGGTTCCCTGCTATTGTTATTTTATATCCTCTGCCATTTAATCTTTGCTGTGCTGCCATCTTGTGTTAATTGCTTTGCTTTGCTAACTTTTTTAGTGTTATTCACTGCCTTCATCCATCACTGCTCACTGCCATAGTGCCTTGTCTCCATTGCTAGCTTAGGAAAACTTCTTGTATGCTCCCACTCCCTGTGGACTAACCCCTACTCATCCCTATACAATAAAACTTGGCCTTGTATACTTGCAAGTTTTGTGTGCAACCCCATTTCCACACCACATATTAACTAATAATCTTTTCCAGAGGATATGCTTTAATTACTGGTAATTAAAACATATATTATGAAAATTATAATTAAATGCTTTTCAATATTTCGGCATGGGATCACCTTGAACGTCAAGGAATATCTTTGAACAATAAATGATAAGATTTATGTTCATGTCCAAATAATGTCGACATCTAGAAGTTTCTCTTAGCAAACCCTAATTCATAATTCACACACATCATTAAGAAATATGTGAATTTTGGAAATTCGGTTTTGCTCTATACCATGACTCATAATATTAACTGTGACTGGTTATACCATGCTCCCCAAGATATTTTGTGACCGGACATCAACGCTTATATTTTGGAACTTCGTAAATACGAACATCAACATAATCTTTGTATTTAGCTACTTGATTATGTGTAAGATATAGGTATGATTTCATCCTAGAAAAACTATGTAATATTACATTAGTTTAAGGAAGGGAAATCATGATTGGTCCGGTTCTTTATTGAATATCTTTTGGATAACAAATGCAAGATGACAAGGTAGAACCTATCTTAACTTATATTGAGAATTGAGTATAACCGGTCATCGCCTATACTGTGTAGCAAGTTGTAATTGGTCACAAGATACTTTGTGAAGCACGGTGTAACCGATGACAAGCTACATTGGGAATTTAGTTGTAATCGGTCACAAGATAACTTTTGGAAGCAAGATGTAACCAATCACAAGCTAATTAAGGAAGTTAGTTGTAATTGGTCACAAGCTACTTTGGGAACCAAGGTGTAACCGATCACAAGCTAACTCGGGAAGTAAGGTGTAACTGATAACAAGCTAACTCTGAGAAGCATGGTGTAACCGATCACAACCTAGTTTAGGAAGCATGGTATAACCGATCACCGCTTACATTGTGAGTCATGGTAGAATCGATCCGAAGGAGAAAAACTGAGTTTCCAAAATTCACATATCTTTTTATGTTTTGTGTGAATCTTGGAATTAGGGTTTGCTAAGAACTTCTAGATGTCGACATTATTTTAAAATGTAATAAGTCCCATCATTAATTGTTCAAAAATATTCATTGATACTCAAGGTGATACCAAACCAAAATATTAAAAAGCTGAAAAGACGAGGGTACCCAAATACACCACAATCTTTTTGTTTCAACCTATAAGTCCTTTTACCAAGTGTGATCGTCTATGGACAAAGTCGAGACAATACAACAACTTCGGTATTCACACTTTGTGTGATTGTCTATGGATATAAGATCGAGAAAATACGACTACCAAAGTGTGATACTTGATAATAGGTTCGAACTTAACCAAACTCTATAGGATCACTATCAAGTATATCGGAGTTAACGTTTGTGTATTTTACTTTATTATAATAAACAATTATAATCCGGAAATCAAAGTAAAAGACAAGCAAGATTTTGTTAAAGAGGAAACTGCAATTGTAGAAAAACCCCGGGACCTAGTCCAGAATTGAATACTCTCAGAATTAAGATGCTATACAGAATCTACTCCAACTTCGTATAGTTGATACCAAGCAATAACCCCTAGTTCGCTTAGTTTTCTCAGTATCCCTGCGCTTCCGACTTCGAAGGTCACGCACTGGTACAATTCCTTTGGATCGTATTCCAAACAGTAAAGGAACAACAAATCTGTTTGGTAACAACTCTTTTGATTCTTTCAAAATAAAAATATCTCAAGTCATATGCAAAGGCTCTTCCATTTAATCTAATAAACTCCTTTGCCTGGTTAGATCAATCTATCCAATAACTATAAAAGTAGTTAAGTTTAGATTCACAATCAATCAGTATATATCTCAACGAGAAACTATAAAGTGATACCGATCTCACGCAACTAATCAATCGAATAAACGCGATTCTAGTTGGATCACATCCGATCAAGGTTTGTGCACACACAAATATATGAGAACCAATAAGAAATCTATTTCGTCTTCAAATATTCTTTAATCTTCAATAATAACCTTCACAACACCACTTGGGGTTATTTTGTTTTTGGTACTCAGGTTTTGTCCAGCTTTTGAGTCTGGTCTAACTTTTGTCCAGCTTGGTGTTTGGTACTTGGAAAAAACGTTGACTCACGTTGACTGTCAATGACCAGATTTTAATTAATTTTATGAAATAAAAATAATTTAAATTACTTAGTTTACAAGTGTACCCTTGAAGTGGGTTTATGATCCGACGGTTGTAATAAAAACAGTTAGTCCACGGTCTTGATTTATTATGTCAAGTAACCCTAAATCGGTACTCTTCTTCCTCTATTCTATTTTCAACTCCCTTCATCGATCCAACTCTAGCAGCAACAACTTAAACGTTTCTCCTTTAGTTGTATGAACAGAGAAGGAAAAACAAGGTCATAATATACAATATACACCTCTTTAAGATCACCCTCTCGTTCACTGATCTATATAGGGAGGCTACTAATATTGAGAACAGAAAAGTCCATTAATGAAAAACAAATTAGACAAAATTTTTTTTCTTCATTCCCATTCCAATTCTCCAACGTCTTTTTCTTCCTAAGCATCGCCATATCCACCACTACTTTAACGCCAATCATCTGTGATAAGCAATCACTTCAAAAAAAAAAAAGTTAAAAATGGAAATTGGTTTCCCTTTAATGAAATTAAGATTTTGGTTCGGTAAAAATTGGGGTTTCAATTCAGAAATTGGGTTTTTTATTTGATTTATTAAATAAGGTATTGCTTTAATCGGAGAAGAAGAATGTGCTGCTTCAATTGATTTTGACAGAATGATTGATGGCAGTAAGCTAGGGTTATAAAAGACTGTTGTATTAGGGGTAGATGTAATTTTGTTAGAGGAAACCATAAAAAGGGTTTTATCAGGGAGATGCTTCCTCAACGGTTTGTGGGGTCATGCAGGATAGTTGAATTTGTTCATGGGATTATGCAGAGAAAAGAGAAATTGATTGGATTTTGATAGATATGAATTTTCAACTGAGCTTTTTTGGTTCATGGGGTTATGCAGAGCGGTGTTTGCGGAGGCGGAAATGGAAAATGAATTTAGGGTGTTGGAAGAAGTTTTTTTGGTAAAGTGAAAGGGTATAATAGTAAATTAAAGTAGTAAATAAATTTATTTATTTAGTTTTGGTAATTATCAAACGAAAGTCAAACTCTAACCAAGTCAATTCGGGTCAATGTTATTTCCAAGTACCAAACACCAAGCTGGACAAATGTTAGACCAAACTCAAAAGTTGGACAAAATGTGAGTACCAAAAACAAAATAACCCCACCACTTGAATCTCTTGTGATCAATCACACACAGAACAGAGTCTGTTAACAATGGATTATCGCAAGATGTCTTTAGATCTAACAACAGTTCTAAAGATCCTGTTGATACTTCGATCTAGTTTGAGTGAATCTTATATCAGAAGAGAAGATTCTCAAATATAAACAAACTAGGTGCAATTAAAGTTTCAACAACCGTTAGTCAATCAAATCAATTGAAAACTAATAACACTGCAATTATCTAGTTTCCCACCAACGGTACTCGTAGAGCTTCTTGATGCCATAGAAGTCTTTAAACGAGCGGTCGTAAGAGATTTCACCTAATTAGGATACTTTCCACTCCGCTTAGACGGCTCCACCAGAAATAACAAGAAAATGAAGTTTGCCTGGATCTTAAGATAGTTTGCTAGAAATGCAAACTTAGGTATTTATAGACCAAGGATGTTTGTACATCAAGGAATTTCCAAAACCGAAAATATTCTCAAGATATGCAATGAATGGCAAGATTCGTTTCCTAATTCCAATAAATGCTTGTCCAATATTTCTCAAATCTCTCAATGGAAAATCTCCAATTAGTAAATGCACATTACTAAGTTTTATTCTCTAGAGATATGCATTTAATTGCTGGTAATTAAAGCATATAAAACCAAAAACCTTAATTAAAAGATTCTTTATTTAACTCGGCACAGGATCTCCTTGAGTACCAAGGAATATCTTTGAATAATAAATGATAAGAGTTACTCTACATGTTTAAAGCATGTTGACATCTCTTCACTGTAAATCCTTATTCATATTTACATGTATTTACATTCTTGGAATCGGTTATACCACACTTCCAAACAAGTTTAGAATTGGTTGACCTGTATTCTAAGATAACTATGTGATTGATCAAATATCAAATCACATACATGGGTTCAATCGGTTCTACCAATCACTAGGATCGGTTATATCTCAATATGGAAATACTTGTGATCGGTCATACAATTTACCAGGACCGGTTACATCAGTTACCAGGATCGGTTACCATATTCCCATGGTATTGCTTGTGATCGGTCACACCAATTACCAGGACCGGTTACACCTGTCACTAGGACCGGTTGCCAATTACAAGGATCGATTACACAATATTATGTGATCGGTCACACCAATTACTAATATCGATCATACCATGTCATGGTGATTACTTGGGATCGGTTACACCAATTAATAAAAACTAGTCATACCAAATCATAAGTCAGGCATTGTGATTAGTTATACCAAGATACATAACCAAGGTTAAGATCGTTTCTGTCATCTCACACATATTGGTCATCCAAAGATTTGCAATGAATAGCCGAACCAATAAGCCTAATGATTTCCCTTTCGATTCACAAAACAAGTTCATGAATGTACTTCCTTTCAAAATATGTAAAACATTGTTTCATAGGATGAAATCTTCACCATAACCCATTCACATAATCATAACATTATATACAAGATTATGTCGATGTCATATCTTCGGATTTTAAAAGATAAGCTTTATACTTCGTAGTCTAATTACCTAATACTATGATCATACAAATATGACCATGTCACATCACTAGAGTATCATACAATATGTACATTATATACAACTTCGCAGTTATGTTTTCAATATAGAATGACTTGAAACATACGTTAGGAATGAAACAGTTCAAGTCAATATTACTATTCCCAAGTGGAAGATGTCGTCGTTGTAGATCGTTACTTCTTCACATTCTTCAGGTCTTCAGAGTAATACTTGTATGTCTCAACATTCCTAGACTTTCTAGTCTAACCTAAACGAAGTTGACTCTAGTATATAATCAAGCGACTTTAGATGAGTTTTGACACACTAAAATATGACAACCAAACTTGACATACCAACGCTTGGTGAGTTCAACCGAGCTATGCTCTAACAAAAGCATTTATTTATGATTTTCAGAATATGTTTTAATTACCAGCAATTAAAGCATAACCTCTGGAAAATATTAGTAGTTAATGTGCTACACTAATAATAGAAGTTTTCTAAGGGAGTTTTTGAAAAAATGGTTTGGTAATTAATTGGAAATAGGAAAACCAAAATTAGGTACTTTAATGAATATCTTGAGAATATTTTCGGTGTTGGAATTCCCTTGTTGTGCAAACAACTTTGGTCTATAAATACTTTAGTTTGCATTTCTTGCAAACTATCATAAGAGCCAGGCAAACTTCATTCGTGTTGTTTCTGGTGGAGCCATCTATCTGGAGAGGAAAGTACCCTAATTAGGCGAAATTTCTTACGACCGCTCGTTTAAAGACTTATATGGGATCAAGAAGCTCTACGAGTACCGTTGGTGGGAAACTAGATACTTGCATTGTTATTTTAGTTTTCTATTATTGATTTGATTGACTAATGTTGAAACTTTGATTGCACCTTGTTTGTTTATTCTTGATAACCTTGTCTTCTGATATAAGGCTCACTCAAACTAGATCAAAGTATCAACGGGATCTTTAGAACCAGTTTTGGATCTATAGACATCTTGTGATAATCCATAGTTAACATACTCCATTTTGTGTGTGATTGATTACAAGAGGATTCAAGTTATGTTGTGCAGGTTATTAAGAAGACAATCGAAGATTTGAATACAAAGAAGATTTTCTTATTAGTTTTCGTATCTTGTGAATTTAGTGCACAAATCTTGATCGACTGGGATCCAACTAGAATCGTATTTATCTTTGATTGACTTGATTGGCTATTTGCGGGAGATCATCATCACTTTATAGTTGCTATATTAGTTCTATATTGCTTGATTGCAAATCTAGAAATTGGTTATTTCGGTAATCAAAGTTTAGATTGATCTAACCATACAAAGGAGTTTATTAGACTAAATAGAAGAGCCTTTGTCAACGACTCATAATATCTTATTGTTGATGGTGGATTTTCGACAAAGGTCAAAATCGTAAAATCATGATACTGCATGTTTCTGAGCCAGCTTCAGGGACACATGTGATGATTCATGTTTTACGATCCGTGAACCGTTTCACGCGCTCTGATCGAGTTCCTCTCAGAGCCATGATGAATATGATTCTCGAAAGGCCTCCCACTAGCTGAGTGTTCGATGTTGTGCATTTCATCATGAGGCTCTATGTATAATAACATAATTGGGTGGTTCTCCGTATGATTGAGAACTTAAAGCCTTCAGGACGTCGGTGATACTCACTGTTCCCTGACTACATAGAGAGACATGCCTCTACATAGAAGAACGATTGGGAGGTTCTCCGTAAGATTGAGAGAAATAACTCCTTCAGGACGTCGGTGACACTCACTGTTCCCTGACTATGTAGAGAGGCCGTGTATAGATCCAAGCGGTTCTCCGTAAGATTGAGAGCATTAACGCCTTCAGGACTTCGGCAACACTCGCTGTTTCCTGACTATGCACCTTTTAGAACGGGTATGACGCTTTAACTGGCTAATATCCCTTCTGCAATAGATTAATTCTACCGTGACATTCACCACCGAATTCCTAGAAGACAATCTATTTTATCTCATTACTCTGATTTCATGATCGAATCCATGACTGATCTCATGGAATGGTAATAGATAATCTCATTACTCCGATTTCATGATCGAATCCACGACTGATCTCATGGGATGATAATAACTACTTTCATTACTCCGATTCTGTGGTCAAATCCACGATCCCATCGAATAGTGTTTATGGGTGAAAACTATTTCTGCCGGTTTTGGTAATTTGGGGTGTGTGAATGAGAAATGAATCTAAACCCTAAACAAATGCACAATCTGTACTATTCTGGTCTAAACCAAGAAATGGCCGTTCCAGACTTTCTTCGGTCACAAAGTGAAGGAGATAGGGTTGATCTTAGGGAGGGAAGCGAAGAAGGTGTTGAGATCATGAAGGTGTTGGATGTGTATGACTTGTATCAGAAATCTGAACTGCCTTGCAGAGTGTAAGCTATCAGTTCTGGTGTTTGGATACGATTGTATCAACACTTGGTTTCTGTTGTCTTGTTCTGGAAATAGGGAGGAGAACCTATTTATACAAGTCATTGAGCCTTACCCACGTCTCTCGTGGGAAGTGGAGAAAGTGGAGTGATGGAGTAGTGGAGTTGCATGTGTTAGTGTCACACGATCAGTCTTGCCCACTTGTCCCATCATCACTAACCGTCCATGTCTTTCTGACACGTTCTTGTGATGGCGCGTTGTGCGCCGCATGCTGTAAACCGCCAGACCAATACCCCAGTATGTATCCCCTAGTATGTGACATGATTAATGTCTTGAGTGTGTGCATCATGGGACCCACAAAAATCATGTGATGCTAGGTTAAATAACTAAGTTATTTAGGAAGTCAATATTTATGAAATATCTTGTGAATTCTATGCATGTAATGCATTGAATATATTCAATATGGATAAAGCATCGTTGTTTTTAAGACTTAACGGAGCGAGTCGCGATTTAAGCGTCTTAAAATAGATGCATGTCTAGCCATCTTCATGTGATGGTTTGGAGGATGCGCAGTCAAGTCCTCCCTTGGCCGACCACATGGTGTGGTAGAGTGGCGGATGCTAATCACCACGACACTTCATTGACCAGTTAACTCCTGACTAGGGCTATATAACCAAGCAGGTGAAGTTGAACGGACGATATGATCTTGTGACATTCATCTGCGACCGTTCGTGGAATTAGGGTTTGAAGAGGTGCGCAAGCATCACTCTTCAGCTTGGTCGAAACCAAGCTTGGGGACATTTTTTGGCAGGACCGACCGGGAATGCGTGTGGACGGCACGCCAGTGTACATGTCCATACCTCACTGTCTTGTGAAAGTGCGATCTAGGCCACTCAATTTGACCGGTGAAGAGGAGTGGTTGAGATCGATTCGCGACAGAAATCTCGTGCCGCAAAGAATTTTTAAAGAGGCGCAACATGCCATCTTTAGGGCGTGCGAACCAAGGCATCCATCCATGGTTCTCCTTGGCCGATCGGGCGTGGAGATAGGTGGGCCCACGGTGATCATGTTGATATTCACAGAACCTGCTTAGTCTATTCTTGGACCCTTCATCCGAGCAGGATAAAATGGACGCTCGTGATCGATTTGCGACATAAACCCTAATTAGGGTTTTTGCCGGCCGCGTGTTAGCTAGTTCGGCTAACCGAAAATACATGCTATACACCTCATCTGGAGAGGCCGATTCTACGGGGCACTTATTAGGCCGGTGGTGAGTGTGGTGGTATGTGTCCGACCACCTCAGGGTTAAGCTAAGCCATCCAACCGTGCTGGTGAAGTTGGATGATCGTGATCAATTTTAGGTTTTTAGTGGACTTTCCTGCGACCCTCAATTCTTCACGCTGACACAACTTCGGACAATCGTATATTGCAATCTGGTCAGGTTAAGGAAGAGTAGGTCATGCAGGTAGGAAAAAGGTCCGCCGGTGTACACCACGACGCTTGTTCGACCGGCTTTGGGCTGATCCACACCGTCCAACCACGCCGGTGAAGTTGGACGGACGTGATGAACTTGAGACTGCCATAGGCGGCCTTTGTTTGTACGATTCCTCCAAGCTGCGCCATACCAGTCTGGACATCCAACTTCAGGCTGGTGTTCATTGGTAGTTTGGGAGGCATGGTAGGTATTCGACCGACCAGGGAATAAGTGGGCCCGCTGGTGGTCATTGACGTAGTAGCCTTCTCCTGCTGAGGATCGTCTAGGCTGGTTAAATCGTGCGGCCAACTTGCATGGTCATGATTGTTTCTGAGACTGATATGGACAGTTCAGATTCAAATATGCTCAATCGGGTTAGTATAACACACCGACAGATGTAGCCTGTACGCGTATTTCGTGCATACATCACTATTAATACTTGAAGATTCGTGTTACTCTGCTGAGAGTAACACTCAGTCGTCATGTCGCACTAATAATGAGAGTTCTGCGGGAACAACACAGGAAATACAAGGTTGGTCATGCATTAATTGATAATGATATAAATTCATATGGTATATGGGATTTGTTGCTACATGCTCCATTCTAGGTGAATTAGTAAAGTGAAGAAGTATTCATCACTCATTAATGGATTTATCCTTTATAGGATGTCAGCGTATAATTTTGGCTTTTACAATTTTAGCCTTAAATGAAAATCCACCATCAACATTAAGTCCCCTGCCTAGCGCATAATGGTTACATTATTGTGGGGTAGGCATGAGATGGTGACATACATATATGAGAAAGACAAGATAAATGAAGTTTAGCCGAAAGAACTTTGACCGTTAGTAATTGTCCACGTGAACGCCGCCGTGCAAGCATGAACTCTTTTGGTGGGACCGATTTCCTTCTTTGGGCGTTTGAATCAAAAGAGGAATCCAATCAAAAGAGGGATCCTTTTTTCCATTGGGATTCTTCCAATTATTTGTTTATAAAAGGGGTCCGACCCTTTTCTTTTCTCACTTTTTTTTTTGTTTAGCAGCTCCCGTCCGCGACTTCCACCGTTGTTGATGTCGCCGGACCTGCTGCCGCCGTCGCTCTTTGCTGCCGGACTTCGTTGCCGCTGCCGCATGTGTATGAGTTAGGTACTTCGTCCTTCCTTGCTTTCACGTTTTTTTTTTTGAGAGGTAAAACCCTAGTTCTTTGGTAAACCTCTTCCACTCTTGATAAAAACATCTCATCGTAGACGAAACTTCTTCATATGATTAATTTTTGATGAAATTGATAGCAAAACCGCCGATATTGCTAGGATTGTTTAGTAAAACAAGCCGTGAATCCATGAATATGTTGTTTTTGCTTCTTTTTCCATTGTTGCATGCAAAACCTAGCTTTTAGGTTATAGCTTGAAAAACCCTTGGCTTGAATTTCGTAGACACGACTCCCATGAATAAAGAAAACCGTGTTATAATACGTGCAAAATAATGCGGGCCCCACCATATATGCTCGGTTGAACGTGAGTCCCACTATGTACGCCTGATTGAACATCGACCCTATACCAGGTTCGTGACCTTGACCGGTCTTGCCTGCTGACGTGGCCCAATACCATACTTTTGACCTTGATCGGTCCTGACCAATACTGACTTGCGTGGCCCATACTTGTGACCTTGATGACCAATACCGGCTTGACGTGACCCAACACCAGCCTACTATCATGATATCAGTCTTGTGTGCGTGGTTGTTTGACTGACATGATATCAGTCTTGCTTTGGGATATTAGCCCTGTAATCTCGACCGGCTTCGTGGACTTACCAACACCGGCCTCGTTTGCTGACGTGGCTCAATGCCAGCCTTGTTTGGACCCAATACCAGCATTGCTTGTATGATTGTCCCAGCCTTGTGTACCCCAACGTGAATGTGTGTTCTGTCGTGTGTGACTACACATCCCATGCGTTTTCATGCAAGTACTGACTCCCCTGCCTTTTATTGTAGAATGAACAAAAGGGATCCTGTTAAGATGTCTTATGGGGATAATGATGATGCCAAGTCAGGGAGTGTTGACAGTTTCAAAGATATGCCAAACATAGATGATGAGTTGTTCACCGTGCCTTTTCCGAACATTAGAAAGCATCCTTCTCACAAGATAGTCCTGCTCTCTGGTTCAGAAAATATGGAAGCTGATTCATCCTCTTCTTCATCACTTGTGATGAGATTCTGTCTTCGGAGAAATGAGTATCCACCTTCACCTATTGACTTCAAGATTTGTCATACCCCGCTGGGTCCCTATGAAGGATGGATGAGACGCATGCTAAATAATAAGAGTATTAAGGCTAATTTGATCAAAGCGCAAATCTTTGATGCGGTCATGGCATCCGCCACTCTTCAAGTTAAGAAAGATGCTGCAGGCTTGATCACTTTCATTTCTCGGTGGCGTCCCTCTACTCATACAGCCATATGGAGAAATGACCATTACTCTGGAAAGCGTAGCTGCATTGATGAACCTGCCTGTCGCTGGAAGCTTCTTCTATAAACTTTCTGATGCAGAACGTTGTGATTATAATGCTATACTTCGAAAGGCGGGAGAATTCGATGATCTGGAGAAGGAGAAGAAAGACACAAAATGCTTTTACACTTGGTGGGTGTCGGAGTGGTCTCCTGCAGACTCGAAACCCGCTCAGGAGTTGGAAGACGAGCTCAGCGTGATTGCATTCCTGTCTTTGTGGTTATCAAGAGACATATTTGACGACGGTTCTGGAAGGAAGACTATAAGAGGTGACCTTTTTATGTTCGCTATAAGGCTGGCAAAAGGTGAGATCCTTCCCCTAGGTGCCTTGTTTCTTGGATCACTGTATTCTCATCTGGACGCCTTAGCGACGGATATGCATGCTTCCAATGGGTATAAGAAGGTGGAGTCGCATATCCACATCGCTTTTCTTCAGGCGCTTTTGTGGGAACATTTCAAAAGCTATGCTCCTGTTCCTGCAACTTCACTCAGCACTTTGTATGGTGGTTCGAGAATATTTCGTTGGCAGAAGAGACGTCCCAAAACCGGTGTGAAGCTCGTGGATGTCTTCGACAATGTGCTCTCCATAGATTTTCGTCCATGGGGACCGATCCTTCCCTCTATTGTTAAGCCAAAGACTTTCGCTACTGTTTCTGATGCCGTGCTACGTACTGATGCTGAAACCGCAAGTCTTGGAGAACTCATTTACTTGCGAAGCTGCATTCCGGGATATGTCCCGTCTTTATTTGACGAAGCATTTACTGTGACTCCGTACAACATTGACAGAGCTACTCGGCAAATGGGATTTGACCAGGGTGTTCCATTTCTTCTCTCGTTGGAGGCTCCAAAAGAACTTTTCCCGGATATTCTGAATGCTGACACGTTTTCGTCAGTGCAGAGCCTTCCTTTTTTTCCCATCGGAAGAAATACGACGGTAACCAGCAAGTATAAGGAATTTTGGAGGACACAATTGTTAGCTTTCCAGGAGTTTTCGGAGGATGTTGTAACAGTTCCCCGCGGCGAACCATCTTATGAAACTTTGAAAAAGCATTTTCGGTTGAAGGCGCTCCCAGGTAAAAGAACCAGAGGTGATGACTGCACTCCCCAAGCAGGAGTGAGGTCTAAAAAACAGGCATGCGGTTCCGTGGCTTTTAATTCTTCAAATATGCAGGTACTTTTAAAATCCCTTTCTGTCGACTCATTTATATTTCCAGAGTAATTTCTTCTAAAGGTGATTCTTGTTTGGAATCAGGGGATCCCGGAAGAAAACATTTTCACAAGATTGGCACGTATTCAGAACGAGGGGTCTGGCAACGCTGGTCTTCATGAGAAGTCTGGCGATACTGATCCTCTTGGCGATGATGAAAAGGATGATGCAGGCTCAGTGGTTGATGCAGGAAGCATTTCCCAGAACGAAAATGTGTCAGAGCGTTTTGTTGAACTTGTAGATGAGGTCGTGACAGAAATCAGCCTTCAGAGTGAAGCAAACATCAGCAGGAATGCAGGAGAAACAACATCTGCGATTGTTGAGACGGCTCCCCTTAAAGAATTTCCTGAGAAGGTTCCAAATGATGAAGCCGTCATGGTGACTTCTTCTGAAATGCCTCTTGTGACTGGTGAAGCATTGGTAATGCAACCTGTTGTTCCTGGTGCTATCTTCGATCCTCCCTTCGATACCCCTCATGCAGGTCATGTGTTGGTTGGGGGATTCAGTGTGCCGGCTCAGTTCGAGGAGTTATACACGATGATATGGAAGAAGCATGGCCACATTTCTACCACCACGAAGCTCAAAAGTCGCCTTGCATTGGTCAACCGCGTCCAAGAAGCTTTATTCTCCATTCACGGGATGAGTGTCACGACCGGTCGCAGTGTTTACGAGGAGATGATTGAAGACTGAAAGTGCCACCGAGACGTGTTTTTGCAGTATGATTTCAACGCTCCTTGGTTCTTCAAGGGGTTTTCTGAAATCCAGGAGCTTCAGAAACTGCAAGACGAAGTTCCTTCTGCAGACTGTATTGCTCGCCAGGAAGAAGAGGTTGAAAAGTTGTCTAAGGAGTTGAAGCTGAAACAGGTCGCGCTCCAAAGGATGAAAGTCGCTCTTGCCCAGAAGGACGAGTTGCTGCTGAAGGACTTTCCTTGAAGGATTCGTTCCGCCTACTTGTGTTCTTTCTTTAGATGCGTTTTGAGTGATTGTGAGGATTTCCTTTCACAATTTGATTTTAGGTTTTGAACTAATAGTGGTTGAATTTTGAATTGGTTTATTTTTTGAGATAGTTTTATGAACGATTGATTCTCTGAAAGAGATTATTCTAGAATTTGCGTCTTGGTTATGAATGATTATACATGTCATATGAAATTGCAAATATCGTGCGAAAAGGAAAGTATGAAGGGAAACAAACATGGTATTTGATTATTGAATCTCTTTCTCCGTGTGGGATGTCAAGTCCCCAGTAAATTCTAAAACTATCTTGCTTGTAAAATTGTTTGATAGAACTTACTTGCTCTTTGAAACCTCATTTGCATGAAACTGAAACTTCCCAAGAAACCTCTTCAAGGAAGCCGTACGCATTAATTTCCAGAGAGGGAAGGCAACTCCTCTGAATTAAGCTTCTCCTGAACGATGCGCTTCAAGGCGTTGCATTCACTGGTAGGGTGATGAAGGAACCGATGATAATGACAATACCTCAGGTCTGTCATTTCTTGATTAGTCGGCAGACGCCACACAGACGGTAGTTTTACTTCTCCGTCTCGTACCCATGTCTCCAACAATTCCAATATCTTCTTCATTAGAAGCGGGAAACGTGGATATCTTGAGTCCAGCCTTTCTTGCGTTAGTGGATGTCGTGACGTCTCTCTGTGGTTTTGATGTGGAGTACGTTTTGGAGACGGAGTTGGAAAACCAGTGTGTGTCATCATATCCGTGGCTCGCTTGACTGGATGACGAAATGTGGAAGGCGTCATAATATCATTGCGGGGTGAATGAGTCGAACGCCCCCATCTTCTGCACTCACGTGTTCCTTGATTGATTTCTCCCTCCTTGAGCGTTTCTTCACTTGGATGAAAGGTCGCTTTGGATTGGGAAGTCTTCTGAGCTTCAGCAAGAGTCTTGAGATATAAATCTTCCAGCAATGCTACGTAAGCTGCAGGCTCCTTTTCTTTATCCGACAAACGTTGTGGCATCCCGGACAAGTCTTTTCTTCTATGGAGTTGTCTCGAGTCTCTGTCGCCAGCTGGACCATGTTTTTCGTCTCTCCTGAGTCCCCTGTGGACACGCGTTCTCTCTGCATCTTCACCGGTGAAGGCATGACTTCTAGATAAGGATTCAGCTACACCGTCTGGATAAATGCTTGTCGAACCTCCTTGTAATTGAGCTGTTATATCGTTCAAAAGGCGGAATGTTTCGCTTTGCCTCCTAGCGATACCAGCTTGGTTTGCTAGGACATCCTCCAGCATCCTAGCCACACTTCCCATGATACCTGAATCCTCTATGGTTTCCGAAGAATCTAGCGGGCGAGGATACATCGTGAGATGAAGACCGAGATTAAAACCAAAGAATGAATAGGTTAACGATTGAATCGGACCCAAGATCTATCCCAAAATTGAGAAGGTTGGAACAAGAATACTGAGAATCCAATTTTGCAACTGAGAGATTAATCTCCCACTATGGTCGCCAATTGTTTATGGGTGAAAACTATTTCTGCCGGTTTTGGTAATTTGGGGTGTGTGAATGAGAAATGAATCTAAACCCTAAACAAATGCACTGCACGGGAGTGCTGGTGATTCGAGAAATCAATTTGTACAATTCTGGTCTAAACCAAGAAATGGCCGTTCCAGACTTGCTTCGGTCACAAAGTGAAGGAGATGGGGTTGATCTTAGGGAGGGAAGCGAAGAAGGTGTTGAGATTATGAAGGTGTTGGATGTGTATGACTTGTATCAGAAAGCTGAACTGGCTTGCAGAGTGTAAACTATCATTTCTGGTGTTTGGATACGATTGTATCAACACTTGGTTTCTGTTGTCTTGTTCTGGAAATAGGGAGGAGAACCTATTTATACAAGTCATTGAGCCTTACCCACGTCTCTCGTAGGAAGTGGAGAAAGTGGAGTGATGTACTAGTGGAGTTGCATGTGTTAGTGTCATACGATCAGTCTTGCCCACTTCTCCCATCATCACTAACCGTCCATGTCTTCCTGACACGTTCTTGTGATGGCGCGTTGTGCGCTGCACGCTGTAAACCGCCTGACCAATACCCCAGTATGTATCCCCCAGTATGTGACATGCCTAATGTCTCGAGTGTGTGGATCATGGGACCCACAGAAAGCATGTGATGCTAGGTTAAATAACTAAGTTATTTAGGAAGTCGATATTTATGAAATATCGTGTGAATTCTATGCATGTAATGCATTGAATATATTCAATATGGAGAAAGCATCGTTGTTTTTAAGACTTAACGGAGCGAGTCGCGATTTAAGCGTCTTAAAATAGATGCATGTCTAGCCATCTTCATGTGATGGTTTGGAGGCTGCGCAGGCAAGTCCTCCCTTGGCCGACCACATGGTGTGGTAGAGTGGCGGATGCTAATCACCACGACACTTCATTGACCAGTTAACTCCTGACCAGGGCTATATAACCAAGTAGGTGAAGTTGAACGGACGAGATGATCTTGTGACATTCATCTGCGACCGTTAGTGGAATTAGGGTTTTGAAGAGGCACAAGCATCACTCTTCAGCTTGGTCGAAACCAAGCTTGGGGACATTTTTTGGCAGGACCGACCGGGCATGCGTGTGAACGGCACGCCGGTGTACATTTCCATACCTCAATGTCCTGTGAAAGTGCGATCTAGGCCACTCAATTTGACCGGTGAAGAGGAGTGGTTGAGATCGATTCGCGACATAAATATCGTGTCGCGAAGAATTTTTAAAGAGGCGCAACATGTCATCTTTAGGGCGTGCGAACCAAGGCATCCAGCCATGGTTCTCCTTGGACGATCGGGCGTGGAGATAGGTGGGCCCACGGTGATCATGTTGATACTCATCGGACCTGCTTAGTCTATTCCTGGTCCCTTCATCCGAGCAGGAGAAAATGGACGCTCGTGATCGATTTGCGATATAAACCCTAATTAGGGTTTTTGCCGTCCGCGTGTTAGCTAGTTCGGATAACCGAAAACACATGCTATACACCTCATCTGTAGTGGCCGATTGTACGGGGCACTTATTAGGCCGGTGGTGAGTGTGGTGGTATGTGTCCGACCACCTCAGGGTTAAGCTAAGCCATCCAACCCTGCTGGTGAAGTTGGATGATCGTGATCAATTTTAGGTTTTTAGTGGACTTTCCTGCGACCCTCAATTCTTCACGCTGACACAACTTCGGACAATCGTATATTGCAATCTGGTCAGGTTAAGGAAGAGTCGGTCATGCAGGTAGGAAAAAGGTCCGCCGGTGTACACCACGACGCTTGATCGACCGACTTTGGGCTGATCCACGCCGTCCAACCACGCCGGTGAAGTTGGACGGACATGATGAACTTGAGACTGCCATAGGCGGCCTTTGTTTGTACGATTCCTCCAAGCTGCTCCATACCAGTCTGGACATCCAACTTCAGGTTGGTGTTCAGTGGTAGTTTGGGAGGTATGGTAGGTATTCAACAGACCAGGGCATAAGTGGGCCCGCTGGTGGTCATTAATGTAGTAGCCTTCTCCTGTTGAGGATCGTCTAGGCTGGTTAAATCGTGCGGCCAACTTGCTTGGTCATGATTGTTTCTGAGACTGATATGGACAGTTCAGATTCAAATATGCTCAATCGGGTTAGTATAACACACCGAGAGATGTAGCATGTACGCGTATTTCGTGCATGCCTCACTATTAATACTTGGAGATTCGTGTTACTCTGCTGAGAGTAACACCCAGTCGTCATGTCGCACTAATAATGGGAGTTCTGCGGGAACAACACAGGAAATACAAGGCTGGTCATGCATTAATTGATAATGTTATAAATTCATAGGGTATATGGGATTTGTTGCTACATGCTCCATTCTAGGTGAATTAGTAAATTGAAGAAGTATTCATCACTCATTAATGGATTTATCCTTTACAGGATGTCAGTGCATAATTTTGGCTTTTACAATTTTAGCCTTAAATGAAAATCCACCATCAACAAATGGTAATACTCGTTTTATTATTCTGAATTCATGGTCTAATCCACGACTGATCCTATGGATTGATAATAAAAAGGGTTATTTTGTTTTTGGTAATCAAGTTTTGTCCAACTTTTGAGTTTGGTCTAACACTTATCCAACTTGGTGTTTGGTACTTGGAAAAGACGTTGACCCGCATTGACTCAGCTATAGCTTTACTTCTTTTAATGAATTAATAAATAAATTTTTAGAAAATGGTAAAAATATAATTATTAGATGAGTTTACTATCATACCCATCACTTTCTTAATATTTACATTAGATCCAACGGTTTTAATAAACCCATTTAGTCTACGGTCATGATCAATCTATTAACCCTAACTTTTTATTTTCATTTCTTCTCGTCGTTTATTCCGCCTCTACTGTTAACTTAGATCAAAACAGAGTAAATCGAGAACAGAGAGAGAGATTGACAGAGGGAAGATTTATGATGAGAGATCGAGTGGAATTATGAAAGGAGATCAAGAACAGAGATTAGCAGGGAGATTGAAGCTGATGTTGATTGAATGAAGATGAAATTGAAGAACAGAAGATAAGAATCGAAGTAACAAGAAGATACAGGTGGTAATAATGATGGTTTCTGCAATCGAAGAACACAGAGAGGAGATGGATGTAATGGAATCGATTATAGGTTGTCGGATTTAGTTCTACGACAAGAAATTAAACTCAACAGATGATTCTTGAAGTTACAGACCATAAAAGTGGGTGTTTCTGAATCGATAGGAAGAATGAAGGTTAGGGTTTGTGACGAATTAGAACATGAAATTGAGATCGAGAAGAACAAGACGCTGGTGTTGTTGATTAAAAAATTGGGTTGCAGTCAGATTGGATTTTGGTTTGTGTGTGATTGATTTCTGATGGGTATTGGTGCTGGTAGTAGTATTGCAGAGGTGGTCTAAGTGAATTTGCCCGATGGTGCAGGTGAACTTAAGCTGCAAATGGTAGTGAGCTGCTGTTATAATTTGGATCTCGATTCAATTGTATTTTTTTTGCTTTAGGAGTTGAAATTTTAATTTTTGATTTTTTTTTGGGGATCTTGAATGTGTTAATTGATTTCCTAAAACGACTGTGAGATGGGTGATGGTAGGAATTCCTGGGAATGATTTGGTAGTGATTGGTACGGTTGTAACTGAATTTTAGTATGCCTTAAAAGGTTTTATTATAACTTGATGGTGATAATGGTGGTAGAGTGGTAGTGGTGATGGTGGCGGAGGTGGTGATGGGATGGGATGGCGAGAGGCGGACGACACATCATGTAAACTCGGTGGAAACATATGGTAAACTTTACTCCCCTTCAGTTTAAAATGAAGGCATAATAGTAAATTCATTCAAATATTAGATTTTATATTAATTTTAATAAATCTTAAACATAAGTCAAGAGTCAACGTGGGTCAACGTTATTTTCAAGTACCAAACACCAAGCTGGACAAATGTTAGACCAAACTCAAAAGCTGGACAAAACCTGAGTACCAAAAACAAAATAACCCTAATAAAAAACTACTCACTTTTATTACTCAGTTTCATGAATCATTCTCCACTGAATTTCATAAATTAGTAATAAATACTCAATAATCGGGCATCTGGACTATCACTGAGTAAGCCCCATAAAATTGTGCAAGTGTACTCAACCATGATGCACGAACAAGCACCCAAATGCATGAACGAGCATTCAAAAATATGGACAAATGAGGAATCCTACACGGAATGGGAGAGAGAAAATATATTATTAAAACAATAAAGTGACACCCGTGGGACCGGGCCCACCGGCCGGCCGGTCATTCCGCCGTGGCCGGTCCCCCACGCCCTTTTCCCTTTATTTCAATTATTCTATTATTTTCATGAACTCATGAAAACTCCTTTATTCTAGCAATTTTCCTTGTTTGAGCAAAACTCATGGTTTCTCCATATTTTCACGGAATCATGAAAAATAATATAAAATTAGGGAAAGTGTCGCGGGACCGGGCTCTTAGTCGGCCAACCATGCCTTGGCCGTGGCCGGTCCCACACATTCGAAACCCTTATTTTTTATTAATATTATTATTTTCCTTATCCCATGGAAATTTCATGGTTTCAACAAAACTCCTTGGTTTCATGGAATTTCCTCCGAATCATGAAAAATAATATAAAATTAGGGAAAGCGTCACGGGACCGGGCTCCCAGCCGGCCGACCATGCCTTGGCCGTGGCCGGTCCCATACTTTCCAAACCCTTATTTTATTATTATTCTTTCCCTGATTTCATGAAACTCCTCCGTTTCAACAAAAATCATGGTTTACTCATATTTTCTCAAATATTTCTCAAACCATGAAAAGGCCAAAAATTCAAATGGTCACATGACCGACTAGGCTACTCACGCCAAATATTAAAATATCATTATTTTTAATATTTTCCAAATTTTGATGAAACGAGCAAGGTTTTACTTTGTTCATTCGAGCAAAATCAAGAATTTCAGTCAAAGATCAAAAACTCTTCTGAAAATTCAAAATATTGCTCAAACACACATCAGAAAATACCGAAACTCTCAGGACTGAGACACGGACATTATGGTGACACGGGCATGCTTCCTTGACCAACCAAGGCCGACCCTAGGGCTTGCATAAAGCCGGTCCCCTACATATGATCAATTCTTGACCTAATTTGCTCAATTGCTCATATTGGGTCCAAATTCTTTCCAAACAACTTTGAATTTGCTCAATCGACCATCAGCCGGTCCCACACCCCTAAGGGACGGTTTCATGCCTTCTTGGCCAGTCCCTCACTTCTCCATAAATTAGGCTTTATTACCTAATGCTTAATCGAGCAACTATTTTCTATAAATGATGAAACCGGCATTTAATCATCATTCTTTCACCAACCAGTCAACTAAGGACTCTGGTGCATGCTCGCTCGAGCACTTGGGCATGAAATGGCCGTCCATTATCCCATGTGGTCGGACCCTCCCTCACTCATGACCTATTTTCAGCAATTCATCAATTGACGAACAATTGGTCAAAAATTAGGGTTTCGAACAAAACGCTCCACAAATCATCATTCTGAGCAAGTTCAAACGCTAATAAATTTATGTTGATCCAACAATCAACATCTGAATTAATTATGTAATATTCGGTAATCTACCAATATTTTAATTAATATTTTATTGGGTCACGTCACCAATAAAAAATTCGTCGAGTCGAGCAATACTTGTTCAGTTGCTCGAATATTGATCCCGACTATCAATATTCAGTAATTTATCAATAATTCGTCGAATCGAGCAATACTTGCTCAGTTGCTCGAATATTGATCCGACTATCAATATTCAGTAACTCGCCTAATTGGGCAACTCGAATATTCGCATATTGATCGTAGTTCAATATTAAACAAACTATCGAATTTACAATATTTTGCTCAAACGAGCAATATTAACATTCATGAATCGCTGAGCATTTGTCAATTATGCTCGATTCAAAAAAAAATAGACTCATCGTCTAATCAGTCAACAACTGACTAACTAAATACACGTATGCCTTGCAGAATCCACGATTCGTGAGTCATCAATCACGTCACATGGGGGGATATCAATTAGGGTTTTGGTATGGTGGCCTACGGCACGTGGATTCATCCACGATGAGAAATGTGAGTAAGTCGTGCAAACGGTTGAAGGAGTTAGCAAAGTAGTGGGTGGACGGTTAACCAAGTCTCCGCACGACTTGGAACTGGTTTCACCACGATCTCCCACTTTCCCACTCTTTCACTCAAGAAACCGTCACACTTACATGGATCAAGGTGTTTGCTATTCTGACAATATAAATAAGTCTCTGAATCCATGATTGAAGACAACATTCAAACACTCGAACATTCGTCTACACAAAATAATTTTTCGAGCAATCACTCTCAGAAATTCCATCAATCGTCCAGAACTTATTCGAACTCAACATTCAGCAGTTCATCAATTTCGCAGAAACCTTCAACACATCCACAATCCTTGATCATCATTGATCCCAAACAATTCTCGGCTCCCTCCTACAGATCAACCCATCTTCCTATTTGCGACCGAATTGACTCTCGAACGACCATTGACTTGGTTTAGGCCGGAGTCCTACAAATTGATCTCTTGAATCTAAGCACTCCCTTTGCAGTGCATCTGTATGAGGTTGAAAGTTTGCTCGGTTGAGGAGTCTCGACAATACGCTCATCTCTTCAATTCCCTGAAAAACCAGCAACTCGTTTTTCCCCATCTACATATTGGTGACCACAATGGGAGATTAATCTCTCGGTTGCAATCTCACATTTTCACAAAATGGTTGGTCTTAGTTCTGGGTTAGTTACAAATGCAAACAACGCTAGCATTAGCAACAATGATGGAATTCCATAAACCGTTCCTGCTTCGAACAATGGTGGCGACACTACTCCTCCTCAAACCAATGTCGAAAATCATCCTTTCTTCGACCGACATCCTGAGGAAGTCAGAGAAAATCCACCCACCATCGCAGATCTCATGAAAGTCCAGGAGGTTCTCGCCAAAAATCAAACTGATATGTCTACTACTCAGAAGGAGCTATGCAATCATCTCAAAACTCTGGCAGACAAAATGTTAGAGAAAACTAAGGAAGGGTCAGAAAAAGGAAAAGCCAAGGAAGTCGACCCCGAAGTTTCACCAATCCATGTGGTAGATGATGATGAAGTCCGAAGAACCGCAGAAAATCCACCAGAAAAGGAGTCTGCAGGTTTCATCACTCGTGAAGATTTGGAGTGTTTCATGGAGACTCGCGGAAAGATCAACACACCATCTGTTTATCGTCATCAACCTCCATACCCAGATTCTACGCAAAGGATCCCTCTCCCAAAAGGCTACACCTCTCCAACGTTCACACTCTACAATGGAACGGGGAATGCTCGGGAACATGTCTCTCGTTCTTAGAAGCATTAGGATAACATGAACACAACCATGTTGTCCGTTTGAAGGAGTTCTCGAAATCTCTGACAGGCCGAGCATATACTTGATACAACAACATCGCACCAGGAAGCATAGCTAATTGGGGAGAAATGATTAATGCCTTATACAGGAAATACTTATTTGTTTCTGAGCAAGTTACTCTTTCCGACTTAGGAAGGATGGCGCAAAAGAATACTGAAAATCCGAACGATTATGTGAAGAGGTTTAGAGTCCAATCTTTGGATTGTCATGACCCTAATGTCACCGAGAAACAATTGGTGGACTTTTGCATCAACGGGATGATCCCAGTCTACAGAGCCTTGCTGGAAAATCTCTGGTTCCGGAATTTCTCAGAGCTTCATGAAGCATCCAAAGGATCAACGACTACTGCACCTTCTTTACTGGAAATAAAGTCTGCAAGATCGAGGAACCTCGAAGCATCCGACGCCTAGTCAACAATCAGTACAATCTCCAGCCTTTAACAAACGTTGTTGCTGAAAATAATGAAAGGAAAGCCGAGACACAACATCAGAGCGCTTCTCCAACATCCCAAGTGTTAGAGCATAGCTCGGTCGACCTCGCATGCGTTGCTATCTCAAGCATGTTTGTCAATGTTAGTGATCAAAACTATGAGTCTTGATTTTTAGCCTACATAGCTAAGTCTCGGACTAGGATAGAAAAGTGTAGTTGAGCTGAAGGACTTCATGGAGATTAACATACAACGACGAATATCTACTCAAGCAACCGTGAAACTTCATCAACAAAAAGGTATGTGGAGACTTGAACTTATCTATCACTTAAAAGTCTATCTCTTCTATCTCCTACTTCTTATGAGACAAAAGTCGTATGCTATATAGACTGGATCATACACATTTGATATTTCGAGCCGATTATATCTCGCCTATCTATATCTCGAAATCATGTGTTGGTAAAGCGTTTCGCTTTGATCAACTTTATCTTCACCTAGTGACGAAAGTCATGAAAAGTTTCAATTACTTTGAGAGTTGCTCTGACACGAAACGTTCTGTGAATAACGGCTATATAACGTCCTCTGAGAATGTCTCAATGATTGGAATGAGAGTTTAGATTACGTAACCATGTATTCCATAATCCCAAGTTTTCGAACTTTGTTGATTGAGAGAAACCGGAGGAATTGGCTTTGCCAAGTCCGCAAACCCAGTCCGCGATCTGACGGAAGTTCTTGTACGGAGAATTTCTGCTGGGATTTTCCAAAAACTCGTTTGCGTATAAGTCCGCGAACTGGCGAAAGTCTCTTTGCCGAGATTTTCTGTTGAGTTTGGAAAACTCCACCGGTTGTCTTAAGTCCGTGAACTTGTTTGTGAGCTTAAGAGGTTATGATCTAAATATGTGCTCTGAACATGAAACTTAAATTACTAAGGAATGCCTTATGCAAACCGTGGTTATAAAGTTCATGAGCCGATTCAATCGAATCGAATCATCTTTGTTTCAATTGTGTCTTGTGTAGTTACATAAGATCTCATAGCAATTGAACAACTCTCTAACTAGTTCATTTGAGTCAATTGAACTAGTTATGGTGAAGAAGAACAAGGTTAATATGAAATTCTCATATGGTTAACCTTTTGGGTTACTATGTTGAACCAACATATACGTACACGTTTGGGCATGGTTTTCACAAACCCAGTAAACGTCTAACCAAGTGCGTGTGGCAAGCTAATTTTTCGATCTAACGGTTGAGAAATATTAGCTTGAATCTAAATCATGTTTTTATCTAACGGTGAATAAGGATTGCTTTGTGACTAAGGCAAAACCCTGATTTGAAGGCTATATAAATGAGACATCTAGCATTGTGCAAAACTAATCCCCACACGTCTGTGTGATACTAGTGCGCTCTCTAGAGTCGATTCTCCTTTAACCTTTGGTTTTCTTCTCTACAACCAGGTTAACGACTTAAAGACTTCATTGGGATTGTGAAGCCAGACCGATACTACTTTTATCGTAGTTGTGTGATCTGATCTTGCATATTCTATCGTACGAGTACAATCTTTGATTGGCTTGAGATCGTGAGAGTTCTCTGATAGGCAAGATAAAGAAGTCACAAACATCTTCGTCTCACTGTTTGTGATTCCTCGACAAACCGCCTGTGTAGTCAGGAAGGATTGTAGAGAGGTGATTGATTAATCTAGGTTGTTCTTCGGGAATATAAGACCAGATTATCAATTGGTTCCTGTTCACCTTGATTTCATATCTTAAAACGAAATAAAACCTAGCGTTTATCTGTGGGAGACAGATTTATCCTTTGATAGACTTTTCTGTGTGAGACAGATTTGTTTATTATCAAGTCTGCGATTTTGGGTTGCAGCAACTCTTGGTTGTGGGTGAGATCAGCTAAGGGAATCAAGTGCGCAGTATCTTGATGGGATCAGAGGCGTAGGAGTACAACTGTACCTTGGATCAGTAGGAGACTGATTGGGATTCAACCGTAGTCCAGTCCGAAGTTAGCTTGGAGTAGGCTAGTGTCTGTAGCGGCTTAATTTACAGTGTGTATTAAATCTGGACTAGGTCCCGGGGTTTTTCTGCATTTGCGGTTTCCTCGTTAACAAAACTTCCTGTGTCTGTGTTATTTTTTTTCCGCATTATATTTTATATAATTGAAATAATACAGGTTGTGCGTTCGTGATCATCAATTGGAAATCCAACCTTTGGTTGTTGATTGATATTGATTGATCCTTGGACATTGGTCTTTGGTACCGTCCAAGTTATTCCTTGTATTTAATAAAGACTCGCTATTGATTTTAGCTTCAGTAAAAATCAAATCAAGAGAGAGATATTAACTCCTTGAGATACTTTTATCTGGATTGAGTCTGACTGTCTAGTTGATTCTATAGCAAAGTATTTCGTAGTTAGTCCATACAGATTGCTAAGAGAAATATTGGGTGGTGTTGTTAGACCCCCGCTTTTCAATTGGTATCAGAGCAGGCAACACGCTAAGACCTCATCAGTCTGCGTTTGTGGCGATCTGACTCTATGGACAAGAGTACTATCTTTGCTAAACGCGTCACCAGTAATAAAGATTCTCTCTCGTCTAAATCTATTAAAGAGAAAAGTTCGATCTCGAATATAGAGAAACCTTGTGGTTCGAAGAGACAGACAGACAATGACATGAGTGTTCATGACTACCCTTCAAAAGAGACCTCTCTTCTAATGAATAGGATACAACTGAAGAGAGTAAATTGATTCTAAATCTTGTTAGAATTCAAGCTATTATAATGAATCAGTTAAAACACCATGTCAATGTTCTTCTTGGTATTGTAATAAATTGCAAAGTTCATGGCAACGCTGAAGTTCACTCTTCATGCTTCACTCTTGAGGGTAGCCTCGAAAAGGATGCCTTGAATATTGAACGCCGCTTGAATAAACTCTCAATTCAAGGATGTTCAAAGAAATCTAATGTACCAAGAACTTCTGATGCTTTACATTCAGAAGTAATTACATATGTTCCTAATGTTTCCTCCAATCATGAACTTGGAACATTCTGTAAAAGAGACAACTCTTCTGACGGTAATATTAAGACTACATCCTCCAATCATTCCTATGATCAAAAGGTATTTCTTGTTTGTGAGACTAAGTGTTCTGTTAGACAGAAGAGAAACTCCAAGTTGAATAAAGACTCCTTAGTTCAACTTCAACACACCCTAGATTTGATTCTCAAAGGTGTGGCTGACATTCGTATGATTGAGCCAATTGGTTTTCGTACCTATCCTGTGTATGAAACCAGGAAAGTCAGTACAGTGAGTTCCTCCAATGTTCAAGGGCAGAATAGATGTCTTAATAAACATCGTCCTAAGGAAGTTCAACGCTTTGTCTCTAAATGCAACATTGTTCCTGTTGAGAAGATCATTCTAGAAGAAAGGAAAATTGATAAGATAAGAAAGGATATTAAAGAGATAATTGTAAGATACAAAGATCTTGTCAACAGATTATCTTCTTCCTCATATCAAGGCACTTCTGGTAAGAACTCTAACTATGTCTCTTACTTTGACGACAATAAATTTTATGATAATTTCTCATGTCAAACAGGATCCCTCTCTAAGACTAAGAGGAAAAACAAACTTAACCAAAGACATAAACCTCGTAATGAGCTTGTGGCTCGTACTTGTGCTAATTAATCTCAAGGTTCGAGAACTTACTCATATAAAATCATGTTGAGTAAGTTGTGTTAAAAATATGTATACTTGTTGCTTGCATATGTTAAGTTAAGTTATTTTCTTATCGTCCATAGCTAAACTCGTGTTGACAGATCCGCTAAGATCAAGTATTGGTTAAGTCAAATTGTTGCATACTGCCTTAAAATTTGTTTTTAGGACCTGTTCTCATATGTTTGAAGGACTTTTGTTCTTGGATATTTGTTGTACTCGAACGGATTCCGTTCTGGCCCGAGTCAACAGTTTATTTGAAACCCTAAATTGTTGTCCCCAAGGATAAAATATCCAACCTCTTAGGGTTACAAGTCACGTACGTGTACCTCTGGTGGGTTTTGGATTTTCAAAGAATGTCTTCCTCCTCGTCTTGCTATGGTGGTTTCGCAAAAGGATTTCTTGACAAAGGAGTTGAGGTTGATTCCAAGAGGAATAGAACACTTGTAGATGAAGATCATCCCAATTCCTCATGCTTCTTTTCCTATACTCATGAAGATGCTGAAAAGGATGATATGATTTCTGTTGAAGTTGTTCATGACTTTCTTAAGTACTTTGGAGAAGCAAAACAACAACTTGTTGATACTCTCAAAGGTCTTGATATGGTGAAAACTGAGTTGGAAAAGGTTGTGTCTGACCTTGGTCTCATAAAATCTCAAATCAATGATCTTCGTAAAGAGAATCATCTCTCTGAGGATGCAGAGAAGGATGTCGTTCACAAGCTCGAAGACTCCAGGTCATGAGAGGATCCTGTACTGCCCACATCCCTATTTGCTGTCAGGGAAACAATGTAGTCTGACTCTTTCTAGCTTGTCTTTATTGTTGCCTAGTATGTCTTCTTTTTGGATTAGTTGGAAGAATAACTAGTGCCTTCAATAGCATGATTGTGACTACACATAGATATTTTTGTTTTCATCTTCTTATGTTATTTTTTAGGTTTATTGGTTTTTAAATTCTAAAAATATTTGGAGGATGATGTTATTGCAGTATTGATCGTTATGATTTTGTGATATTGCAATTTGATTATGGGATATGTATTGTTTGCGTCCGTGAACTTGAAGGTCCCATGTGCTGTCAAAAGTAAAGTCGTTCATGAATTGTTATTCGTACTAATGAAAGGACGAATTGACTTTTGACAATTCCAAAAGTTATGCCTATGCAGTCATGTATTTGATGGAAAATAGGATAAAATCTTTTGTTTGACAAGGATAAAGTCTATTATGTCGTTATGATGGAAAATAGAATAGATCCTTGTATGTTATCCACGATATTGATCTTCATTGATCCATTTTGTTATGTTTTACCGTGAAGGCTCCATTGTGTGTCTTATGTTGAGCATGATACAACTAAGTCGATTATTCTTATTGGCTTTGTTGGTTGTTCCATAAGATGCTATATGTTGAGAATTATGAACTAAATTAATCATCTTGGTTGGTTATTTAGTTATTTGCTCCAAAAGTATTCTTTTGTCGAGCAAATCCTTTGACAATTAAATTGATTACTTTTGTGATTAGTTTGGTTGTTTGTATTCCAATTAGATTAATTATAAGTTCTCTTGTAATTAGTCTAGTTGAGTTTTCATATATTCCACAAGTTCTTGTGTTGAGTATATGAACGTCTATACAAATCATGTTCTATTGGTTAATGTAGTCGTATATTCCGTAAGGTTTTTCCTTATGTTGAGTATGTGAACGATTAAGTTAGTCGTCTCCGTATGATTATCTTAGTCGTAGCTCCGTAAGTTTACTTATGTTGAGCACCTTAAATTTAATTGATCACTTTTGTGGTTTGATTTAGTTGCGTATTTCATGGGTTTTCCTGTGATTAATTTGGTTGAGTTTTGGATATAGAAAATCATTTCTACGGTTTTTGGTGTCCAATTTAAAAATCCTTCTTTTCTTTCGAAATTAAGGTCGCTCTTGTTGTTCTTTCTGGAATGACATCAAATGGGGGAGAGTTCTTTTGAACTTGTGCTTAATGGTAATATCTTGCGGGGTATGTGGCTGTGCAATTTTATAGGGGTTATCTTGTATCTTAAAACTCCTTGATGAATGCATTTAGCTCCGGCTTGATTATTGCATCTAAATTAAGTTGGTATGTATTTTTCTTTTAGCCTATGAAATGTCTCTTGTGGAAATTTCATTATGATCCCGTTCTTGTACCTTTTCCAATTTTATTGACAAAAAGGGGGAGAAATATTGTAGTTCACACTACAAATACGTATGGTTTTTGGATCATTGTGTAAGGGGGAGTGGTTTCCATGATCGAGATGAAGTATTGACTAAGGGGGAGTGATACATATCACCATAGTATTATTGTTAAAGTCGTGATACAATTGGACTTTGATGTTACATAATAATACTATGACACTATATAATAATGATCGAGATTCTCGATTTCTCTCATTGTTATAGATACGTATCTTGAACAACGATGATGCTAAACTTACAACCTTTAGGATCATTGGAGTACTTGGAAGGACGAAGATTTTAGGGAACGTTGAAGATTGAACTATGGAATAGGAGCCACTAAAGTTTATCTTTTTTTGTATTTCATATGTATTAATAGTTTTGTCACTAAAATTGACAAAGGGGGAGATTGTTAGAGCATAGCTCGGTCGACCTCGCATGCGTTGCTATGTCAAGCATGTTTTTAAATGTTAGTGATCAAAACTATGAGTCTTGATTTGTAGCCTACATAGCTAAGTCTCGGAATAGGATAGAAAAGTGTAGTTGAGCTCAAGGACTTCATGGCGATTCATCATACAACGACGAAGATCTACTCAAGGAACCGTGGAACTTCATCAACAAAAAGGTATGTGGAGACTTGAACTTATCTATTACTCAAAAGTCTATCTCCTACTTCTTATGAGATAAAAGTCGTATGCTATATAGACTGGATCATACACATTTGATATTTCGAGCCGAGTATATCTCGCCTATCTATATCTCGAAATCATGTGTTCGTAAAGCGTTTCACTTTGATCAAGTTTATCTTCACCTAGTGACGAAAGTCATGAAAAGTTTCAATTACTTTGAGACTTGCTCTGACGTGAAACGGTCAGTAAATATAACGGCTATATAACGTCCTCTGAGAATGTCTCAATGATTTTAATGAGAGCTTAGATTACATAACCATGTATTCCTTAATCCGAAGTTTTCGAACTTTGTTGATTGAGAGAAACCGGAGGAATTGGATTTTCCAAGTCCGCGAACTGACGGAAGTTCTTGTATCGAAAACTTCTGCTGGGATTTTCCAAAAACTCGTTAGCGTGTAAGTCCGCGAACTGGAGAAAGTCTCTTTGCCGAGATTTTTTGCTGAGTTTGGAAAACTCCACCGGTTGTCTTAAGTCCGCGAACTTGTTTGTGAGCTTAAGAGGTTATGATCTAAAGATGTGCTCTGAACATGAAACTTAAATTACTAAGGAATACTTTATGTAAACCGTGGCTATAAAGTTCATGAGCCGATTCAATCGAGTCGAATCATCTTTGTTTCAATTGTGTCTTGTGTAGTTACATAAGATCTCATAGCAATTGAACAACTCTCTAACTAGTTCATTTTGAGTCAATTGAACTAGTTATGGTGAAGAAGAACAAGGTTAATATGAAATGCTCATATGGTTAACTCTTTGGGTTACTATGTTGAACTAACATACACGTACACGTTTGGGCATGGTTTTCACAAACCCAGTAAACGTCTAACCAAGTGCGTGTGGCAAGCTAATTTTTCGATCTAACGGTTGAGAAATATTAGCTTGAATCTAAATCAGGTTTTCATCTAACAGTGAATATGGATTGTTTTGTAACTAAGGGAAAACCTTGATTTGAAGGTTATATAAAGGAGACATCTAGCATTGTGCAAAACTAATCCCCACAAGTTTGTGTGATACTAGTGCGCTCGCTAGAGTCGATTCTCCTTTAAACTTTGGTTTTTTTCTCTAAAACCAGGTTAACGACTTAAAGACTTTATTGGGATTGTGAAGCCAGACCAATACTACTTTTATCGTAGTTGTGTGATTTGATCTTGCATCTTCTATCGTACGAGTACAATCTTTGATTGGCTTGAGATCGTGAGAGTTCTCCGATAGGCAAGATAAAGAAGTCACAAACATCTTCGTCTCACTGTTTGTGATTCCTCGACAAACCGCATGTGTAGTCAGGAAGGATTGTAGAGAGGTGATTGATTAATCTAGGTTGTTCTCCGGGAATATAAGACCGGATTATCAATTGGTTCCTGTTCACCTTGATTTCATATCTTAAGACGGAACAAAACCTAGGGTTTATCTGTGGGAGACAGATTTATCCTTTGATAGACTTTCTGTGTGAGACAGATTTGTTTATTATCAAGTCATCGATTTTGGGTTGCAGCAACTCTTGGTTGTGGGTGAGATCAACTAAGGGAATCAAGTGCGCAGTATCCTGCTAGGATCAGAGGCGTAGGAGTACAACGGTACCTTGGATCGGTGGGAGACTGATTGGTGTTCAACTATAATCCAGTCTGAAGTTATCTTGGAGTAGGCTAGTGTCTGTGGCGTCTTAATACAATGTGTATTAAGGTCCTGGGGTTTTCTGCATTTGCGGTTTCCTCGTTAACAAACTTCTGGTGTCTGTGTTATTTCTTTTCCGCATTATATTTTATATAATTGAAATAATACAGGTTGTGCGTTCGTGATCATCAATTGGAAATCCAACCTTTGGTTGTTGATTGATCCTTGGACATTGGTCTTTGGTACCGTCCAAGTTATTTGATAAAGACTTTCTATTGATTTTAGCTTGAGTAAAAATCAAATCAAAAGAGAGATATTAACTCCTTGAGATACTTTTATATAGATTGAGTCTGACTGTCTAGTTGATTCTATAGAAAAGTATTTCGGAGTTAGTCCATACAGATTGCTAAGCGAAATATTGGGTGGTGTTGTTAGACCCCCTCTTTTTCACCAAGCTCCTCCGAAAGTGAAAATAAAGGATAACTAATGTTGCACAATCCTCGACTCGGCATCAACGAACATGGAAATGATCAAACAGGGACTCAAACTTCTCTCTTCTCATGAAGGAGTGATCGAGTTACTGGAATTCTAGGTTCAAGATGGTGCAATCAAATTGTCGTTCATCAGAGAGATCCAATTGAAGAAAAATAGAGAATCTCAAGTACCATCACCTTCATAGATTCATCAATCATCCAACAAGTAACTGCAACATTTTGAAGCACATCTTCAAAGAGAAGGTTGATCCACAATAACTTCAACTGGGGACTGAAGGAGTACAAACGAATCCTCGAATCCTATCATAATCATAACCTTTACATTCTCTGAACAACCAGTCAAAGAAATAGTTCAATCGTTGATCGAGCATATCTGTGAAATTGCTCTATCTGCCTAAGGCACAAAGGAAGCATATGTTCACAGCACTGAATTACATTGTGTCAGACGTCTGTCCATCCCGGAAATACTCCTTGAACCTTCATCCACAAACAAAGAGATGCATGACTGGGGACTGCTTGCCACATTCCATCTCAGAGGAAATGAATTCGGAAGAATGTTGATCGATGTTGACACCGCCATCAATGTCATTTCACTGAAAACCCTCAGAGCCGCAGGCATCACTCGACAAGAAGCTACTTGTGATCCCATCTTAATCATAGACCTTGAAGGAACGCTCGGAAATATGGCTACATCACTCTCAAAGGGAACATAAGTTCTACCTGGACAGAAACCAAGTTTCACATAATCAGGAAGATCCAGGATATGACATGTTCTTCAGAAGAGCGTGGATCCACGCTGAAAAGATGGGTACTGACAAAGCGCCTTTGGTTGCACATCTCTCCAACAAAGAAAGATCTGATCCAGAAGATTTTGATGGACATTCCATCATCAGAGCACTTGGAGGAAGTTCGAACTTTGACGAGGTTGAAACAAGAACCTTCAAAAGATGCATAGACATTCATCAAGAGGTTTTGCACTCAGGCAAGTCTCATTCCTTCCATTTCTATGTCATTTACTTCCTCACATGCTATCCTAGCATGGGGACTCAATTCTTCTAGCAGCTCCGTTATTGCAAGACGAATGGTAGCTTCACCGCATTAGTATTTTACCAAGTGGTTGAATATGAAATTTCTTCGGATCGAGCACTGAGACGTTCATTACTGAGATAATATCCAAGCATGGCAAAGAACACTTTGGGCGTTTCTCCATAGCCTTGTAGAAGTGTTCATGTGTGCCACAAAATCAGAAAGCTCTGATGACTTCACAAGTGTTGAATCCCACTCCCGCAACGAAAAGGATGCTGAATCAACAGAAGATACTCAGGGTCGAGACGATCAAAGCTAAGACATTCGATGCTTAAGGGATATGACGCTTCAACGCTCATGCATCTGAGAAGTCTTCAAATTATACTCCCAATCAAAGAGTACACCTCCTATAATGGTGCATCTAGCTTCAACACAAATATCTCGACGATGACACACTAATTCAACACCAGCACGATCGAAGCGTAACTGAACTACAATCGATAAGTCTTCACTATCCCATGATAAGACTTCTGAAGATGCAACATCATTCATCCATGGATGTCACAAACTCCTTCAACATACACTGGGGACTTGATCTTATTAGAATTTTCAATCTGATGTGATTTCATGAAACTTCATCAACGGAACCTCTCTACATCACAAGCCTTGCACGACCAAGGAACTTTTCTCCTCACATCCAGAATGGAGACTGCCGCTGTTATCTTCCACAACAACATCGATTCCCTGACGAAGCCACTTCATAGTAAAGTCATATTCAGGAGAATTTGGGTTGAAGTCCTAGAACATCTTCACCTTAGGAATGCTCAACTCACCAACTAGTTCGTGAATGTAAAAGGCTCACTGGATGAAGGAGCAAAGGCTATGTCGATAATCATGGTTCTAGCCTTTTTCGGTCTCTGGAGAAACTCCAAACATAGTATCGGCATCAACAAGGATAGGTGGAGGAACTCCGTTCATGGTCTTAGCATCAACAAGAATTTCTTGAGAAATTTCAATCGTGATCTAGCATCAACAACGGTCTCAAGAGCAACATCCTCATGACAGGGCTTCATCAATTAACCATTCTCTGAAGTATTGCTCGACGAAGCAGACTTCTCCAAGCACTAATGATTCATATCAAGGTGTGTAGACATGAAATATATT
Source organism: Papaver somniferum (assembly GCF_003573695.1). Taxonomy (NCBI): domain Eukaryota; kingdom Viridiplantae; phylum Streptophyta; class Magnoliopsida; order Ranunculales; family Papaveraceae; genus Papaver; species Papaver somniferum. Next base: position 162,833,067 of record NC_039358.1, on the reverse strand, counting down.
TACATGAAAGTCCTTCCGAAGCTTGCACGATGGGCGGGCACAATCCCAAGTCTTCTACAAGATGTTCTCATCACCTCTACAAATGGGATACAACAGACTTCAGGCCATGGGTTTAGAAAAACGTACCAATGGGTGAGAAATGGGAAAATTCTTCCTGAACTAAATACGTTTGTCTATGTCTCTTCCATAACATACCAAAAGGGCGCATCAATCGTATATACGAGCTGAAAGATATGGCCTTTACCGTCAGGTCTACGAAATCTGAAATTTTATACGGGATTACAAATTACAAATGTGCATGCTTCGTTGGCTGAACTATGCAACTCCAAATTGAGTGATTGTTTTCTAATGTGATAACTCACTATCTTAGCTTCAAAAGTTGGGGTCAAGCATCAAATTCCGACGTCGTATGAGGTTCCTACAGCTTCCAGAGCATACAACATGCAAGCAGCAATTCTCAAACGGGATTCATAACTTCCACAGTCGGTCGGTGTCCACCAGGTCTTTCCACTGAGTCCTTCATCAAGGTATCTCCAACTTCTACCACCTAGGTCTTTACATCAATTTTTCTACCCGGTCCTCTATCTAGGTCTTGCCAGAAAAAGGGAAAACGAAAGGGAGAGATTTAACAAAATACTGGGGACTGATGGTCAGCTGATCATGACGATCAATTTCACAGGTCCAAGACTCGTGGCGCCGGGATCTCCAGTGCTAATCATTCATCGTAAAATAAATTCTATCCCCGGGACATGCAACCATGGTCATTACATGGCCCCCTCTTGAGAGTATACTCAGTTATGGTCCCATGACCAGGGTTTCAGACGTGATGTTTCTACGACTAACGGAAACAAGATGGCACTGCAAGCACCATGCTCATGTATAAATCAAAGGGTCCTGATATCAAATGAATCTATGACATTAAAATCCTTCAGCAACTGTTCAAGACACAAGCGAATGGTCTAAAGACACAACGGGAGTGTTTTACAACAAGCTCGTCTGAGATGATTTTACAGTGTCCCGCAAAAAGAAGAAAACTGGAAATAATTGGTGAAGAATCTAGGGATGAGTAATATACCATTCTCTTCGTATGGATGTTGTCTACAACATATACAAAATTCACATCAATTGGAGAAACGAGCAAAAAGATGTGGCCAAAACTTTGGACTACATGACAGCTGAAAAGTTCTGAAGATCTCCTGAAAGTTTACTGCTTCGCTGATTTCACCTCTTAAATGTGCTCAAAACTCAAAAAGCTTCTTTAATAAAGCTTGGAAATTTTATGGGCATGAGGATACATGGGTAGATCTCGAAAATTCGACACCGGATGAAGATTTTATGGCGTTTTTGCTAAAGGGATGAGTTCTGAATTTTCTGATGACGAATTATGACGAAATTCTTCATTCATCAACGTCAGGATCTACACCGTCAATGCAAGGCCGTACTTCATCTTCAGCTTATACTCATTTGATGGAGTCGATGGTGTTTCTGCTGATGAGATATGAGCTTTTTATCTTTAGTTCTTTTCTTATGTAACATTCATCATGTCTCTGCTTTCTTAGCACGAACGAATCCCAGATGATCAAGAGACATACAATGTATCAAGTTTCTAGCGTCTCTGAAAGGTTGATTCACCTCGGCATGAACATGCAGAAGTCTTCATCTTTGACTTGATATTTTTGGAGCATTCCCCGGAAGAACTAGAAGGGTGGTTGTAACTGGAAGTCACCATTATCTGAGGCGAAAGACATGGAGTCATGGATATACCAATAACAAATACGCAACAAAAATGGTAACCATCTAACTCTTACATATTTACAACTTCACTAGCTGTAGTGATTATAATTCTGCTCGTTCCTTCAAACCTGAAAAGACGAACAAAATTCGTTATTCAAAACCATAACGTGATTTTCATAAAACTGTGAACAATTCACGAAACTTCCATCATGTGAACAATTCACATAATTTTCACCGTGTGAGCGACTTCCATCGAGTGAACACTCATTGGTTTTTGTGCATACACTATCGGATTGGCAAATCCATACAAACAACATTTCATCAAAAATTGTTTACTTCTAGCTATTGTTGAAAATCAAAATTTGATTTCACATAAATTTTCACTGTGTGAACATTCACTGGTTTTTCAAAAATTGGACAGACGTCCATTCTACAATTGTCAAAACTCACATACAAACATTATTTCGCCATGTATGATTGTCTACTTTCAACATTTGTTCAAAATCAATACATTGATTTTACAAAAAATATTTTTAACGCGAAACTCACGTAAATTTGAAAATATATATTTTGCTCCCTCGTGCGAGCACCCGTCTTTGAAACGAGAGCATATTTTAAAAAATTTATGAAAGCTCACATATCGAAAATAAAAAATTTCATGAAAGCTCATGGACTACTAACAGACGCACGTCTATTACAAAAAAACTTTTTCTCTCGTCCGAGCATCCACCTTTGAAACGAGAGTTTATTCCATTTTATGAAATCTTACATATTTAAAAAAAATAATTTGGTTTTCGTGAAATCTCATAGACAAAATTTTTATCATTAGACTCAGGTCTATTTTGTTTGTTTCTTAAACTGACAAACAAACGTCTATTCATAAAACAAGGATTTATATTTTGGGCCTGGCCTACAAACGCTAAAACCGACCAAAACTGAACGTTTGACCAACCAAATCAGCGGTGCTTCATCTATCCGTTCAGGAGATGACACTCTATCATACTATCAGGGTCCTCACCCGAGCATTTGCTCGCACATGACATCATTGGAGTAAATCGAGGATTCTAAAAATACCCTTGTACGACCGAGTTCAACCACTGATCTCGTCAACTGAAAATCACCATCTAATGCTTACTGCAGAACATGACTGTCCCTCACTAAGCAGGGGACTTAATGTTGATGGTGGATTTTCGACAAAGGTCAAAATCGTAAAATCATGATACTGCATGTTTCTGACCCGGCTTCAGGAACGCATGTGACGATTCATGTTTTATGATCCGTGAACCGTTTCACGAGCTCTGATGAGTTCCTCTCATAGCCATGATGAATATGATTCTCGAAAGGCCTCCCACTAGCTGAGCGTTCGATGCCGTGCATTTCATCATGAGCCTCCATGTAGAATAACATAATTGGGCGGTTCTCCGTATGATTGAGAACTTAATTCCTTCAGGATGTCGGTGATACTCATTGTTCCCTGACTACATAGAGAGACCTGCCTCTACATAGAAGAACGATTGGGCGTTTCTCCGTAAGATTGAGAGCAATAAAACCTTCAGGACGTCGGTGACACTCACTGTTCCCTGACTATGTAGAGAGACCGTGTATAGATCCAGGCGGTTCTCCGTAAGATTGAGAACATTAACGCCTTCAGAACTTCTGCAACACTCGTTGTTTCCTGACTATGCACCTTTTAGAACGGGTATGACGCTTTAGCTTTCTAATATCCTTCTGCAATAGATTAATTCTACCGTGACATTCACCACCGAATTCCTAGAAGATAATCTATTTTATCTCATTACTCCGATTTCATGATCGAATCCACGGCTGATCTCATGGGATTGTAATAGATAATCTCATTACTCCGATTTCATGATCGAATCCACGGCTGATCTCATGGGATGGTAATAACTACTTTCATTACTCTGATTCTGTGGTCAAATCCACGATCCCATGGAATGGTAATACTCGTTTTATTATTCCGAATTCATGGTCGAATCCACGGCTGATACTATGGATTGATAATAAAAAAACTACTCACTTTTATTACTCAGTTTCATGAATCATTCTCCACTGAATTTCATAAATTAATAATAAATACTTAATAATCGGGCATCTGGACTATCACTGAGTAAGCCCCATAAAATTGTGCAAGTGTACTCAACCATGATGCACGAACAAACACCCAAATGCATGAACGAGCATTCAAAAATATGGACAAATGAGGAATCCTACACAGAATGGGAGAGAGAAAATATTATTAAAATAAGAAAGTGACACATGTGGGACCGGGCCCGCCGGCCGGTCCCCCACGCCCTTTTCCCTCTATTTTAATTATTCTCTTATTTTCATGAACTCATGAAAACTCCTTTATTCTAGCAATTTTCCTTGTTTGAGCAAAACTCATGGTTTCTCCATATTTTCACGGAATCATGAAAATAATATAAAATTAGGGAAAGTGTCGCGAGACCGGGCTCTTAGCCAGCCGGCAATGCCTTGGCCGTGGCTGGTCCCACACTTTCGAAACCCTTAATTTATTATTATTATTATTATTCCCCTTATCTCATGGAAATTTCATGGTTTCAACAAAACTCCTTGGTTTCATGGAATTTCCTCCGAATCATGAAAAATAATATAAAATTAGGGAAAGCGTCACGAGACCGGGCTCCCATCCGGCAGGCCATGCCTTGGCCGTGGCCGGTCCCACACTTTCCAAACCCTTATTTTATTATTATTACTTCCCTGATTTCATGAAACTCCTCCGTTTCAACAAAAATCATGGTTTCTTCATATTTTGTCAAATATTGCTCAAACCATGAAAAGGCCAAAAAGTCAAATAGTCACATGACCGACTAGGCTACTCACGCCAAATATTAAAATATCATTATTTTAATATTTTCCAAATTTTGATGAATCGAGCAAGGTTCTACTTTGCTCATTCGAGCAAAATCAAGAATTTCAGTCAAAGATCAAACTCTTCTGAAAATTCAAAATATTGCTCAAACACACATCAGAAAATACCGAAACTCTCAGGACCGAGACACGGACATTATGGTGACACGGGCATGCTTCCTTGACCGACCCTAGGGCTTGCATAAATCCAGTCCCCTACATATGCTCAATTCTTGACCTAATTTGCTCAATTGCTCATATTGGTTCCAAATTCTTTCCAACCAACTTGGAATTTGCTCAATCGACCATCAGCAGGTCCCACACCCCTAAGGGACGGTTTCATGCCTTCTTGGCCGGTCCCCCACTTCTCCATAAATTAGGTTTTATTACCTAATGCTCAATCGAGCAACTATTTTCTATAAATGATGAAACCGACATTTAATCATCATTCTTTCACCAACCAGTCAACTAAGGACTCTGGTGCATGCTCGCTCGAGCACTTGGGCATCACATGGTCGTCCATTATCCCATGTGGTCGGTCCTTCCCTCACTCATGACTTATTTTCAGCAATTCATCAATTGACGAACAATTGGTCAAAAATTAAGGTTTCGAACAAAACACTCCACAAATCATCATTCTGAGCAAGTTCAAATGCTAATAAATTTATGTTGATCCAACAATCAACATATGAATTAATTATGTAATATTCGGTAATCTACCAATATTTTAATTAATATTTTATTGGGTCACGCCTCCAATAAAAAATTCGTCGAGTCGAGCAATACTTGCTCAGTTGCTCGAATATTGATCCGACTATCAATATTCAGTAATTTATCAATAATTCGTCGAATCGAGCAATACTTGCTCAGTTGCTTGAATATTGATCCGACTATCAATATTCAGTAACTCGCCGAATTGGGCAACTCGAATATTCGCATATTGATCGTAGCTTAATATTCAACAAACTATCGAATTTACAATATTTTGCTCACACGAGCAATATTAACATTCATGAATCGCTGAGAATTTGTCAATTATGCTCGATTCAACAAAACCTAGACTCATCGTCTAATCAGTCAATAAATGACTAACTAAATACACGTCTGTTTTGCAGACTCCACGATTCGTGAGTCATCAATCACGTCACATTGGGGGATATCAATTAGGGTTTTGGTATGACGGCCTACGGCACGTGGATTCATCCACGATGAGAAATGTGAGTAAGTCGTGCAAACGATTGAAGGAGTTAGCAAAGTAGTGGGTGGACAGTTAACCAAGTCTCCGCACGACTTGGAACTGGTTTCACCACGATCTCCCACTTTCCCACTCTTTCATTCAAGAAACTGTCACACTTACAGGGATCAAGGTGTTTGTTATTCTAAAAATATAAATAAGTCTCTGAATCCATGATTGAAGACAACATTCGAACACTCGAACATTCATCTACACAGAATAATTTTTCGGGAAATCACTCTCAGAAATTCCATCAATCGACCAGAACTTATTCGAACTCAACATTCAGCAGTTCATCAATTTTGCAGAAACCTTCAACACATCCACAATCCTTGATCATCATTGATCCCACACAATTCTAGGGTTACCTCCTACAGATCAACCCATCTCCCTATTTGCGACTGAATTGACTCTGGAACGACCATTCACTTGGTTTAGGCCGGAGTTCTACAGATTAATCTCTTGAATCTAAGCACTCCCTTTGCAGTGCATCTGTGTGAGGTTGAACAGTTTGCTCGGTTGAAGAGTCTCGACAACACGCTCGTCTCTTCAATTTCCTGAGAAACCAGCAACTCGTTTTGCCCTATCTACAGATTGGCGACCACAATGGGAGATTAATCTCTCGGTTGCAATCTCACATTTTCACAAAATGGCTGGTCTTAGGTCTGGGTTAGTTACAAATACAAACGACGGTAGCACTAGCAACAATAACAATGATGGCATTACATAAACCGTTCCTGCTTCGAACAATGGTGGCGCCGCTACTCCTCCTCAAACCAATGTCGAAAATCATCCTTTCTTCGGCCGACATCCTGAGGAAGTCAGAGAAAATCCACCCACCATCGCCGATCTCATGAAAGTCCAGGAGGTTCTCGCCAAAAATCAAACTGATATGGCTGCTACTCAGAAGGAGCTATGCAATCATCTCAAAATTCTGGCAGATAAAATGTCATAGAAAACTAAGGAAGGGTCAGAAAAAGGAAAAGCCAAGGAAGTCGACCCGGAAGTTTCACCAATCCATGTGGTAGATGATGATGAAGTCCGCAGAACCGCAGAAAATCCACCAGAAAAGGAGTCTGCAGGTTTCATCACTCGTGAAGAATTGGAGCGTTTCATGGAGACTCGCGGAAAGAGCAAATCACCATCTTTTTATCGTCATCAACCTCCATACCCAGCTGCTACGCAAAGGATCCCTCTCCAAAAAGGCTACACCTCTCCAACGTTCACACTCTACAATGGAACGGGGAATGCTCGGGAACATGTCTCTCGGTTCTTGGAAGCATTAAGAGAACATGAAAATAACCATGTTGTCCGTTTGAAGGAGTTCTCGAAATCTCTGACAGGCCGAGCATATGCTTGGTACAACAACATCGCACCATGAAGCATAGCTAATTGGGGAGAAATGATTAATGCCTTCTACAAGAAATACTTATTTGTTTCTGAGAAAGTTACTCTTTCCGACTTAGGAAGGATGGCGCAGAAGAATACTGAAAATCCGAACGATTATGTGAAGAGGTTCAGAGTCCAAGCTTTGGATTGTCATGACCCTAATGTCACCGAGCAACAATTGGTGGACTTGTGCATCAACGGGATGATCCCAGTCTACAGAGCCTTGCTGGAAAATCTGCGGTTCCGGACTTTCTCAGAGCTTCATGAAGCATCCAAAGGATCAGCGACTACTGCACCTGCTTTACTGGAAAGACCAAAGTCTGCAAGATCGAGGAACCTCGAAGCATCCGACACCTAGTTGTAGATGGGGAAAAACGATTTGCTGGTTTTTAAGGAATTGAGGAGACGACCGTACGGAGGAGACTCCTCGAACCGAGCGAAATGTTAAACCTCACACAGATGCACCGCTGCAAAGGGGGTGCTTTAGATTCGAGAGATCAATCTGTAGTACTCCGGCCTAAATCAATACAATGACCGTTCCAGAGTAAATTCGGTCACAAGAGAGGATGGGTTGATCTGTAGGAGGGAAGCTGGGAAATGTGTGGAATCAATGGTAATCAATGATTGTGGGTGTGTGAATTCTGAATATGATAAGATCTGAATGATTGAAATTCCTCAATCGATAGTAGTTTCTCAATTGATGAGTTGATGATCTCGTGTTGTCGATGAGATGTGAGATTGATGATACTGTTGATGCTGATGATTCAATCATGATTCAAAGACTTATTTATATTGCTGGAATTTTAGACACCATGATCCCATGAAGTGTGACAGTTGATGGAATCAAGGAGTGGGGAAGTGGAGATCGTGGTTGAAACCAGTTACTCAACTTGTGGATACTTGGTCGATTTTCCACCCACAACCTCATGAATTCCTTCAACTAATTGCACGACTTGATCACATTCCATCGTGTGTTTGAACACACGTGTCATAGACCTCCAGACCAAAACCCTAAGTGATATACCCCAAAGTGACACGATTGACGTCTCGTGGTATGTTAGTCAATTGATGACTTCTTGGTTTGATGGGACGACGAGTCCATGTAGTTGCTGAGTTGAACATGATGTTCTGAAACTCATGAGTTGAACATGTCATGAGACAAAGGTATAGTTCTTACGATGAAGTGAGCAAGTATTTCTCATTCGATGGATCGTTTAATATTGATTGTTGAACTAATATTCCTTGGTTTGAGCAAATATTCATCTGAGCAAGTGTTTCTCATGTGATGAATTGTTGAATATTTGATCACCTGAGCACGTGTTGCTCATCTGATGGATTATTGGCAGCGTACCAAAAATATTAATTAGACTATTGGTCGTTGAATAGAGCATAATTAATAAACTTAATAACCATGAGGTCGTCATAAAATTATTAAGGTTGGAATCTGGAATGATGATCCTTGGATTCAGAAACCCTAATTTGATCAATTGATGATCAATTCATGGTTCGTCAGAATTTTAACCATGGGACGAAGGAGGGAGCGACTACATGGGACCGTGGATCAACCGTCTAGTGTCTATATGCCCACGTGAGCAAATACAAAGAACTCCTGAAGAGTTGACGATTTGTTGGTGAAAGAATGATCAAATGCTGGTTTAATCATTTATTCGAAAATGCTCGTCTGAGCCTTAGGTGAGAAAACCTAATTAATTATGACAGAGTGAGGGACCGACCATGGGTCATGAAACCGGCCCTGGGTAGTCACGTGACCGCCTGATGATCACTTCATGAAAATCCAAAGTGTTTGGAAGAGTCTTGGACCTAATACGTGCAATTGTGCAAATTAGGTCAAAACTGTGAAACTTGATGGGACCGGCTTCTGTAAGCCAAAGAGCCAATCTTGGTCAGTCAAGATAGTGTGCTCGTGTCCTCAAGGCGTCCGCGTCTCAGTCCTGAGAATTTTTATATTTTCTGGCGTGCAATTGAGCATCTATTCGAGAAAATATGCCAAAATTAGGGTTTCGACAAAACTGAGGAAAACACCATGAGATGATGGAAAATAATTATAAAATAAGGAATAAGGAGGCGTGGGACCGCCGAGGCCAAGGCATGGTCGGCCGGTCGTGGCCACGGTCCCGTGGTGCCTTTTCCTTAAATTTATAATATTTTGATGATTTTATGAAAAATTCATGAATTTTGAGAAATTTGATGAATTTAGGGAGTTTCCATGAATTGAAGGAGTTTTCATGAGTTCAGGGAAGCAAAAATATTAAAATAATAAAAACAAGGGCGTGTGGGACCGTGGAGGCGCGGCCGGCCGGCTAGGGCCCGGTCCCACGAGTTTCCCTAATTTTTATGTATTTTTCCATGATTCGAAGGGATTTTCCTAATTTGAGAGAAATACCATGAAATCAAGGAGTTTCATGGGATGAAGGAATCCTAAAAATAATAATAATAAAATACATGGGCGTGTGGGACCGGCTGAGGCATGGCCGGCAGGCTAGAGCCCGGTCCCACGTGTTTCCCTAATTTTCATATTATTATTTTTTATGTATTTTTCCTTGATTTGAAGGGATTTTCCTAATTTGAGAGAAATACCATGAAATCAAGGAGTTTCATGGAATGAAGGAAATCCTAAAAATAAAAAAAAAATACATGGGCATGTGGGACCGGCTGAGGCCCGGTCCCACGTGTTTTCCTAATTTTTATATTATTATTTTTTTATGTATTTTGAAAATACCATGATTTGAAGGAATTTTCATGAAATCAGGGAAATAATAATAATAATAATAAAATAATGAGGAACCATAAGGTGTGGGGACGGCTGGGACCAAGGCATGGCCGATTGTCCAATGGTCACGCCCCACACTATTTTTCTTTAATTTTATAATATTTTCATGGGTTTATGAAAACGCCATGAAGTCGAGGAGTTTCCTCGAGACGAAGGAGATTTGTTCAAATGAAAGGATTTTCATCGGATGAAGGAAAATAATAAAAACATAATAAAATATAAAACTGGCGTGGGATTGGTCATGACATGGTCGGTCAGTCAATGAATCCAATCCCTTGGCGCCTTGGTCAATATTTTGATTATTTATTATTTTCTTCCGATTTTGCAATAGGTTAATCGTTTCGTCGTATTTTGAAATACTCGTTCGTACGGTGACGGTTAGTGCATCGTCGTTGAACACACTTTCACCATTTGGATCGGGGCTTACTTAGAGGTAGCTCAGACGCCCGGTTGTTGATTATTTATTACTAATTGTGGAATTCGGTGGAGAATAATTCACAAAACTGAGTAATAAGATGTTTATTATTTAATCATAGGATCAGCTGAGGATTCGACTACGAATTCAGAATAATAAAGTGAGCATTACCATTCCATGGGATCGTAGATTCGACCATAGAATCAGAGTAATTAAGTTTTATCTATTACCATTTATGAGACCAGTTGTGGATTCGATCATGAAATCGGAGTAATGAGATAATATAGTTATTGCTATTCTATGAGATCAAGCCGTGGATTCGATCATAGAATCAGAACACTTGTTATTGACATTCCATGGGACCAATCGTGGATTCGACCATGGAATAGGAGCAATTGTTATTGCCATTCCATGGGACCAGTCGTGGATTCGACCATGGGAATAGGAGCAATAATAGATTATTCTGGGAATTCAGTAGTGAATGTCATGGCAGAATTAATCTTAATTAGAAATAATTAACTTTGTGGCTCTATACTAGTAGAGCAATCTGTCTAGGAGCATTAATTATCTCGATATGATCTTGTCGGTAAGTCATATCCTTTATATAGTCAGGGTAAACTCGTTGTTTGTTCCTGAAGACGTTATCGCTCTATACTAGCAGATCAAGCTGTCTAGGAGCCGTCCATCTCGTGATACTATATAGAAATAATCACTGAAAGTGTTCAGTGTTCATGAGATATGACGTTGTCCAGTCGTGAGACTACATATCTACATGTACTCTGAGAGAAAGTACTCTCCGTTGAGAATTCAATGAGAGACCCGTGTCTCAATACTCACGTCTGATTTCTGGATCAGAGCTTCGTATAATTATGAGTTCACGATTTTATCCCTTGTCAAAAATCCACCATCTACATTAAGTCCCCTGCTTACTGAGGAAAGCGGTGTTCCTCAGTCAGCATTAAATGGTGATTTTCCGGCCATAAATAACAATACCAGCAATTGAACTTAGTCGTAAGTTGAGATGTTACCGGATTTAGAGAGCATGAGCAGACCACGACTTGATGAAGGCTTCAATGTCATGATTGGAGCGTCGTTTGGTGAGCATAAATTGGTGTTGAACCTCTAGTTTGGACGACGAGTCCGTGGTTGGTCAGGATTCGCGGGACGAGCCCAATAAGGAAATCCTTGGAAAATTAGGTTTTGGAAATAAAAAATTGTATAAAAGGAATTATTCCTTTTTTTTTTTAATTTCTCCACGTCCGTCTCTCCATCACCTCTCCTCCTTCACGCCAGTAGCCTGAAGTTCCGCCGCCACCTGATCGACGGGGCCGTTGCCGCCGGCCAACTTCCGGCCGACCGGGTGCGTGGGTTTTTTTTTTTTTTTTGATGTTTGCTGATGCTTGCATGAATTTCATGGAGTGATCATGTTGAAATCATATATTTTTGTACGTTTTGGTGTGAGTTTTTTATGAAAAACCCTCGTTTCGAAAACGTATTTTCGTTCAATCGTTAGTTTTGAAAATTAACAATAATCCCTGATTTAGAAGAGATTTTTTTTTGTATGAACCTAGGTCCAGTGATAAAACTTAGTTTATGAGCTTTCATGTGTACCAAGGTTTTATCATAAAACAAGTGAATTTTCACGAAATCGACATAAACCTTCGTTTTATAGACAAATAACGACGACACGAAGGAAAATATATATTATGAACATGTGTCCAGTGATAAAATTTTGTTTATGATATTTCATGTAAATACAAAAATTTATCATATGTATAAATTGTGAGCTTTCACAGTATTTCGAAATAAACCTTCGTTTTAAAGACAAATAACGACGATACGAAGGAAAAATAGTTTTTTTTTATATGCAGCCGTGACATATATTGTGCAAAATATGATGGTATATTTTATTTGCATGAATTTGTTTTCATTAGATTAAAATCCTTGAGAATTTATATATGCAAGTTGCATTAATTGTTGTTTTGAAAAAATCAAAACGTGTGTTTTGAGGAACCTTCGAAGATAGACAATATATTTATAATAAAATATTTTATTGTTATAAACTTCATAGGTCAGTTGTGTGAATGTTCACATTATGAAAATTGTGTCCGTGATTTTATGAAAAATCAGTTTTGGAAATTAAATAAAGTTTCGTTCGTTTTTGCAGTTTTCGAAGAGACGAACGATTTTGAGGTGTTAACTCTTACAGCATAACTACTACCATTAGTAGAATTGTAAAGAGGTAAGAGTTCAGAGTTACCTTTTTTTTTCTGATTTTGGTTTGTTTACATAGTAATCTTTGATCTTCTGGTTCCAGAAAATATCGACCAACAACAACAGCAATCACGATTACTGGTATTCTTCTTCTTCCTCTGGCTCTTCTGATGAGGATTCCGATGCTCCTGTAGCGAAATCAAAGGCTAGGGTTTCCCATGAAGGGGCGAAGCCTAATGTTCCCTTGGGTGAGCGAAGAGTCTCTTTTGCTGAACTCAAGAAAAGAGGAGCTGAAGACAAAAAGGAGGATGCCCGTCAACGTGAGAAAGATCGCACCCGGCGTAAGAGACAGAGGGTTGAGGAAAAGCGTCGATTATTGGATGGAGTGCCTTCTGATTCTGATGCTGATGCTTCTGAAGAAGATATCACATGGGAACCATCCGAGCGTTACATTAAGCCTGATCGATATGAAAGAGAGCATCAGAGGATGATGAAGAAAATTGAAGCTGAAGCTGCAGCAGAAGATGACTTGGATTCAGGTGATGATGATATTATCTTCCGTCCATCGGACTTCACCAATGATTCTGACAGTGACTCTGAAGAAGATGATTCCGAGAAGGATAGTGACGATGAATCTGACAATTAGGATGAGTCCGACGAGTAGTTTTACTTCCATCTTCTTTAAACGTTAGAGCATTCCATTTTAGTCTTCATAGTGGATATATTTCTTTCAATGACTTTACTTCAATTAGACTTTTCTTCTGAATGATGAACATTTTGTTAACGTCGATTTCTTCTAATCCATGACATGGACCAATGTCCATACATCCAAATTCATCATGACTTGTCGATTTTCATAAGAAGTAAAATAACACACGGCTGAGAATTCATGATGTGTACAAGGCTGCGTGGCCTATCCTTTGACCGTGATGTTCAGTCCCCAGTGCGTTATTTTCCTCCGCGTCTTCAGTATCGATCTTTGAAGCCTAGGGTTTCAGTGAAACTCGTAACTGAGTTGACTATTCGCGAGTGATGACTATCGCCTGATATATATATCTTCAAGACTCCAAATCTATGATCCACGCAAATACTTCTTCCATTCATGAGTCAGTTTCATCGTGCAGAGAAGTTTTGATCCTACCTCCTTGCCGTCATGTCGAGCAATAGCATTTCTTATGAAATAGCAACGTCTATCTCAGTAAGTTGTACACTTCTTCTTCTTCTCCTTTCTTGTCTCTGTTCGATCGAGATTTTTGATCACAAGAGAATTATTTGTCGTAGGACTGTAAGAAGAGTGCTACTCCTCATAATGCAAGGCCTAAGAGGACTGTTAGAGCTCCTTCCCGGTATGGATCGGCTCATGCTGAAGCTGGATCGTCTGTAAGTAAACCTATGACTCTTGAGATTATACTGAGTCCCGGGATTAACACTCCTTCGTTTCATCGTAGGCGGATGTCTGTGTCGTCGTCGATGTTAGACAAAGAAAGAGTGGAAAATCCGTGACCGTGGTTGAGGTTGAGGAAAGCAGCAACCAGGCATGTGAAGATTCTGCAGGATCCGTGGAGACTGGAGACAGTGGTCATGTTCGTGAATACCCAACCGCTGGACTCTTATTCGAAGCTCCATTGATTAATACCTTCCAAGATAATGAAGTGGTAGGTGGATTCGTGATTCCCAAATGTCATGCGCCTCTGTACACCAAGATTTGGAAGAGGTATGGTCACATTGCTACCACAGAAGTGTGGAAAGGTTTTCTTCCAACTCTTTTAACCACGGTAGCGGGGCTATTGCCGATCATCGAGGAAATGAACCAAATGCATTTGCGAGACGTCAAAAACCATGAACTTCACAAATGGGATGAAATGATCTCGAATTGTGAGATATTGTGATTCAATGTAAGCTGGATCCGTCATCGTCTTGAGATAATCAAGGTTCATAAGGCAGCAGAGGCTGCCGATGCAATTTCCATGAATGTCGTTTTACTAGATGAGGAGAGGATACTGGCTCTGGAGTCAGCAAGGGTTGAGAAATCGGTCGAAGAATTGAAGGCAAAGACCAAGATTTTTCAGAAGAATCTTGAAGAGGATTCTTACAGGGATTATCCGTTGCTGGATGGTTTTCTCTGAGTGAGCATTTGTGGTTGTTGTTTTTTGAATAAATCTGAGTTTCTAGTTAAGTGAAACAGTTGATCATGGTATGAACGAATTTTGCTCATTTATGAAATGTTTAATGAACAAAGGAGCATTCACATGCTCTTTGGAGGAATGAAATTACATTTTTAAAAATGCTTGAAATGATGAAGAGGTAGTTTGTTTCATGGATCAGGAATAATAAGCTTTGAGCCATTTTCCATTGATGATGTTTCCTTTCTTTCCTCCATTGATTGCTAAAATTTTGTAGTATTCGCTAGACACTGCTTTGATAACAACATACGGTCCTTCCCATTTAGGAGAGAACTTAGGAACAGACATGTCTTGTTGAATGTGCTTTGTCGTCTTTAATACCAAATCTTCTACTTGAAATGTTCGAGGTCTTACCATTTTGTTGTAGGCTCTGGAGATCCTTTGTTTGTAAGCTTCCACATATTTTTCCACCTTGGTTCTCCTTGATTCAAGCATATCTATCTCAGCGATTCTTGATCTGGAGATTTCAGCCTCATCCCATTGTACACCACTGGATGCTGCAATCCTGGCTGAGGGAACTTTGATTTCTACTGGAAGTATGGCGTCGGCTCCATAGACAAGGGAATATGGCGAAGTACCGATCGAGATCCTTGGTGCATTTCTGTAAGCCCATATAGCCATGGGTAATTTCTCATGCCATGATCGAGGATTGTCATGAATCGTCCGACTGATAATCCTGATCAAAGTCTTGTTGGTACTTTCTGCTTGACCATTTCCTTTTGGATAGTAAGGCGTGGAGAAGATTTGCTTGATCCCATATTTATTGAGCAGCTTCTCAACATCTTGATTGGCAAAAGGAGTTCCGTTATCTGTGATGATATGCTTAGGAACTCCGAATCTGCATATTATGTGCTCCTTGATGAAGGCGGCAATCGTAACTCCAGTGGTGCTTCGAAGAGGAGTAGCTTCGACCCACTTGGTGAAGTACTCTGTCACAGTGATGATGTATTCATGTTGTTTTGAAGATGTTGGATTAATGTTCCCAATGATATCTAGTCCCCAGCTGTAGAAAGGCCACGAACTATTCACAGAATTCAACGGGAGACAAGGAGTGTGGATGAGATTACCATGGGTTTGGCATTGGTGACACCTCTGAACGTGTGCGGCTGCATCATCTTCCATGGTTGGCCAATAATATTTCTCATGAATTTGAAGAAATAGTTTCCTCTTTCCTTGATGTTCTCCATCATGTACTTCCTTGAGGATTGTAGGTATTTCATGTTCGGTTAAGCACCTCAGTAAATTCCCACCAAAACTTTTGCGGTATAAGATCCCATCGAGATAGACGAATCTCTTAGATTTCTGAATGAGTTTGACTAATTGCTTCTTTTCCAGTGGTAGTTCGTTATCCTGGAGGTATTTTATGTAAGGCTCCTTCCAGTCCCCAATGTGGTGGACTGTCAAAACCTCCAGGTGATGAGGAGGTGTTTTGCAATCAGGACAAGATCCTTGTAAAGCTCTTGACTGAGTTTTCATGGATGGCCAGTAGTATCCCATTCTTTGAAGCTTTCTGTAAAGTGTTACCACTAACGTTTGCCGCAGATTTCTTCATGTATGCGCTTGAGTTGTTCTTCCGCTTCGTTTCTCCCAAGACATCGTGATAGAGATCCATCAGGGTTTCGATAGTATAGTCCTGCATGGAGAAAGAAGTAATTTTTTAATTCTTTGAGGCTGACTTGGCCTTCTGAAACAGAGCTGCTCAATTCATAAATGATGGGTGCTCGCCAATCGTTTGCTGGAATGGCTTCTATCTGAGTGAGTCGAGTTGAAGATACGGTACGCCTCTGTACAGTGATCGTTTTCTCTGCTCCTTCAAATTGTAGCTTAGAGGCGAGAGTTGCTAGGCAATCAACATGCCTATTGTTAGTCCGTCCAGTATGGACGATCGTTGCGTCAGCAAAATAGGTCAACAGTCGCTGAGCTTCGGTTCTGAATGGAGCAAGTGTGATTTCCTTGAGAGAATACGTTCCATTCATCTGGTTGACCAATAATTTTGAATCCCCCCTTATCTCAAGGTGTGTTGCTCCTGCTTGCTTGGCCAAGGATATTCCTAACAGGAAGGCTTCATATTCTGCTGAGTTGTTGGTGCATTGGAAATCTAACTTGAACGATTGTGAGAAAACTTCACCAGATGGAGACACTAGTACTATTCCCGCTCCTCCGGTGTCACTACTAGGGGTGGAAGATCCATTAAAGTATAGAAGCCATGTTTCTTCCTTGATGACCAAGATGTCTGGGAATTCGCCGGGCACTTCTTCATGTAGTGTTGTTGTGTCTTCTCCTGGAAAAGCAGCAAGCAAGTCTGCAACCGCTTGACCTTTGATGGCTTTAGGTGGAGTGCAAGCTATGTCAAATTCTGACATCTGGAGCAGCCACTTCGCTGGTCTCCCTATCAAGGCTGGCTTTGATAGCAAGAACTTTATGGGATCAGCTTTGGAGATGAGTACGACCCTGTTAGATAGTAAGTAATGTCTGAACTTCTGGATTGCATGTACCAATGCCAGGCATGCCCTTTTGGCCTTTGGATATCGGAGTTGAGTATCTCTCATTGTGCGGCTGAAGTAGTAAATCGGTCGTTCGACGCCTTCATCGTCTTCCTGAGCGAGGAGTGCGTCGATGGCGACGTCACTGGAGGCTGTGTAAAGAATCAGAGGTCGTCCCTGCACTGGAGATCTCATGACGGCCGGTGACAATAATATCTGTTGTATTTTATGGAAAGCTTCTTGTTGAACAGCTGTCCAGGTGAAGCTTGCTCCCTTCTTCAGCAGAGGTGTGAACGAAGCAATGAGTTGAGATAATCCAGGAATGAAGCGTCAAATATAATTTACCTTGCCCATAAATCTCTGTAGTTCCTTAACGGTACGTGGAGGAGTCATGGTGGTAATAGATTTTTCCTTGTCTGGGTCGACTTTGATCCCTTCAGCCGTGACCAGGAATCCTAAGAATTTTCCGGAAGAAACTCCGAATGCGCACTTTAAAGGATTCATTTTTAATTTGTATTCTCTGCATCTTTCAAACACCTGCCTTAGAACTTCGAGATGAGATGCTCGAGTCTTCGATTTTACCACCACATCATCAACATAGTCTTCTACTTGATAGTGCATCATGTCGTGGAATATGGCAGTCATGGCTCGTTGATAGGTGGCACCAGCATTCTTTAATCCAAAGGGCATCACAGTGTAGTGAAAATTCCCAATGGGAGTACGGAACGCAGTCTTGTTGGAGTCATGTTCATACATCTTGATCTGGTTGTACCCACTATAGCCGTCCATGAATGAGAACATACCGTGACCACTGGTTGCATCGACGAGCATGTCAATGTTGGGTAGAGGAAAATCATCCTTTGGACAACATTTATTCAAGTTCCTGAAGTCGACACAACATCTGATTTGACAATTTTTCTTCTTAACAGGTACCACATTTGCTAGCCACGTTGGATGAAGAATAGGCTTGATGAACCATGCTGCCAACAGTTTCTGGATTTCGACATTGATTTGTTCCTCGACTTCGTGTCTAAATTGTTTGGGCGGTTGTTTGAAAGCTTTGGAACCAGGGACGATGTGCAGGTGATGGGTGACGAGTTTGTCATCCAGACCCGACATTTCTTCGTACGTCCAGGCGAAGACATCTTGATATTCTTTCAATAATTTTATCAGCTCGGTCCGCTCCTCCGGTGATTGTGCTGAACTAATTAGGATTGGCCTTGGATCGTCTTCAGTCCCAATGTTGATTGTTTCAAGATCGTCAGTGGTAGAGTCAGTGCCATCCTGTAGTTGTCGTGGGGGATCCTGGACTTCTTCTTCAAGTGATAGCTCACTCTGACACGATTCTTCATGGTGGGGAGACTTTTCATCGTTCTCCCCGATTAATTTCTAATCTTTCCGTCGGCGATAAATGACTCTCCCTTCTACGTCTCGATCGGTCATGAAGTTTGACCCTGGAGTTGAGACTTGATCATTATGGCATTTAGTCGGTGTAGTAGGTGACTTGATCATTTTAGCAGCTGAGGATGACAGTTCGTTATCAGCCTTCTCGATAGTCTTCCAGCCTGGAAGTGGAGTACTGCGAATCCTGCTTGGAGGTTCCGGGGCGCCTTTTTGAGATTCAAGGAACTCAGTATCATAGAAGGGAGCATAAGGAGATGATGAATCCGGAATGCGAACGATCTTGTTGTCGAGCAGGGCCTTCATGCATTGATGGTATGTTGAAGAACCACCTTGTTATCATGGAGCCATGGGCGTCCCAGTATTATGTGGTAGTCATGTTCTTGCTCGATCACATGAAACTTTGCTTTCAATCGAATCGGCCCCTCAAATCTATGTATGAATATCCATATGTATAGCTTTGACTTCCTTCAAATCATGTCATTAGGATGGGACAACGAACGATTTTACCTTGTGGGAATCTGGACATCCTGAGAGTCTTCATAGTGACAATGTTGGTGGAAGCACCGGTGTCGACAAGAGCTCTTCTAAATTCGGCGCCTTTGATGAAACCAGTGACATACAATGCTCGGTTGTGTCCTTCATCCGTCATGCGATCTTCTTCTCCAAAAGAGATGTTGTCGATCGAATGCCCAGGCACTAGGGAGACTTCTTCAACTGATGGTGTTGGTGGCGTTATTTGCACGTTGGATGATATCTGGTTGAGTGCTGAAAATGTGTCTGTGCAATGATCCCTGGAGAAGTGCAGGAGTTCACATAGATTTTCAATCAAATGTGTGACCTCTTGTTCCACCGGCTTCTCGTATGTGGTGAAGCTGTTGATTTGAGGGTCAGATGACGCTTCAGTCCCTGGTCTTGAGGCTTCTGGAGCAGAGATACCGCCTAACTCAGATGTTAATCTGATGAGAAAGTCGAGGATGTGGTTTATCGTCTCATTCATCAGGTCCATGTTCCTGGTATGGACCTCTAGGATTTGAGCCAACTCTACCAAACTCGGGATCCCCTGCCTTCCATGCCGCCAGGTGTAACATGAGGAATGTTGTCGTTTGAAATATTCTGATCTGAATTAGTTGAATTAGTCCTAAGACCAACCATCTTGTGAGACTGTTAGATTGCAACTGAGAGATTAATCTCCCACTGTGGTCGCCAATCTGTAGATGGGGAAAAACGATTTGCTGGTTTTTAAAGAATTGAGGAGACGACCGTACGGAGGAGACTCCTCGAACCGAGCGAAATGTTAAACCTCGCACAGATGCACCGCTGCAAAGGGGGTGCTTTAGATTCGAGAGATCAATCTGTAGTACTCCGGCCTAAATCAAGACAATGACGACGAGTCCATGTAGTTGCTGAGTTGAACATGATGTTCTGAAACTCATGAGTTGAACATGTCATGAGACAGAGGTATAATTCTTACGATGAAGTGAGAAAGTATTGCTCATTCGATGGATCATTGAATATTGATTGTTGAACCAATATTCCTTGGTTTGAGAAAATATTCATCTGATCAAGTGTTGCTCATGTGATGAATTGTTGAATATTTGATCATCTGAGCACGTGTTGCTCATCTGATGGATTATTGGCAGCGTACCAAAAATATTAATTAGAATACTGGTCGTTGAACCGAGCATAATTAATAAAATTAATGACCATGAGGTCGTCATAAAATTATTAAGGTTGGAATCTGGAATGATGATCCTTGGATTCAGAAACCCTAATTTGATCAATTGATGATCAATTCATGGTTCGTCGGAATTTTAACCATGGGACAAAGGAGGGAGCGACTACATGGGACCGTGGATCAACCATGTAGTGTCCATATGACCACGTGAGCAAATACAAAGAACTCCTGAAGAGTTGACGATTTGTTGGTGAAAGAATGATCAAATGCTGGTTTAATCATTTATTCGAAAATGCTCGTCTAAGCCTTAGGTGAGAAAACCTAATTAATTACGACGGAGTGAGGGACCGACCATGGGTCATGAAACCGGCCCTGGGTAGTCACGTGACCGCCTGATGATCACTTCATGAAAATCCAAAGTGTTTGGAAGAGTCTTGGACCTAATACATGCAATTGTGCAAATTAGGTCAAAACTGTGAAACTTGATGGGACCGGCTTCTGTAAGCCAAAGAGCCAATCTTGGTCGGTCAAGATAGCGTTCTCGTGTCCCCAAGGCATCCGCGTCTCAGTCCTGAGAATTTTGATATTTTCTGGCGTGCAATTGAGCATCTATTCGAGAAAATATGCCAAAATTAGGGTTTCGACAAAACTGAGGAAAACACCATGAGATGATGGAAAATAATTATAAAATAAGGAATAAGGAGGCGTGGGATCGCCGAGGCCAAGGCATGGTCGGCCGGTCGTGGCCACGGTCTCATGGTGCCTTTTCCTTAATTTTATAATATTTTGATGATTTTATGAAAAATTCATGAATTTTGAGAAATTTGATGACTTTAGGGAGTTTCCATGAATTGAAGGAGTTTTCATGAGTTCAAGGAAGCAATTATATTAAAATAATAAAAACAAGGGCGTGTGGGACCGTGGAGGCGTGGCCGGCCGGCTAGGGCCGGGTCCCACGAGTTTTCCTAATTTTTATGTATTTTTAATGTATTTTTCCATGATTCGAAGGGATTTTCCTAATTTAAGAGAAATACCATGAAATCAAGGAGTTTCATGGGATGAAGGAAATCCTAAAAATAATAATAATAAAATACATGGGCATGTAGGACCGGCTGAGGCATGGCCGGCCGGCTGGGGCCCGGTCCCACGTGTTTCCCTATTATTATATTATTATTTTTTATGTATTTTGAAAATACCATGATTTGAAGGAATTTTCATGAAATCAGGGAATTTTCATGATTTGAAGGAATAGGAGAAATAATAGATTATTCTGGGAATTTAATAGTGAATGTCACGACAGAATTAATCTTAATTAGAAATAATTAACTTCGTGGCTCTATACTAGCAGAGCAAGCTGTCTAGGAGCATTAATTATACCGATATGAGCTTGTCGGTAAGTCATATCCTTTATATAGTCAGGGTAAACTCGTTGTTTGTTCCTGAAGACGTTATCGCTCTATACTAGCAGAGCAAGCTATCTAGGAGCCGTCCATCTCGTGATACTGTATAGAAATAATCATTGAAAGTGTTCAATGTTCATGAGATATGCCGTTGTCCAGTCGTGAGACTACATATCTACATGTACTCTGAGAGAAAGTACTCTCCGTTGAGAATTCTATGAGAGACCTGTGTCTCAATACTCACGTCTGATTGCTGGATCAGAGCTTCGTATAATTATGAGTTCACGATTTTATCCCTTGTCGAAAATCCACCATCTACATTAGTCAATAATCAGTACAATCTCCAGCCTTTAACAAACGTTATTGCTGAAAAGAATGAAAGGAAAGCCGAGACACAACATCATAGCGCTTCTCCAACATCCCAAGCTCCTCCGAAAGTGTAAAGAAAGGATAACTAATGTTGCACAATCCTCGACCCGGCGTCAACGAACGAGGAAATGATCAAGCAGGGACTCAAACTTCTCTATTCTCATGAAGGAGTGATCGAGTTACTGGAAGTCTAGGTTCAAGATGGTACAATAAAATTGTTGTTCATCAGAGAGAGCCAATTGAAGAAAAATGGAGGATCCCAGGTACTGTCACCTTCATAGATTCATCAATCATCCAACAAGTAACTGCAACATTTAGGGTTTTGGTCTGGTGGCCTACGGCACGTGGATTCATCCACTGTAGGATCAGAATCTCGCAGCAATAATGCCTCAACGAAATTATCAACAACACAACACAACAGTGTCGCAAAACAATTTCAGAAATGACATAATAAACGACGTCAGCTAAATCATGAGAAAAATGTGATGGTCCTGCGAAAATTAGAGAGTTTGCGAGATTAACATTTGTAAGGTTGCGAGAATGTCGCAAGCCATATCTGAAAATAAATGACAGATTAGCTGTCATCCACTATGAAATTCCCTATAAATAACCGTTCAGTTGTAAAGGAAATGAGAGAGATCTTTTCTGAGTGAGAAGCAAGTATATAGGAGAGAGAAAATCTAGAGCAGTGGTTATTCTTGATTCCTTTATCTTTTCTTGTAAGATTGTTCAAAGATTCATCAATAAAATTAAGATTGTTAATCTAAAATGAGTTGAATGTTAATGAAATCTTGTGAGGGGTGTAGTGTAGGATTTCCTGCAACTACATAATGGCGCTAGAAACAGGGAGGCTGAAGATTGAAAGTTGAAGATTGTTGTTGAGATTGTTCAAATCAAGAGAGTGATTAAACAAATCAGTGAACTAGTTAAAAGAAAAATGATTAAAGTCAATGAAGATGACAAAAGATTGGAGTGTAATATGATAACAAAAACAATGGTTAATGAATTCCATGAAAACATCAAGGGAAGGATACATAAACGAAATTTTGAAGGAAGGAAGGTTATGGCGGTAGAAAAGACATCACCCTTGAAAGATTGGGAAAAGCAAAAAATCACATTCATGGCGGCAGAAATACCAAAAGAAAATTTGAACCACACATCTCCATTGGTTATTACAGTGCCTATTACGCGAAAAGAGAAGGGGACAATAAAAAATCCACGGAAGAATGGACATTGAACAGAACTTTAGTCGATACAGGAAGTTCAGTGGATATAATATTTTATCATGCGTTCAGGGGAATGGGATTTAAAGATGAAGAAATGTCCAGTTCAACATATCTTGTTCATGGCTTTGGAAAATCCACAACAAAACCTAAAGGAGAAATAGTGGTACGAATTCCACTAGGAGAGATCGAAACACACGTGACACTATGCGTGGTGGATATGGAATCGCCATATAATATGTTTAGGAAGACCATGGATACATGCGATAAAAGTTGTATCAACGTTGCATCAATGTATTAAATTCCCCACACCAAATGGAATAGGTGAAATCAGAGGAGATGTTGACAATGCGAAATTATGTCATCAAATTGAAGTAAAGCATTATGAAGGACGAGCAAAAAAGAAACAATTTCGCAGAAAGTTGGCAAAGGAGGCAAAGAAAGAAGAAGAATTTAGAGTGTACACGATAAGGGCAAAAGAAGGCAGGGGAATACCCAGCGAAATTTCGGAAGAAGGAGAAGGACCTGTGAAAACAATAAAAGAACCAACACCAATGGGAGAACCCAAGTCCAGTTACACTGCCGCAGAACCAACAAAAGAAGTAAACGTTGGGACTATAGAAGAACCTCTAATATTGAGAATTGGAACCAAGATGGATGTAGAAGAAGAAAAAGAACTGTTAACCTTTTGCGAGAATATAAAGACATTTTCGCAGGGAGCATGGATGAGATACCGGGAATAGATCCATCAATTGCATGTCACAAGCTGGAGATTAACAAGAATGTGAGACCATTTAAACAAAGAATAAGAAAAATCGCAACAGCCTACCATTCCCAAATAGAAGAAGAACTACAAAAGCTTGATGCAGGAATTATAAGAGAAGCTAAATACCCAGAGTGGATAGCGAACATGGTCATTGTTCCAAAGAAAAAAAAGGAATAAGGATTTGCATAGATTTCACTGATTTAAACAAAGCCTGCCCTAAAGATAGCTTTCCGTTACCAGATATTCCTCAAATGGTGGAATCAGCAGCGGGAAATGATAGGGTATCGTCTTTAGATGGGTACAAAGGATATAACCAGATCCCTCTCGCTGAAGAAGATCAAGAGCATACTGCTTTTTTCTCCCCTAGAGGTTTATATTGTTACACGAAAATGCCATTTGGTTTGCGAAATGCGGGAGCAACATACCAAAGAATGGTAGAGAAGGTGTTCGCGAAATGGATACACAAAACATTAGAAGTATACGTGGACGACATGTTAGTAAAGAGTAAAGAAGCCAAAGACCATGTACAGGACCTGAGGGAGATTTTTGAACAAATGCGGCAGTATGACATTAAACTGAATCCTGAGAAGTGTACCATTGGAGTTGCATCGGGAAAATTTTTAGGCTACATTGTATCAAAGGAAGGAATACAGGTTGATCCAGAAAAAGTGCAAGCAGTTCGTGACATGCCAACACCAGCAACAATAAAAGATGTACAAAGTTGAATGGACTTTTAGCTTCGCTAGGGAGATTCATTTCGCGATCATCAGACAAATGCAAGTATTTTTTCGATATACTCAAGAAGGGTGCGAAATTCAAATGGACTGATGAATGCGAAAAAGCTTTTCAAGGGATCAAAGAACATCTTATGAATACATCTATTTTACAAAAAGCAGAATCAGGAGAAGAATTATTAATCTATCTTGCGACGACGTCGCATGCATTAAGTGTCGTGTTATTGCGAATAGACGCAGGAGTGGAGAAACCCATCTATTACATTAGCAAAACTTTTAATACTGCCGAGAAGAATTACTCAAAGATTGAGAAGCTAATCTTAGCATTAGTTTATGCATCATTTAAGCTCCGCATATATTTTCAAGCGCACAAATAAAGGTATTAACAAAAGTACCAATTGAATCAGTGATGAAGAATTCAAAAATCAGGAAGAGTGGAGAGATGGAATGCACAAGTAGGCCACTTTGATATTAAATATGAAATTTTTCTTCACCAAAATCACAAGTTGTTGCAGATTTCTTGGCAGAATTTCCTTTAGAAGAAGATGAAGCGGTAGAAGAAATGATGGATATAGAAGAAGAACACGGAGATCCAAAAGACTTATTAACAGAACCAAATAGATGGGAGATATTGGTAGATGGATCATCAAATGGAGAAGGCAATGGAGTTGGAATTGTTTTAATTTCGCCAGAAGGAGCGAAGATGGCTTTTTCATTCAGATTGGAATTCGCATCCACTAATAACGAAACGGAATATGAAGCTGTGATACATGCCTTAAAGTTCGCAATAGAAATGAAACTAGAAAATGCCAGGATCACTAGTGATTCGCAGCTAGTTATTCGCCAAATAAAGGGAGAGTACACTACAAATGAACCATCCTTGAAGAAATACAAGAAGCTCGTTGAAGAATTGTCAGCGAAAATCCCAAAAATAAAATGGAGGCACATTTCAAGGAAGGATAACAGACTCGCAGACGCTTTTGCTTTCATCTCAAGCATGATGACAGATCCAACTGCGAGATGCATAAAAATACAGACACTTCTGTCACCATCAATCAATAAAGAAGAAGAAGAAGTGAACGTGATGATAATAGACGGAGAAGAAGAACAAACGAACAATATCGCAGATTGGAGAACAGAACTTCATGCATATTTGGCGAAAGGAGAAACACCAAGAAATAGATTGGAAGCACACAAGTTAAAAAGCCGCGCAACAAATTATGAATTAAGAGATGGGCTGCTATACCGAAAATCCTTTAATGGACCATCACTCAGATGTTTGACACGAGAAGAAGGAGAAAAGGTGCTAAAAATGTTACATAGTGGGGATGCTGGCAATCATAGCGGGGGAAGATCTTTGGCACATAGAGCAAAAATGCAAGGCTATTACTGGCCATACATGCACGAAGATGCAAAACAAATATCAAGACGTTGCGAAGATTGTCAGCGGCATGGAAAGAAAATACATGCACCTGGAGCACCATTGTCATCTTCAACCAGTGTGTGGCCTTTTGGAAAGTGGGGCTTAGATATTGTGGGGCCATTTTTACCAGGATCTGGACAAAGAAGATACTTAATAGTCGCAACAGATTATTTCACAAAATGGACAGAAGTGAAGGCAGTACAGCATATTCGCGACAAAGATATCTTTACATTCATATTCGAAAATATCATTTGCAGATTCGGAATTCCTGCGCAGTTGGTATCTGATAATGGGAAACAGTTTGAAGGACAGAACATAGAAATGTTACTTAATGCATTTAAGATAAAATGTGGAAAGTCTACTCCTTTGTATCCACAAGCTAATGGGCAGGTAGAGGCAACAAACAAAACAATTGCAGATATATTAAAGAAGAAATTAGAAGGACATCATAGAGCATGGTGCGAACAAGTACATAATGTATGGGCTTATAATACAACTAGAAGAGAAGCTACTGGAATGTCACCTTTTTGTTTAACATACGGAGTTGAAGCGGTGTTACCAACAGAAGTTGTTATTCCGACAACAAAGAGAGAAGCTTGGGAGAAAAATCTTAGTGCGGGTTTGATCTTAAGCAAACTTGATGAATTAGAAGAAAAGAGAAAGAGCTTTACAACATATGGAGAATTATCAGCGAAGATTAGCCCGAGAATATAATAAACGTGTCAAAGTACGCGAATTCCAACCAGGAGATTTAGTTCTGCGAGAGACACCAATATATCAGCGAGAAAATGGTGGAAAGTTAGCGAAAAAATGGGATGGACCTTACATCATTAAGGAGATAGTTGGAACAGGAGCTTATAAATTAATGGATCCAGAAGGTAGAGATGTTGGTCATAGACTTGACAGACCATGGAACAGATTGTACTTAAAAAGATATTATCCGTAAGAAGCTTTGAGAAGTTATGGATTCTGAAAGAATAGTTGCGAGATTATTCATATCAAAACAAGATCATGATGTGCGAAACTTTCGCAGAGATAATCATAGAACAATGACATAAAAGAAAGGGGCGAACCTTTATGGCGTACACCCTAGTTCGCGAATAAAATTTCGCAAGAGGCAAATGTAAGACCTAAAGTACGTCATATAAGGGGGTACCTGTTGCATGGCTCAGGGAAAGGCTACACCGCCACCGGAACCTGAGTCATGGAGATTTGGGGTCAATAAAGCCCATCCGGGAGAGGCACCTTGGATTCTCAGCTTAAGCATATGACTTAGGTTGGGACTAAGGTAATAAGGACTCTCCCAAGGAGTGCAGAATCTGATCAAGGCGCCGAGGTACACGGTTGAGTCAAGAGTGCCAGGGGCGTCTGGAGCGTACCTTGCCATTCTTGACAAGTCTTGGCTTATACTGCACTCGGCCCGAAGAAAACCCCACTTAGGGTGCAGTCTCGTAACCATAAACCCTATAGGTAAAAGGGATAAGAGGCTGCGAAAACAACTGGTTGTTGTTAAGACTGGATGGGAGGAGCTAACCTTGTATGGTAGAAGTACGCCTCCTTGAAGGGGAACCAGGGGGAGATAAGGGCGGCACCCTCCATTAGGGAGCTGATAAGTGTCTTAAGACGCAAATGTCATGAGGCTTTTTACTCGCAAGGGTATTAAGGCTTGTCATATTTGTGCAACAATCCTGAAGAGGCAATAATACTAGAGAAATAAGACGAGATCAATGGGTTTTCGCATGAAAGTGCGAAGACGTCCTGCGATTTCGTCGCAAGACGAATGTAATGGGGCTTTATTTTCGCAAGAATATTTAGGCCTATCATATTGTCGCAACATTCCTGAAGAGGCAATAATACAAAAGAAAAAGTTAAGGCAAGATCAATGGGTTTTTGCATGAAAGTGCAAGGACGTCCTGCGATTTTGTCGCAATGACAAGAGGTGGCATAATAAGACCTTTAATTAGGAAGGAAAATAAGACCACATGACAAAACAAAATATTTATAAGTATTCATAACAGATCATTTCTCGCAAGAAAGATAATGAGAGGCAAGTATGGGAATCAGTAAACAAGAGGCATTATCTTTCTCGCCAGCAAAATACTAAAAGAAAATTAATTCCAAAGTTGGTTGAAGAATATTATTCGCAAGAAATAATAAAGATGAAACAATTCAAGAAGATAGAACTAGATAAGAAGCTCATGCTTCAGTATTAATTCCAGTAGAAGGAGATAATGGACGCTCTTCGCCAATGTTCTCATTATCGCCAACCTCTTCTTCATTTCGATTCTGATCTTCACCAACAATAATTCCTTTGAGAGGGACTTCTTTTTCGCCGCCACCTTGATTATCGCCAGCAATTACTTCTTTAGAAGAGATTTCTTTTTCGTTTTCATCTTGATTAGCACCAGCAGTTGCTTCCTTAGAAGGGATCTCTTCTCCATCTTCCAAAAGACTATTCTCTCCACCACTTTCATAATCATAATCACTGTCAGCAGGACGAGGAATTTCATCATCATCTACTTCCAAAGGTTCGATTGATGTAGGAGGAAGAGATTTGGACAATAAAATATCATTTACAAGGACTTCAGCCCGGAGATGAACTTGACGAAGAAGTGCTCTCTGATGATTCCTATCTTGAATATCCTTAAAGTAAGCAAGATAATCAAGTCTTCTTTCTGCTCGGTCGCGAGAACCAGTAAGGACAGAGACGAGTAGTGCATTTTCTTTGCGAATTTTGGCATATTTAGCCTCCAAAACAGAAATGGAGGAATGAAGATTTTTCTCAGACTCTGCGAAAAGTAGAATACAAAATTTCAGTAAGATGAAGAACTCAAAAAATATGACAAAAAAAGATAGTTAAGGCAGTCAAACTATTATGACTACCTTCCTTTTGCGAAATAAGGTGTTGAATCAAGGTCAGACAACTATTCTCCCAACGGTCCATCGCATCATCAAATTTATCTCCAACTAAACCTTTAAGTCGAGACTGAAGATTTTTCTCTTTAGAAATAAGAAAGGCATTTTTCTTCGCAAGAGAAGAATAAGATTCTTCTAATTTGGAATATTGTTCTTTAAGTTGATTCGCCTTTACACTTAAAGCTATTCTACCTTGAATGAGTGTATCTCTTTCAGCGATAGATGACTCTGTTACTTCTTTAAGTTCATTTCTCAAAGAGCGAAGAGATTGTTCTTGGTCATCACATACTTTCTGAAGGATGCTAAGTTGTTGCGAAGATATCGCCATCTTATTTAAACAAATTCGCTTCTCTTGAGATAGAGTTTTATTCTCATCTGATAAAGATTCCATCCCTAGATTAGCTTTAGTTAAAGAATAAGAGAGGCGAGATATTTCATTACTTAATAAATCTTGCCTCCGAACTAATTGGGTATTTTCATTGGTAAGATTATTTATATGATCAACAGAGTATGAATAGAGGTTATCTAATTGGTTATATTGATCCATCAAAATCTCTTTATCAACACGGGCTTCTTCAACAACAGATTCAAATTGATATCTCTCCATTATTCGTTTCTGGTTTAAGGCTTAACATGCGAAAGAGGGATTTCAAGGATAATTAAATATGGAAAGGATAAAATCATTAGAAAGGCAAATTGAAGACACAGATAAGGAAATCATACCTCTCAGTTCATCATTCTTCTTGCGAAGATTGTCGCGATCCAGCGAAACATTCTGGAGCTTTTGATTTTCGAGACGAAGAGCATTACACTCTTTTTCCAAGCTGTTGCGAAGCAGCTCGTCAGAGCCAAAATACTTACTCAAAATTTCACAAACCAGACTTGACAGGATCAATGGGAGACTTCTTGCCATCATCCAGTACCTCAGACAAAACTTTGAAAGCATATCTATTCCTTCCACGGTTTCTTTCGAAAAAGGAAGAGGCTCAGGTAGAGAACTGGCAATGATAGAAGTTGAGAAACATTATCAATAGAGGAGAGAAGTTTCATTGACAGAAGGATTAATAAGGGGAGTTTCAATCATTGAAAGGTCAGTTGAAGAAATGAAATCTGAGGCAGCCTTTTCGCGAATTGGAGATAATGGTTTAACTTGCGAAGATGTTGCAGGAGATTTAGAAGACATAAGTAAGTGGAATGGAATAGAGGTTTCAACGGTTTTAAGGTGGCGAGATTTCTTGAGAGGTTTGTTGGCATCCTTATCACCCTGCGAATTACAATCCAGATAAGAAACAGAGGCAACAATATTGTTATTAGAAAAGAATGATGTTTCTTACTACCTTCTGATTCACAGACTTTCTTTTGTTTACAACAATCTTATGCTTGGATTTGGGAATATTAGGGTTCTGAACCGTAAATTTGGTGTTAGAGGCGTTTTTCATGAAATAACAACAGTATGGGAATCATATAAGCAGCATCATCAAATAAAGCAGTAAGCAAGATCAATTTCAGAAAAACCCATAAGAAAAAAAAAACCAACCTCGATGAATCCATGGAAAACACCAGCAGGAAGATAAATTCGTAAAAATTAAAAAGGAAGAAAGTTACGAACAGTGAAGATCTACAGAGGGAACAGTATGGAGATGAAGAAGAAATTAAAAAGATTAAAAGAAGAAGAAAGAAGAAAAATTTGCAATGACAGAATTTATGGAAGAACAATAGAGTTGCAGAGATGAGAGAATAAAAAGAGAAGATAAAGTAAAAATAAAATGGAAAGAAGAGTAAGAATAATATATAGAAAATATTTTTTTACTCGAAGAAATAAACACCATTAATACGAAAAGACGTGAGAGGTTGAAAAGCAGCGGTTACAGAAGACGTGTCAAGAAATAAATGGAGGAAAGGATACGTGTGATAAATGCAGAATATGAAGAGATGGACATATGCGGTATTTCTCACATCGTTCTCTACTTCGCAGAGAAGATATGAGAAGAGGCAAGATGTAGGATCAGAATCTCGCAGCAATAATGCCTCAGCGAAATTATCAACAACACAACAGTGTCGCAGAACAATTTCAGAAATGACATAATAAACGACGTCAGCTAAATCATGAGAAAAATGTGATGGTCCTGCGAAAATTAGAGAGTTTGCGAGATTAACATTTGTAAGGTTGCGAGAATGTCGCAAGCCATATCCGAAAATAAAGGATAGATTAGCTGTCGTCCACTATGAAATTCCCTATAAATAGCCGTTCAGTTGTAAAGGAAAGGAGAGAGATCTTTTCTGAGTGAGAAGCAAGTAAATAGGAGAGAGAAAATCTAGAGCAGTGGTTATTCTTGATTCCTTTATCTTTTCTTGTAAGATTGTTCAAAGATTCATCAATAAAATTAAGATTGTTAATGTAAATGAGTTGAATGTTAATGAAATCTTGTGAGGGGTGTAGTGTAGGATTTCCTGCAACTACATCCACGATGAGAAATTTGAGTAAGTCGTGCAAACGGTTGAAGGAGTTAGCAAAGTAGTGGGTGGGCGGTTAACCAAGTCTCCGCACGACTTGGAACTGGTTTCACCACGATCTCCCACTTTCCCACTCTTTCACTCAAGAAACCGTCACACTTACAGGGATCAAGGTGTTTGCTATTTTGACAATATAAATAAGTCTCTGAATCCATGATTGAAGACAACATTCGAACACTCGAACATTCGTCTACACAGAATAATTTTTCGAGCAATCACTCTCAGAAATTCCATCAATCGACCAGAACTTATTCAAACTCAACATTCAGCAGTTCATCAATTTTGTAGAAACCTTCAACACATCCACAATCCTTGATCATCATTGATCTCACACAATTCTCGGCTTCCCTCCTACAGATCAACCCATCTCCCTATTTGCGATCGAATTGACTCTGGAACGGCCATTCACTTGGTTTAGGCCGGAGTCCTACAGATTGATCTCTCGAATCTAAGCACTCCCTTTGCAGTGCATCTGTGTAAGGTTGAACAGTTTTCTCAGTTGAGGAGTCTCGACAACACGCTCGTCTCTTCAATCCCCTGAGAAACCAGCAACTCTTTTTGCCCCATCTACAGATTGGCGACCACAATGAGAGATTAATCTCTCGGTTGCAATCTCACATTTTCACAAAATTGTTGGTCTTAGGTCTGGGTCAGTTACAAATACAAACGGCGCTAGCACTAGCAACAATAACAATGATGGCATTCCATAAACCGTTCCTACTTCGAAAAATGGTGGCGCCACTACTCCTCCTCAAACCAATGTCGAAAATCATCCTTTATTCGGCCGACATCCTGAGGAAGTCAGAGAAAATCCACCCACCATCGCCGATCTCATGAAAGTCCAGGGGGTTATCGCCAAAAATCAAACTGATATGGCTGCTACTCAGAAGGACCTATGCAATCATCTCAAAACTCTGGCAGACAAAATGTCAGAGAAAACTAAGGAAGGGTCAGAAAAAGGAAAATCCAAGGAAGTCGACCCCTAAGTTTCACCAATCCATGTGGTAGATGATGATGAAGTCCGCAGAACCGCAGAAAATCCACCAGAAAAGGAGTCTGCAGGTTTCACCACTCGTGAAGAATTGGAGCGTTTCATGGAGACTCGCGGAAAGAGTAACGCACCATCTGTTTATCGTCATCAACATCCATACCCATCTGCTAGGCAAAGGATCCCTCTCCCAAAATGCTATACATCTCCAACGTTCACACTCTACAATGGAATGGGGAATGCTCGGGAACATGTCTCTCGGTTCTTGGAAGCATTAGGAGAACATGAAAACAACCATGTTTTCCGTTTGAAGGAGTTCTCGAAATCTCTGATAGGCCGAGCATATACTTGGTACAATAACATCGCACCAGGAAGCATGGCTAATTGGGGAGAAATGATTAATGCCTTCTACAGGAAATACTTCTTTGTTTCTGAGCAAGTTACTCTTCCGACTTAGGAAGGATGCCGTAGAAGAATACTGAAAATCCGAACGATTATGTGAAGAGGTTCAGAGTCCAAGCTTTGGATTGTCATGACCCTAATATCACCGAACAACAATTGGTGGACTTGTGCATCAACGGGATGATCCCAGTCTACAGAGCCTTGCTGGAAAATCTCCGGTTCTGGACTTTCTCAGAGCTTCATGAAGCAGCCAAAGGATCAACGAATACTACAACTACTTTAATGGAAAGAGAAAAGTCTGCAAGATCGAGGAACCTCGAAGCATCCGACGCCTAGTCAACAATCAGTATAATCTCCAGCCTTTAACAAACGTTATTGCTGAAAAGAATGAAAGGAAATCCAAGACACAACATCAGAGCGCTTCTCCAACATCCCAAGCTCCTCCGAAAGTGCAAATAAAGGATAACTAATGTTGCACAATCCTCGACCCGGCATCAACGAACGGGGAAATGATCAAACAGGGACTCAAACTTCTCTCTTCTCATGAAAGA
Organism: Papaver somniferum; assembly: GCF_003573695.1. Taxonomy (NCBI): domain Eukaryota; kingdom Viridiplantae; phylum Streptophyta; class Magnoliopsida; order Ranunculales; family Papaveraceae; genus Papaver; species Papaver somniferum. Next base: position 162,799,370 of record NC_039358.1, on the reverse strand, counting down.
GTGATCGAGTTACTGGAAGTATAGGTTCAAGATGGTGCAATCAAATTGTCGTTCATCATAGAGAGCCAATTGAAGAAAAATGGAGGATCCCAGGTACTGTCACCTTCATAGATTCATCAATCATCCAACAAGTAACTGCAACATTTAGGGTTTTGGTATGGCGGCCTACGATACGTGGATTCATCCACGATGAGAAATTTGATTAATTCGTGCAAACGGTTGAAGGAGTTAGCAAAGTAGTGGGTGGGCGGTTAACCAAGTCTCCGCACGACTTGGAACTGGTTTCACCACGATCTCCCACTTTCCCACTCTTTCACTCAAGAAACCGTCACACATACAAGGATCAAGGTGTTTTCTATTATGGCAATATAAATAAGTCTCTGAATCCATGATTGAAGACAACATTCGAACACTCGAACATTCGTCTACACAGAATAATTTTTCAAGCAATCACTCTCAAAAATTCCATCAATCGACCCGACATTATTCGAACTCAACATTCAGCAGTTCATCAATTTTGCAGAAACCTTCAACACATCCACAATCCTTGATCATCATTGATCCCACACAATTCTCGGCTTCCCTCCTACAGATCAACCCATCTCCCTATTTGCGACCGAATTGACTCTGGAACGGCCATTGACTTGGTTTAGGCCGGAGTCCTACAGATTGATCTCTCGAATCTAAGCACTCCCTTTGTAGTGCATCTGTGTAAGGTTGAACAGTTTGCTCGGTTGAGGAGTCTCTACAACACGCTCGTCTCTTCAATTCCCTGAGAAACCAGCAACTCTTTTTGACCCATCTACAGATTGGCGACCACAATGGGAGACTAATCTCTCTGTTGCAATCTCACATTTTCACAAAATGGTTGGTCTTAGGTCTGGGTTATTACAAATACAAATGGTTCTAGCACTAGCAACAATAACAATGATGGCATTCCATAAACCGTTCCTACTTCGAACAATGGTGGCGCTACTACTACTCCTCCAACCAATGTCGAAAATCATCCTTTCTTCGGTTGGCATCCTGAGGAAGTCAGAGAAAATCCACCCACCATCGCGGATCTCATGAAAGTCTAGGAGGTTCTCGCCAAAAATCAAACTGATATGGTTGCTACTCAGAAGGAGCTATGCAATCATCTCAAAACTCTGGCAGACAAAATGTGAGATAAAACTAAGGAAGGGTCAGAAAAAGGAAAAGCCAAGGAAGTCGACCCCGAAGTTTCACCAATCCATGTGGTAGATGATGATGAAGTCCGCAAAAGCGCAGAAAATCCACCAGAAAAGGAGTCTGCAGGTTTCATCACTCGTGAAGAATTGGAGCGTTTCATGGAGACTCGCGGAAAGAGCAACGCACCATCTGTTTATCGTCATCAACCTCCATACCCAGCTGCTAGGCAAAGGATCCCTCTCCCAAAAGGCTACATCTCTCCAACGTTCACACTCTACAATGGAACGGAGAATACTCGGGAACATGTCTCTCGGTTCTTAGAAGCATTAAGAGAACATGAAAACAACCATGTTGTCCGTTTGAAGGAGTTCTCGAAATCTCTGACAGGCCGAGCATATACTTGGTACAACAACATCGCACCAGGAAGCATAGCTAATTGGGGAGAAATGATTAATGTCTTCTACAGGAAATACTTCTTTGTTTTTGAGCAAGTTACTCTTCCGACTTAGGAAGGATGGCGCAGAAGAATACTGAAAATCTAAACGCTTATGTGAAGAGGTTCAGAGTCCAACCTTTGGGTTGTCATGACCCTAATTTCACCTATCCAAAATTGGTGTACTTGTGCATCAACGGGATGATCCCAGTCTACAGAGCCTTGCTGGAAAGTCTCCAGTTCCGGACTTTCTCAGAGCTTCATGAAGCAGCCAAAGGATCAGCGAATACTAGACCTGCTTTACTGGAAAGAGCAAAGTCTGCAAGATCGAGGAACCTCGAAGCATCTAATGCCTAGTCAACAATCAGTACAATCTCCAGCCTTTAACAAACGTTATTGCTGAAAAGAATGAAAGGAAAGCCGAGACACAGCATCAGAGCGCTTCTCCAACATCCCAAGCTCCTCCGAAAGTGCAAAGAAAGGATAACTAATGTTGCACAATCCTCTACCCGGCATCAACGAACGGGGAAATGATCAAACAAGGACTCAAACTTCTCTCTTCCCATGAAGGAGTGATCGAGTTACTGGAACTCTAGGTTCAACATGGTGCAATCAAATTTTCGTTCATCAGAGAGAGCCAATTGAAGAAAAATGGAGGATCCCAGGTACTGTCACCTTCATAGATTCATCAATCATCCAAGAAGTAACTGCAACATTTAGGGTTTTGGTCTAGCGAATTACGGAACGTGGATTTATCCACGATGAGAAATTTGAGTAAGTCGTGCAAACGGTTGGAGGAGTTGGCAAAGTAGTGGGTGGACGGTTAACCAAGTCTCTGCACGACTTGGAACTGGCTTCACCACGATCTCCCACTTTCCCACTCTTTCACTCAAGAAACCGTCACACTTACAGGGATCAAGGTGTTTGCTATTCTGACAATATAAATAAGTCTCTGAATCCATGATTGAAGACAACATTCGAACACTCGAACATTCGTCTACACAGAAGAAATTTTCGAGCAATCACTCTCAGAAATTCCATCAATCGACGAGAACTTATTCGAACTCAACATTCAGCAGTTCATCAATTTTGCAGAAACCTTCAACACATCCACAATCCTTGATCATCATTGATCCCACACAATTCTCGGGTTCCCTCCTACAGATCAACCCATCTCCTTATTTGCGACCGAATTGACTCTGGAACGGCCATTGACTTGGTTTAGTCCGGAGTCCTACATATTGATCTCTCGAATCCAAGCACTCCCTTTGCAGTGCATCTGTGTGAGGTTGAAGAGTTTGCTCGGTTGAGGAGTCTCGACAACATGCTCGTCTCTTCAATTCCCTGAAAAACCAGCAAGTCGTTTTGCCCCATATACACTTATTACCAAAGATTGAATAGAGTGGTTACCAAAAAACTTTATCCTTTACTGTTTGGATTACGATCAAGAGGATTGGTGATTCACGTGCGTGACTCTAGAAGTCTAAGGCGCAGGGCTACTGAGGAAACTAAGTAGCTAGGGGTAGGCCACATGGTCTCAACTATACGAAGTTGGTATTTGATTCTGTATAGCAGCTTAATTCTGAGAGTATTCAAAACTGAACTAGGTCCCGGGGTTTAATGCATTTGCAATTTCCTCGTTAAGAAAATCTTGATGTGTCATTTACTTTATTTCCACATTATAATTGTTATTATAATTAAGTAAATTATACACGTACGTTAATCCTAGTCACTTATAGTGTTTCGGTTTTTTACCGTACCTATTATCAAGTAAACACTTTGTTGTTGTATTGTCTTGATCTCGTATCCATAGACGATCAAACAAAGTGTATACCATACTTTTTGTATTGTATCAGACTTATAGGTTGATATTTAAAAGATTGTGGTGTATTTGGGTACCCTCGTCTTTTCAATTGGTATCAGAGCAGGAAAACACGAAAAGATCTAACAATATGTGTTTGGTGCCATCCAACCTATAATATTTGATTCAATGAATGATTCAGTTAACATATTCCAAGATTGTGAATACTCAAAAGTTGATAATGCTACTAAATCTCTAACTCTTGATCCAGGAGTTAAAGCGATTAATAGTACATTCACGTCCGATCCTGATATCAAAGAAGATGCTAAAAAAGAGTTGATAAAACTCATAAAGCCTATTAGGTCTTTGTCCTCTAAAATATTGATATTAAAAACAAAATCTAATCTTCTTAGACAAGAGATCAGAGAAAAGCACATACAACTAAATATTCTGGCCAAAGAGAATATGGATATCACTGTCAAAGTAGAAGCTTTTGATAAAACTCTTACTTAAGAACAAGGGGTTCAGTCAAAGGCTCTGACTAATGATTATGTTATAATTTCTTCGGATGAAGAAACCAAAAGTCCTTCCTCGACTTTTACAGATCGTGATGACAAGACTTGTTCGGATGAAGAAGGTAGTCTGCCTAACTACATCAAGTCAGAAGAGACTGAAAAACCTCCTTCTATATATACTAATGATCAAACGGAATCTAGTTCAAGGGAAACTTTGAATCGGTTCCGTGAAAAGGATCATAAGGTATATAGATTTCAGTCACTTGATAAGAAACTTGTGCTTCTACAAAATACTCTTGTAAAAGTGTTAAAAGAAGTATCTTGTCTTAAAAGACTGAAAGATCATTTCTCATTAAAAAGACAGAATATACTCCAAACTGATGAAATCAACTCAAAAAGTGATGAAAGAGTTGATAATCACTTATGGAAAAAGGTTTCACCTCACTCATGTCGGAATACGTACAAACCTGTATAAATTAAATTATAAAGATAAACGATATAATACGGAAAATAAAAACACAAGACACCAGAAATTTTGTTAACGAGGAAACTGCAATAGCATAAATACCTCGGGACCTCGTCTAGATTGAACACCACACTCTATTAAGTCGCTACACACACCAGCTTACTATCAGACTTCAGACTGGAATGTAGTTGAGATCAAATCCACACTCCAAAAGATTCAGTTACATTCAAGCTCCTTACATCTCTTGAACCTCGCAAGGATCTACGCACCTGGTTCCCTTAGGTGACGTCCTTTACAACCTAAGAATTTCTTAAGCCGAAGTGAAGATTTTTTATGCCAATCTTCATCTAACAGATAAGCCTATTTGATTTCTGTTTAGATGAAAGATCAAGGTATGGAAATCTATTTGCAATAGGAAGCTATCAAACCTCACAAATCCGGAACTTATGACTTCAGAAGAGCAACCTAGACTCATAACCACCTCTCAAGAACAATCATCGAAAGATCAACTAAGATCAATATTTAGATATCCTATCTTGAGGAATCACAAAGTCTGAGACAAAGAGAACTTTGTGATTACTATATACCTTGCCTAAAAGAGATTACGAAAACCTCGATAACAGAAAGCAAGATTAGGATACACGAATTATCAAGGTAAAGATAGTCGGACCTTGCTTCGCGAATCCCCAAGCAAAGTCTTTTTAGTCGTAGACCTAAAAGGTACATAGAGGCGACTCTATAATCAACTAGGATTCAAAGTTTTAGGAATTGATTTTACCAATTGACAGAGATGCTCTATTTATAGTTTTCAAAGACCAGGGTTAGCTTAAAATTCAATCTAAGATGACTTTAGAATCAAGAAAACAAAATAGTTCTTCAAACAACAATATAAGACTATGCACATAAGTTCGGTTACTAAACCATGTATAATGACTGTTCGGTTTGGAAAGTTAGACAAAGAACTAAAATCTACTTGATGTTCATTTATACACCTAAGAAATTAATCATGATTCAAACACATAAGTGTTTAATAAATCAATGAAGTCTTAGAAGTGTTTAAGAGAGTTCTAGCAATGATAAACATATTAGAATAATAAGTCGTTGAGCATCTGCTAAACATTGTTGGGACAATTGATACAATGGTTTTCCAACCGCAGGGCTTGTTCACGAGTCAGGATGTTACGGTTCGTGAACCAGGTTCGCCAACCCTACTAGACTACCGAACTCAGTTGACCTCGGTTCGTGGACCGGGTTTGCCAACTGCTATACAATTAATCCAACATATAAAATCCAGTTCACCACTGTTCGTCAATCGGGTTCATGAACTGTTCCCAACTGAACTTGTGGTTTGCGAACTGGTCCGCCAACCTTTTTCTATTTCTGAATCTCAGATAACTATGGTTTGCAAACTGAGTTCGCTACCTACCCTGAGTACAAATTCAGTAAGTTCATATTTCTCTCTTTTGATATTTGAACATTCCCCAGTGATATAATCATTTGCATGGGCAATTTTCAATTGATCCACAAATTAATACATAGAACTAATATTGTTAAGGACCTTTGAATATCCAACCGCTAAATCATATTAAACAAACAAGCTTGACTCGAAACATCTTCTTTGTTAATCTACTAAAAGTCATACGACATAGTCTCAACATATAGAATGATGGTATAGTGAGTAAAATAGAATGGTTCATTCTTCACATACCTGATACAGAAGTTCTCCAAATGTCTTCGTCGATCTTCAGTTTTCAAGGGCGATCTCTGATACTCAACTACAATTCTAACCTATCTGAAACTTGACTTACTAGACTAGAAATCAAGATATAATTTTGATCATCTAACATTGACAACACGCTTGAGATATCAAAACTTGTGAGTTCAAGCAATGCTCTAACAACTTCCTACGAGGTCAGGGTGTGCGGTTATGAATTTATAAAATAGATTCTTCAATCTATTCAAATCAGAATATTTAGAACACACAACTTACGAGAAAATGTTGCAATCTAATTACACAGAAGCCTTCTCTCAGTCATACTCATAGAAATATTCATACTCAGTCGTACACAACCACTACATCTTACAAGAGTATACCACCCCGATCTCAACATTTCCTCTGCTTCCCTCCCTAAGACCAACCTTTCTTCTTCCTTTCTGGCCGAACCAATACGGCAACGGTTATTTCTTGGTTTAGGACAGAATTTCCAGTCTCTCGGATCTAAAGTACTTCCATACAATACATTTGTTTGGGGTTCAAACTCGTTTCTCCCCTACCTGCCCGATTTTTACCCTTTTCACCAGAATTAGTTTTTACCCATAAACAATCGGACCCGGCCGATACAATTCTGGTACGCGATATTAACTATTTTTCTTCCAATTTACTATATATTAAACATTTTTTAGCTTATCTTCTCACCAGAATTATACGCGTACCTACAAAAGAGGTAGGATGCACTCACACTATTCCACAATTTGGACGCAATTTTTTTATATATAAAACCTAAACGTAAACAAAAATGAAGCTAATATTTTGGTGGATATGTTCATCTTACAAATCTCTATGTACCTACCAAAAACGAGCACATTTGGACATGCCAAACCACACTATTTACGATCTTAATTTCAACGGTTGAAAATTCGTTAATTTTTAATGGTTGATTTTCAAAGTAGTAGATAGTGATGTTACGCGTCTCGGAATACGCTCATTTGTTGCAGATATATAAAGCATTATAAGAGGAACATGACCCCAAAATATTAGCTTCAAATTCATTTTTTTAAGTTTTATCAAGGAAAAAAACGTTCAAATTATGAGATAGTATGAGAATAAAAGTGTGAGTGGATCATTCCTCCCTATAAAAAAAACAAGATTAACAACAAAAACAACTAAGCCTTTAGTCCCAAATATGTTAAGTTAGGTTAATTATAAATGAATCCCAAATCACAAACTATCTTTCTTATGTTAAGGTTCTGTTGCGCGGATCGCAGATTTCCACGCGCTCTTGTCCAATGCCGTCTCTTTAGATATGCTTCGTTCCTTCAATTATTTTTTCACCGCCTCTCTCCATGTCAATATTGGAATACCTATGAAAAGGCGAGGGTACCCAAATATACCTCAAGCTAAAACTTTTCATACCTATAAGTCCTTTCTCCGAAAGTGATTGTCTATGGACTAAGTCGAGACAGTGCAATTAATCGGTTCACACTTCGTGTGATCGTCTATGGATACGAGATCGAGACAATACAACAACGAAGTATGTTTACTTGATAAAAAAGGTTCGAACTTAACCAAACACAATAGGTTTGCTTATCAAGTAAATAGGAATTAACGTTTGTGTGATTTACTTTAATTATAATAAAGTAATTATAATGCGGAAAATAAAAGTAAATGACACAGCAAGATTTGTTAACGAGGAAAACGCAAATGCAGAAAAACCCCGGGACCTTGTCCAGAATTGAATACTCTCAGGATTAAGCCGCTACACAAAATTAAACCAACTTCGTATAGTTGAGACCAAGCAACAAAACCTATAGTTCACCTAGTTCCGTTTGTATTCCCACGCCTCCGACCTATGAATAAGTCACGTACTTGGTACAATTCCTTTGGTTCGTATTCCAAACAGTAAAGGAACAACAAATCTGTTTGGTATCAAATCTCTTCAACCAAGTGATGTGAGTTCTACAAAGGCTCTTCTGTTTATCTCAATAAACTCCTTCGTCAGTTTCTTAGATCTATCTTATACTCAACTACCGAAGTAATTGTTAATATTTTTCAATCAATACTTTTAATCACAAATAATTGTATTGATGACGATCTACACAACTAATCAATCCAATCTACCACAAGGATAAACTGATTATAGTTGGATCCTCTTATAACGAAACAAGTATTGTGCACACCAAAGATTATGAACCCCAAATCAGAAATATTCAATATCTTTTTTGTATTCAAATCTTCTTAGATCTTCCATAAACACCTGCACAGAACAACTTGAATCTCTTGTGATCAATCACGTACAGAATGGAGTCTGTTAACAATGGATTATCACAAGATCGTCTTTAGCACTAACAACAGTCTAAAGATCCCTGTCGAAACTTCGATCTAGTTTGAGCGAATCTTATATCAGAAGATAAGATTCTCAAGCATAAACAAACTAGGTGCAATCAAAGTTCAACCACCGTTACTCAATAAAATCAATCGAAAACACAAGATAAACCACAATTATCTAGTTTCCCACCAACAGTACTAATAGAGCTTCTCAATCCCAAAGAAGACTTTACAACTGAGCGGCCGTAAGAGATTTCGCCTAATTAGGTTACTCTCCTCTCCGAATAGGCGGCTTCACCAGTAACAACACAACCGAGGAAGTTTGCTGTCACGAAGGATTAGTTTGCTAGAAATGCAAACTTCAAGTATTTAAAGACAAAGAAGTTTGGACACCAAGGAATTTCCAAAACCGAAAATATTCTCAAGATATTCATTAAAGCCCAAATTCGGTTTCCATAATTCCTGAAAATGCTCTGTCCAAAATAACAACCGGAAATCTCTTTGGAAAATCTTTAACTAGTAAATGCACATTACTAATTCTTATTTTCCTAAAATAAAATTAAGACCTTAATTAAAAGATTTTTAACTTATTTATGTTTCGATCCAGGGATTTTCTTCCTTTAGCTTTTAAGGAATAACTTTGAACAATTAAAGATAAAAATTACTGCATGTGTTCAAAGTGTGTCGACATCCTTACTCTGTAAGTCCTCTTTCATACTTACAACCTTGAAACCGATTTTCCACACTTCCAAACAAGTTTAGAATTGGTTCATCTGTCTTTAAAGAACTATGTGATTGATCAAGAACATTCAATCACAAATCATGGGTTTAACGGTTCTACCAAAACAAGTTTCGGTTCTACCTCCATGTGAGTATTGTGCATAGTCACACTAGCTTTCCAAAATTCGGTTGACTAGGTACTAGGATCGGTTCCCCACATATATATGGTATCTAACTTAAATGTGTTGCACATGTCCATAGGATCGGCTCCCATTTGCCTAAAAACATGTTGCACATGTCCATAGTATCGGTTCCCCTTTCTGCTACAAACTTGATGCACCTCATACAAGGATCGATTCCCCTTTGTGATGTGTTGCACCTCTTACTAGGATCGGTTCCCCTTTATCCAGATTCGGTCATACACAAAACACAAACTCGATCATACCATCTCAGGTAATTACTTAAGATCGGTTTCACTAATAAAAGTCATACCAATACATAAGTCAGGCCTTTGTGAATAATTTTACAAAGAATACAAACAAGTCATGAGTGGTTATACTAAATCACACATATTGGTTGTTCACAAGATATGCAATGAATAACTATACCAATAACGCCTGGCGATTTCCTTTTCGATTCATAAACAAATTTATGAACTTACTTCCTTAAAACACATGTAAAACATTGTTTCCTAAGATGAAATCCTCACCTCATACCGATACATAATCACAATAGCATTTAAACGATTATGTCGATGTCTTATCTACAAATTTTAATGGTTAAGCAATAAACCTCGTATTGTATTCCTTAATACTATGTCTATCTAGAGTGTTCATGCTTCGCAGTTTTGTTTTCAATATGCACGACTTGAAAGATACGTTAGGGAATGAAACAGTTTAAGTCAAATATCACTAACCTCAAGTGGAAGGATGATATTGTCGTTGTAGCTTTTTACTTCTTGACTTCTTCAAGTATTCACAATACTTATAATGTCTCATATCCTAATACTTTCAAGCTAACCTATACGAAGTTGACTCTAGTACATAATCAAGCGACTCTTAAAATGAGTTTTGATTCATTAAAATATGACAACCAAACTTGACATACCAACGCTTGGTGGGTTCAACCGAGCTATGCTCTAACAATCTTCCCCTTTGTCAATTTTAGTGACAAAACTGTTACAATCATATGGATAAACAAATTACAAGAATTCATTACACATACACTTGATTCCCGAATTCAACATCACAATAACCTGTATACATTCAATCCTTAAATGCCGTTGTTGACATTATAATAACAAAGCTAATACTCCCTCTAAATGTGAGATAGGTAGATTTTATAAATCCGCTCGTCTTTGTTATACCAATTAATATGATATGTTAATCCCCCTTAGTATATGCTTTCACTCTTTCGTTGGATAAACGTTTAAGCACAATTGTCCTTTTCCTTAGTGATACCAATCAATATAAAATCAATGCCAGTATCACTTGTTTACTCCATATATTTCGCCCCCTTTTTGTCACAAAATGACAAAGAAACGAAAAAATAAAGGACAAACCGAAAAGAATCTTACAAATCTCAAAATAGACTTGCAACCTATAGAGTTAAGCACGAGGGTTCCACACACCATTTTTTATAACCAATATCAAAACCGAAACTAAAAAGTAATTTGTTTTGATATGTTATCAAGGAAATAATTGCCCGAAGCAATTTTCCCAATTTGGTTTAGCAAACCAAAAATCAACTAACCACTTTAGTTCCTTTGCTAAACCGATTGTACAAATACAATCGCTTCATTCGATAAGACCAAAATAAAGATAACTCTATTTTTTCATCAGGTTCTAATTATCCATATAACTTAGACCTTTAAATTTTAAACAAGACAAGTACTAGGTTAGTTAACTAGCATTTCTTGTTAAGGCATTCGATTAGACTTGAATAACCGAAACCTCCACTTTGATAAGTCTAACTAAGATAAACTTAACTTCTCTTATCCGGAATCGAATTGGACTAAGAAATCCATCCCGTAGACTTTTTCTTTCGTTAAGCCATAAATAATTCATACAATCCAAAATATATCAACTTGCATAATTATTCACCTCAACCGGAAGCAATTGAAACAATATAGACATTATAGCACCGCAATCGCACCGAAATTTTGTAAGCCTAAACAATTGATACCACACAATAAAGCAAGATAACAATAGTTTTTCTTAACCGGAACCAATTGAATCACACACACATCCATACACACATAATGGAATAAATCATCAATTGTACCGAAATTTTGTTAAGCAAAAGCAAAATATATATGAAACAAAATCAGGCTTTTCTTAAACAGGAAAACAATTAACTAACAACATTGTTACCTCAAATTTCGCATCCGCTTCTCCAATATGTTTGCATATTCTTCCAGGGAGAATTGATATCGAAATATCCTTATGTTGTCATCCTTATGCAAAACAAAAGAATAACAACAACCAACCTTTACAAGAGAAAGGTTGAAAACCGGTTTTTAAAGATTGCAAGCAAAAGTTGAAAACCCACCGAAACACATATGCTTTTATGCTAAACCAAAACCGATTCAACATATTGTGACTTTTTCACATATTATTTCTATCAGAACCCCTCATGATCCTTTGATAAAGCCTACCAACATGGGCTAGAACTTAATCCTGCTAAATCAAAAAGTCACTCAAACCATAAGGGTTCACAACATTATGAGATCGAATATCAAGGTAATAAAACCGAAATCAAACATCCCATAAACATCCATAGCAATAATAAAACATTCGAGCACAGGGTATGTAAATCAAAAACCATCACAAGAAAAATTATAAATCAAATAATTTTATTCATAATAGACTTAATACAATCATTGAAAGAAATCAAAAATTGATGTCTATTTTCCTTTTGCAACTCAGTCCTTCATATCAGTACTAAATGAAGGCGGATTACTACTTTCAGTCTTCAACTTGTGAATTTCTTCAAGTAGAAAACCTTGTTGCTTGACCAGAACTTCTTGCTTGTGAGAAATTTTCGTGAAGGATTCTGCAAGAGCATGTAATTGTGTCTTTGATTGAACACAAAAGTGTGTCAATGCTTAAATACACTGATCTTTCTTCAGAGTATTCTCTCTTTCCTTCTTTCTAAGTCAATCTCCTTTTCTAATTTTACTCTTAATATCAAGAGAAGATCCAGACTTAATCTTAAGTTGATCTTTCTGATCTAGCATCTTGCCAAAAGAAGATGTTGGATCCAGACTCACGGTTCGGACAAGGAATGACCAAAAAAGGAGAAGGATCTTTTTATAATTTTCATACTTCCGAAAATATAATATTCGAATATATCAAATATTTTCAAATACTAGATTTTATTTCCATAATCTACACATAAGTGCCTTATTTTTCTTCTTGCTCACTCAAAATTGGGCACACATGGTGAGGAAAGAATTCTAATACCGATCAAGTGGTATTAGTATGAGATTTTCTCTCATTATGGAAATTTGAACAAAAATAATGTCCTTGATCTAGTATCGTATGAGAAATTCTCTTCTTATTACCTCGAACAAGCGAAGTATCTTGAGATTGACTTAGGTTGCTTATGCAACTTTTAGCAATTCTGTTTTTGAGACAGTTTTTGCATCTTTTCTTATTTTTCCCTTTACTATTAGATGATTTAATAACATCGGAAGACATGTCCATTTTTAAAATGGGTAAATCACTAATGGAGGAGGAAGAAATAAGATTGACAACTAATGCAATATTAGTTGTTTCCTCTTCTTCAGAATCGTATGAATCAGAGGTCTCATCTAGTGTTACAGCCAACGCCTTGCTTCCAGTGTATTTCTTAAGATTGGGATAGTCTTTAGTAATATGACCAAACCCTTTACACTTAAAACATTACGGCTGATATTCATCATCTTCTTCATGATCCTTTTTGACGGGAACTCGATTAAGTGGACGAGAAGATCGATGAGTATCCTTAATGAATCTCTTATTCTGCCTTTTTAAGAGATCTCGAAACTGTCTAGTCATCAATGATAATGATTATTCAATTTCATCATCAGAATTTTCTGCAATCTGTTCATCTGAATCATCCGTCTGTCTATTCCTCTCCATTGGAGCTTTCGAAATTTTTGCAGCTTTAAAAGCAATTCCTTTACTTTGAATAGACTGTGATTCACGGTCACGGATCTTTAAATTTCCAACGAGTGTGCTTCTTGGGAGAGTTGAGAGATCATTTGCTTCTATGATTGCATGCCTCTTAGAATCGTATCTTGGTGGAAACAATCTGAGAATTTTGCACACTATATCCTTTTCAGAGATAGTCTTTCCAAGAGAGAAAAATGCATTGATTATCTCAGAGAGTTTAATATGAAACTCTTCAAAAGTGTCGTTGTCATCCATTCGAAGTTTTTCCCAATCGGACATAAGAGTTTGAAGTCTAGCTTCTTTTTCTGAAATGCTTCCTTTGAATATGATCTGAAGATTATCCCAAGCTTATTTCGAAGTTTGACATGTTGATACATGATGTTGTAGATCACGAAACATGTATTATATCATTCGAACCATATGAATTCTGCTTTGCAGGCGCCTTTTCTTCGTTTGAAAAATCTACTAAGCGTTTAAACTCAGTTTCTGAATTTTTTTATCTTTGGACGAATATAACCATCGATGACTAATAGCCAAGTATTAAAGTCTTGTGATTGAAGAAAAGATTTCATAACAGATTTCCACCATAGATAGTTTGTTCCGTCAAATCTTGGCGGTACGTTAATTGAAGTCGATTCATGAGAACTCGAGTTCATTCTTATAGGTTGGATCGCACCAAACACAGATTGTTAGATATTTTCGTGTTTGCCTGCTCTGATACCAATTGAAAAGGCGAGGGTACCCAAATATACCTCAAGCTAAAAAATTTCCTACATATAAGTCCTTTCTCCGAAAGTGATTGTCTATGGACTGAGTCGATACAATGCAACTAATCGGTTCACACTTCGTGTGATCGTCTATGGATACGAGATCGAGACAATACAACAACGAAGTATGTTTACTTGATAAAAAGGTTCGGACTTAACCAAACACATTAGGATTGCTTATCAAGTAAATAGGAATTAACGTTTGTGTGATTTACTTTAATTATAATAAAACAATTATAATACGGAAAATAAAAGTAAAATGACACAGAAAGATTTTGTTAACGAGGAAACCGCAAGTGCAGATAAACCCCAGGACCTTGTCCAGAATTGGATACTCTCGGGATTAAGACGCTACACAAAATTAAACCAACTTCGTATAGTTGAGACCGAGAAACTAAACCTATAGTTCACATACCTTGAGTATCTATGAATAAGTCACGTACTTGGAACAATTCCTTTGGTTCATATTCCAAACTGTAAAGGAACAACAAATCTGTTTGGTATCAACTCTCTTCAACCAAGTGATGTGAGTTCGACAAAAGCTCTTCTGTTTATCTCAATAAACTCTTTCGTCAGGTTCTTAGATATATCTTATACTCAACTACCGAAGTAATTGTTAAGATTTTGCAATAAATACTTTTAATCACAAAGAATTGTATTGATGCCGATCTACATAACTAATCAATCCAATCTACCACAAGGATAAACCGATTATAGTTGGATCCTCGTATACCAAAACAAGTATTGTGCACACCAAAGATTATGAACCACAAATCAGAAATCTTCAATATATTTTTTGTCTTCAAATATTCTTAGATCTTCAATAAACACCTGCACACAACAACTTGAATCTCTTGTGATCTGAAAAAGCGGGGGTCTAACAACACCACCCAATATTTCGCTTAGCAATCTGTATGGACTAACTCCGAAATACTTTCTAGAGAATCAACTAGACAGTCAGACTCAATCTAGGTAAGAGTATCTCAAGGAGTTAATATCTCTCTCTTGATTTTATTTACTCAAGCTAATAGAAATCAGCGAGTCCTAAACAAATACAAAGAATAACTCGGATGGTACCAAAGACCAATATCTGAGGATCAATCAATGACAATCAACAACCAAAGGTTGGATTACTCTAATTGATGATCTAACACACAACCTGTATTATTTAAATTATAAAGACAAAATAATATAATGCAGAAATTGAAATAACACATACACCATAAATTTTGTTAATGAGGAAACCGCAAATGCAGAAAAACCCCGGGACCTAGTCCAGATTGAACACACATTGTGTTAAGCCGCTACAGACACTAGCCTACTCCAAATTAACTTCGGTCTGGACTGTAGTTGAACCCAAATCAATCTCACACTGATCTAAGGTACAGTTATGCTCCTACGCCTCTGATCCCAGCAGGATACTGCACACTTGATTCCCTTAGCTGATCTCACCCACAACTAAGAGTTGCTACGACCCAAAGTCGAAGACTTTAATAAACAAATCTGTATCACACAGAAAAGTCTACGATAATAGATAAATCCGTCTCCCACGAATATACCTACGAGTTTTGTTCCGTATTTTGATAAATCAATGTGAACAGGAACCAATCAATAATACCAGACTTATATTCCAGAAGAACAGCTTAGTATTATCAATCACCTCACAATAATCTTAATCGACGCAGCAAAAAAAGATATTGCGGAATCACAAACGATGACACGAAGTTTGTTTGTGATTACTTTTTATCTTGCCTGTCGGAGATATCAATCTCAAGCCAATTATTACAATTGTACTCGTACGATAGAAGATGCAAGATCAGATTACACAACTACAAGAAAAGTAGTATCGGTCTGGCTTCACAATCCCAATGAAGTCTTTAAGTCGTTAACCTGGTTTAGAAGAAGAAACCAAAGGTTAAAGGAGAATCGAATCTAGCGTAGCACAACTAGTATCATACAGAATGTGTGGGAATTAGGTTTCCCAGTTGCTAGAGTTCTCCCTTATATACACTTTCAAATCAGGGTTTGCAATCAATGTTAGCTTAGTAACAAAGCATTCAATATTCACCGTTAGATGAAAACCTGATTAGATTCAAGTTAATATTTCTCAACCGTTAGATCGAAAACTTAGCTTGTCACACATAAATGAAATGTCCAATTTTGGGTTTATGAACCATACCCAAACATTAAAATTTGTTGGTTCAACAAGTCAACCAAAAGGTTAGCATATGATTACTCTCATATCAACCTTATTCTTGTTCACCATAACTAGTTTAAATGACTCAAATGAACTAGTTAGAGAGTTGTTCAATTGCAAGGAAATCTTATGTAACTACACAAGACACAATTGAAGCAAAATCAGTTTGATTCACTTGAATCGGTACATGAACTTTATAGTCACGGTTTGCAAAAGCATTCCTTAGTTGATTTAAACATTAGTTCAAGAACAACCGACTTTAGATATAACCTTCTCAAGTTCGCGGACTAGGTTCGCGGACTTAAGCTCATGGAAGGAGTACACAAACTCCATCAGAAAATCTTGGGCCGAGAAGTTCCGCAAGTTCGCGGACTGAGTTCACAGACTTGGCTCACGCCACTTCCATTTCTCTTGATCAACAAAGTTCGCAAACTTTGGTTCAAGGAATAATGACTTATGCATATATGTGTTTCCACAACAATGCTTATATCCTACCAATGGTTATGTAATCTAAACTTTCATTTCAATCATTGAAACATTCTCAGAGAACATTTTATAGCCGTTATTCACAGACCATTTTTCGTCAGAGCAATTTTCAAAGTGATTGAAACATAACATGACTTTCGTCACTTGGTAAAGATGAATTCAGCTAAAGCGAAAGATTACTAACACACATTTCGAGAAATAGATAGACGATATAAACTCGACTCGAAATAGACAATGTGTATATTGAAAGTCTATATATCAAAACGAATTTTGTCTCAAGAGTAGGAAATAGAGTAAATATACTTTTGAGTGACAGATAAGTTCAAGTCTCCACATACCTTTTAGTCGATGAAGATCACCAGTTCCTTGAGTAGTCCTTCGTCTTGTATGATGATTGCTATGGAGTCTTGAGCTCAACTACCCTTTCTATCCTAATCCAAGACCTTAGCTCTAATAGGCTAGTAATCAAGACTTATAGTTTTGATCACTAATATTTACAAACATGCTTGAGATAGCAACGCATGCGAGTTCGATCGAGCAATGCTCTAACAATCTCCCCCTTTGTCAATTTTAGTGGCAAAACTATTAATACATATGGAATACAAAAAATAAATAAATTAACTTTTGTAGCTCCTATTCCACATGCCTAATCTTCATTATTACTCAAAATCTTCGTCACTTCCAAGTACTCCAATGATCCCGAAGGTTGTAAGTTTAGCATCATCGTTGTTGAAAATATGTAGCTATAACAACAAGAAAACAATAGTTCTCAATCATTTTTATACAATGTCATAGTATCATTATACAGCGTCAAAGTTCAATTGTATCACAACTTCAACAACAATACTATGGTGATATGTATCACTCCCCCTTAGTCAATACTCCATCTCACATGGAAAAACCACCCCCCCTTACATAATGATCCGAAAACCAT
The DNA here is from genome assembly GCF_003573695.1 of Papaver somniferum. NCBI lineage: Eukaryota > Viridiplantae > Streptophyta > Magnoliopsida > Ranunculales > Papaveraceae > Papaver > Papaver somniferum. The sequence continues at coordinate 162,781,679 of NC_039358.1, read as the reverse complement.
ATGTATTTGTAGTGTGAACTACATATTAATTCTCCCCCTTTTTGTCAATAAAATTGGCAAAGGTACAAGAACGGGATCTTTATGAAATTTCTGAAAGAGACATTTCATAACCAAAAGAAAGAACACACATCATCTTATTTAGATGCAATTATAAAGCCGAAGTTAAATGCATTCATCAAGGAGTTTAAAGATACAAGATAACCCCTATAATATTCCACAGCCGCACTCCCCATAAAGATTTGGAAATTAAGCGCAAGTTCAAAAAGAACTCTCCCCCATAAAATGTCATTCCCAAGGGAACACCAAGAGCGACCTTAATTTCGAAAGAGAAAAGAAGGATTTCTTTGGACACAACACACAAAGTACTCTGACAGAAAAATCAATCCTACGAAAACAAATACAGAATTGAAGTAAACACTTACTGGAGTTTCAAACTCAATTGCCCAAAAGATAGAGATAAGCACAGGGGCAAGAGTCATAGAACCAATTAATGAACCAAAACAACACCAATAGACTTCCGTAAGTGTTGAAAAGTAGCAGTGTCTAATGGTTTGGTGAGGATATCAGCCAATCGTTGTTCGGAAGGCACAAATTCCATACTTATGATACCATTTTCATAGAGATTTCGAATAAATGGTACCTTATATCAATGTGCTTTGTTCTTGAGTGCTCAACGGGATTCTCAGTGATTCGAATCGCACTAGAGTTATCACAAAAGATCTTCGTTATTCCATTATCAATTCCATAATCAGCTAGCATTTGTTTCACCCATAGGAGTTGAGTGCAACATGAGCCAGCAGCAATATATTTTTCTTCGCATGTAGACATGGATTGTGAATTATGTTTCTTGCTGTGCCAAGCCACAAGATTCAGTCCTACATAGCCGAAACCCCCTGATGTACTTTTTCTGTCTTCTACATATCCTGCCCAATCAGCATCTGAATAAGCAGAAAGATCAGTGTTAGTATCAAAGTGTAAGATAGACCATAGCCGACAGTGTTATTGACATATTGTATGATCCTCTTTGCAGCTGCAAGATGAGATTTCTTTGGATTAGCCTGAAATCTAGCACAACGATCAACACTAAAAGAAATATCAGATCTAGTGGATATAAGATATAAAAGTCTAACAATAATAGATCGATATAATTTTTGATCTACTTTTACTCCTTTCTCATCTCTGTGTAGTTTACCAGTAGTGGGCATAGGTGTCAGTTTCGGACTTGACTTATCTAGACCGAATCTTGTAACATGATCCCTTGCATATTTTTCTTGAGATAAGTAGATTCCATCCTTATGTTGTTGAATCTGTAATCCTAAAAAGAACTTTAATTCACCAACATTGCTCATTTCAAACTCTTTAGCAAGTAAAACTTGAAAATCCTTTGCAAGCTTTTCTGAAGTTGAACCATAGATGATATCATTTACATAGACTTGAGCAATGACAACATCTTTCCCACTCCATCTGGTGAACAAATTTTTATCAGCTCCACCTCTTGAAAAACCTTTTCTAATAAGAGAGGTAGTAAGTTTTTCAAACCAGGCTCTTGGTGCTTGTTTCAACCCATATAATGTCTTTTTGAGCTTAAGAACATGATCTGGGAAGTCAAGGTTTTCAAATCCTTTAGGTTGAGCAACATAGACTTCTTCCTTTAGATTTCCGTTTAGGAACGCGAATTTTATATCCATTTGGAAAAGCTTAACCTTGAGAAAACAAACATGAGCTAATAAAAGTCTAATGGACTCAAGGCGTGCCAAAGGAGCAAAGGTTTCGTCAAAGTCGATTCCTTCAATCTGTGAATATCCTTGAGCGACAAGTATGGCTTTATTTATGATAATTGTGCCAAATTCATCAGACTTGTTCTTGAATATCCATTTTGTTCCAACAATATTAACATTGGAGGGACAAGGTACGAGTTCCCATACGTCTTGTCTTATAAATTGATTTAACTCTTCATGCATTGCATTCACCCAAAAGGGATCGATCAGAGCTTCATTAATATTCCTCGGTTCTACACATGTTTTGAAGTTGCCCTCTAGTCTTAGCTGTAGAATCTCTTCCCCGGATAATACTGTTGGGATCATGATTCCTTTGAACCCAGAGGTGTCGTGGAGGGACACGTTTTTGTTCGTCGGAAGTAACATGATCAGTGCTCTTCTCCTCGTCACTAGAAATATCAGGATCATCAACAGTTGGGAGAACTTCAACTGATTCTGGTATTTCTTTGAATTTCTCAATTGTCTCGGTTGGAGGCAATTCAGCAGGAGGATTATCATGATGAAAATCACTAATATCATCGATGATGACATTAGCAGACTCCATCATGACTTGAGTTCTGAGATTAAACACTCGAAAACCACGACTATCAGAAGCATAGCCAAGAAAGATACATTCATCAATTTTGGTATCGAATTTCCCTCTCTGTTCTCGATCTTTTAGAATGTAGTATTTACTTCCAAACACTCTAAGATAGTGAAGGTTGGGTTTTCTTCCATACCACAACTCATAAGGAGTGTTTAGGGTTTTAGACCGTAAGTAAACACGGTTGATCAAATAACATGTCGTAAAAACAGCTTCTCCCCAAAACCTTAGAGGTAAGTTTTTGTTGTGGAGCATTACCCTGGCCATTTCCTGAATGTTCCTATTATTTCTTTCTGCAACTCCATTAGCTTGAGGGGTAATGGGTGGTGAATATTGTTGAATGATCCCCAGTTCATCACAAAATTCAAACACCTTGGTGTCCTTCAATTCAGTTCCGTGGTCGCTCCTAATTTTCTTTAGTTTGCGACCTTGTTCGTTCTGGATTCTTTTAACAATAATCTTGAATTCATCAAGGGTTTCATTTTTATGAGACAGAAATGCAACCCAAGTGAATCCGGTGTAATCATCTACCATAACTAAAGCATACTTCTTACTAGCAACCGTGGGCTGTTGAATTGGTCCGAAGATGTCCATATGAATTAAATTAAGTGGAGCTTTAGTGAGAATACCTCGAGATGATTTATGGTGAACTTTAGTTTGTTTACCCTTTTGACAAGCACCACATACACCTTCAATCTTTGCATTGATTTTGGGAACGCCTCTAACAAGTTCTTTGTTAATGATCTTAGTTAGAAGACGAAAGTTGATGTGACCAAAACGCTCATGCCAAAGATGTGTCGATCCCACCTTAGTCAAATTGCAACAATTGCTAAACTGAGTATCAAGAAGATAACAATTGTTTTTACCACGAGTTCCTTGAAAAATTACTTTCCCAGTTTTGTCTACAATGTCACATTCATTTGCATTAAAGACAACTCGATGGCCTTTGTGACAAATTTGAATAATATAATGAAGATTTGCATTCATACCTTTTACGTATACTACATCATGGATTTCAGGTACGCCGGGCAGTTTGATCGACCATTTCTTGCTAATGTAGCAACAACTCCCATCTCCGAAAGTTACTGGTCCTCCTTCATAGTCGTCATAAGAAACAAACCATGTGATATCACCTGTCATATGTCTGCTACATTCACTGTCAAGAAACCATTGAAAGGTTGAGGTTGATTTTAAAGCAAAAGCTCCCATACTATTAGTACTTTCCTGTTTAGGGTTTCCTGATAGTTTTGTACGTCCTTTTAGAGAAGCACTAAGTTGTTTAGTTTTCGTGTGAAGATTACTTGCAACTTTCAGAATCTTTTGGAAGGACATACAAGCATGTTGAAAGTTATTAGAAGAATCACAAAACAAACATGGACCAACATTTTTGGAATCGTCAGAAAAGTTCTGAGTCATATCAGTTTTGACAACCTGTGAATGTTGTTTATTACTTGACTTGTGGTTGTTCTTCAGAGAGAAGCAACTGAAGTTATTCAAATCCATTAAAGGGATTTTAACAGATTTCAAATCCTTAAGCATTGCAATTTCTGCTATGAGATCAGAATTGATCCGGATTTGTTCATCCAACTTTTTCTGGAGAATAACCAGTTTATCAGAACTTTTTATACGATTGGTTTTTAATCCTGGTGAAGCGTTTCTAGAGAGTTTTCTGTCCATAGAGTCAGATCGCTACAAACACAAACTTGTGAGATCTTGAACGTGTTTGCCTGCTCTGATACCAATTTAAAAAGCGGGGGTCTAAGAACACCACCCAATATTTCGCTTAGAAATCTGTATGGACTAACTCCGAAATACTTTCTAGAGAATCAACTAGACAGTCAGACTCAATCTAGGTAAAAGTATCTCAAGGAGTTAATATCTCTCTCTTGATTTGATTTACTCAAGCTAATAGAAATCAGCGAGTCCTAATCAAATACAAGGAATAACTCGGATGGTACCAAAGACCAATATCCTAGGATCAATCAATGACAATCAACAACCAAAGGTTGGATTACTCTAATTGATGATCTAACGCACAACTTGTATTATTTCAATTATAAAGATAAAACAATATAATGCAGAAATTGAAATAACACAGACACCAGAAATTTTGTTAACAAGGAAACCACAAATGCAGAAAAACCCTGGGAGCTAGTCCAGATTGAACACACACTGTATTAAGCCGCTACAGACACTAGCCTACTCCAAATTAACTTCGGTCTGGATTGTAGTTGAACCCCAATCAATATCACACTGATCCAAGGTACAATTATGCTCCTACGCCTCTGATCCCAACAAGCTACTGCGCACTTGATTCCCTTAGCTGATCTCACCCACAACTAAGAGTTACTACGACCCAAAGTCGAAGACTTTAATAAACAAATCTGTATCACACAGAAAAGTCTACGATAATAGATAAATCTGTCTCCCACGAATATACCTACGAGTTTTGTTCCGTCTTTTGATAAATCAAGGTGAACATGAACCAATCAATAATACCAGACTGATATTCCCGAAGAACATCTTAGTATTATCAATCACCGCACAACAATCTTAATCGACGCAGCGAAAAAAGATATTGCGGAATCACAAACGATGAGACAAAGTTTGTTTGTGATTAATTTTTATCTTGCCTATCGGAGATATCAATCCCAAGCCAATTATTACAATTGTACTCGTACGATAGAATATGCAAGATCAGATCACACAACTACAAGAAAAGTAGTATCGGTCTGGCTTCACAATCCCAATGAAGTCTTTAAGTCGTTAACCTGGTTTAGAAGAAGAAACCAAAGGTTAATGGAGAATCGACTCTAGCTTAGCACAACTAGTATCACACAGAATGTGTGGGGATTAGGTTTCCCAGTTTCTAGAGTTCTCCCTTATATACACTTTCAAATCAGGGTTTGCAATCAATGTCAGCTGAGTAACAAAGCATTCAATATTCACCGTTAGATGAAAACCTGATTAGATTCAAGCTAATATTTCTCAACCGTTAGATCGAAAACTTAGCTTGTCACACACAAATGAAATGTCCAATTTTGGGTTTATGAACCGTACCCAAACATTAACATTTGTTGGTTCAACAAGTCAACCAAAAGGTTAGCCATATGATTACTCTCATATCAACCTTATCCTTCTTCACCATAACTAGTTCAAATGACTCAAATGAACTAGTTAGAGAGTTGTTCAATTGCAAGGAAATCTTATGTAACTACACAAGACACAATTCAAGAAAAATCGGTTTGATTCACTTGAATCGGTTCATGCACTTTATAGCTACGTTTTGCAAAAGCATTTCTTAGTTTATTTAAACATTAGTTCAAGAACAACCGACTTTAGATATAACCTGCACAAGTTCGCGGACTGGGTTTGCTGACTTAAGCTGATGGAAGGAGTACACAAACTCCAGCAGAAAATCTCGGGCCGAGAAGTTCCGCAAGTTCGCGGACTTGGCTCACGCCACTTCCATTTCTCTTTATCAACAAAGTTCACAAACTTTGGTTTAAGGAATAAGGACTTATGCATATATGTGTTTCCACAACAATGCTTATATCCTACCAATGGTTATGTAAACTAAACTCTCATTTCAATCATTGAAACATTCTCAGAGAACGTTATATAACCGTCATTCACAGACCATTTTTCGTCAGAGCAATTTTCAAAGTGATTGAAACATAACATGACTTTCGTCACTTGGTAAATATGAATTCAGCTAAAGCGAAAGCTTACCAACACACATTTCGAGAGATATATAGGCGAGATAAACTCAGCTCGAAATAGCAAATGTGTATAATGAAAGTCTATATATCAAAACGACTTTTGTCTCAAGAGTAGGAGATAAAATAAATAGACTTTTGAGTGACAGATAAGTTCAAGTCTCCACATATCTTTTAGTCGATGAAGATCCACCAGTTCCTTGAGTAGTCCTTCGTCTTGTATGATGATTGCCATCGAGTCTTGAGCTCAACTACCCTTTCTATACTAATCCAAGACCTTAGCTCTAATAGGATAGTAATCAAGACTTATAATTTTGATCACTGATATTGACAAACATGCTTGAGATAGCAACGCATGCGAGTTCGACCGAGCAATGCTCTAACATGATCAATCACGCACAGAACGAAGTCTGTTAACAATGGATTATCACAAGATCGTCTTTAGCACTAACAACAGTCTAAAGATCCCTGTCGAAACTTCGATCTAGTTTGAGTGAATGTTATCTAGTTTCCAACCAAAGGTACTAATAGAGATTTTCAATCCCAAAGAAGACTTTAAACTGAGCGGCTGTAAGAGATTTCGCCTAATTAGGTTACTCTCCTCTCCGAATAGGCGGCTTCACCAATAACAACACAACCGAGGAAGTTTGCTGTCACGAAGGATTAGTTTGCTAGAAATGCAAACTTCAAGTATTTATAGACAATGAAGTTTGGACACCAAGGAATTTCCAAAACCGAAAATATTCTCAAGATATTCATTAAAGCAAAAATTCGGTTTCCATAATTCCTGGAAATGCTCTGTTTAAAATAACGACCGAAAAGCTCTTTGGAAAATATTTAACTAGTAAATGCACATTACTAATTCTTATTTTCCTAAAATAAAATTAAGACCTCAATTAGAAGATTTTAACTTATTTATGTTTCGATCCAGGGATTTTATTCCTTTAGATATTAAGGAATAACTTTGAACAATTAAAGATAAACATTACTGCATGTGTTCAAAGTGTGTCGACATCCTTACTCTGTAAGTCCTCTTTCATACTTACAACCTAGAAACCGATTTTACACACTTCCAAACAAGTTTAGAATTGGTTCATCTGTCTTTCAAGAACTATGTGATTGATCAAGAACACTCAATCACAAATCATGGGTTTAACGGTCTACCAAAACAAGTTTCGGTTCTACCTCCATGTGAGTACTGTGCATAGTGACACTAGCTTTCCAAAATTCGGTTGACTAGGTACTAGGTTCGGTTCCCCACATATATATGGTATCTAACTTATATGTGTTGCACGTGTCCATAGGATCAGTTCCCCTTTGCCTAAAAACGTGTTGCACGTGTCCATAGGATCGGTTCCCCTTTTTGCTACAAACTTACTGCACATTATACAAGGATCGATTCCCCTTTGTGATGTGTTGCATCTATTACTAGATCGGTTCCCCTTTACCCAGATTCGGTCATACACAAATCACAAACTCGATTATACCATCTCAGGTGATTACTTAAGATCTGTTTCACTAATAAAAGTCATACCAATACATAAGTCAGGACTTTGTGAATAGTTTTACCAAGAACACAAACTAGTCATGAGCGGTTATACTAAATCACACATATTGGTTGTTCACAAGATATGTAATGAATAACAATACAAATAACGCCTGGCGATTTCCTTTTCGATTCATAAACAAGTTTATGAACTTACTTCCTTAAAACACATGTAAAACATTGTTTCCTAGGATTAAATCCTCACCTCATACTCATACATAATCACAATAACATTTAAAAAATTATGTCGGTGTCTTAGTTTAATGGTTAAGGATTAAACCTCGTATTGTATTCCTTAGTACTATGTCTATATAGTTTTGTCAATATGCACGACTTGAAAGATACGTTAGGGAATGAAACAGTTCAAGTCAAATATCACTAACCTCAAGTGGAAGGATGATGTTGTCGTTGTAGTTTCTTACTTCTTCACTTCTTCAAGTCTTCACAATACTTGTAATGTCTCATATCCTAATACTTTCAATCTAACCTATACGAAGTTGACTCTAGTACCTAATCAAGCGACTCTTAAAATGTGTTTTGATTCACTAAAATATGACAACCAAACTTGACATACCAACGCTTGGTGGGTTCAACCTATCTATGCTCTAACAACCTATATTTCTAAAAAAAAATTGTGTATGTGACACAACTTATAATTCTTTTGTGTGTTGGTGCCTCAAGGGGATTCTATTTGAGATGTCCAAACCATATCAAACGATATTGAATAAGATTTTCGTCGACTAGCGTTACTCCAAGTATATCACGTAAATCATCATTCTTGATTCGGTCATATTTCGTGTTGTCATAACTCCACTTCATCATATATATTTCTTCTACGTTTATTTTCTAAACATGTTGTCTTTTGGTAGCCCAGCATTCTGCAACATAGAAAATAGCGGGTCTGATCGTCATTCAATGGAACTTGCCTTTGAGTTTTTATGGAATTTTTTTATTATATAGGATGCCAGATGCCTCTCGCCATCTTACCCATCCCGTTCGAATGTTATGTCTAACATCCTCATCAATCTCGCAGTCATTTTGCAGCATCGAAAGGTATCCTTTTTCAGGCATTACTTTTCCTACCAATGTGACCTCCCTATTTCCATCCTATAATCACTAAACCCACATCTAGGACTGCCCGTGGTTCGGAATGGTTTGGTTTTCTGCCAAATCCAAGAACCAAACCAATGTCTCTTATAAAAAACCAAACCAGACCATGCTCGGTTTTATAATATTAATATTGGAAACCAAAACCGTCCCGCTGTTTTTTTTTTTGTTTTTTTCCCCGTTTTTTTCTGCTTTTTATTCTTTCTCTTTTTTTCGTACAACACCAAATCTCTCTTTGGTGATTGAAGTACCAGTTTCTATGGTAGTGTTCTTTGATTCTCCAACTTTGTTGGTGATTCTCTCAGGGTTCTGAAGTTCCGTTTTTCGCTGTGTATAGAGGGGATTTCTTCGATTGAGGTTAAGGTTCTGTTTATTCTTTGTTGTTTTCGATTAAGGGTTTTGAAATTTTGTTTTTCGCAATCGGTTAGAGGGGTTTGAATTAGGGTTTCGTATTCTTTCTCTATAGCAATTTGGGTTTCAATTAGGGGTTTCTCTGTATTCTTGTTTCAACAATTGGTCTCAATTTTGTGGATTTGTGGCAGTGGGTTTTATCGATTGAAGTTTTGGGTTGGTATTTTGGTTTTGTTTTTATTCAATATTGTTCTTTGAGAAACATAAGTTGAAATCAGTTTCAGGAATTCGTTATAGATGGTGTTCTTGGCGATTGAAGAACTGGTTTTTGGGTTATTTTTGGGTTTTGTGTGTTTTATTTCAATCTCCATCTCTGAGAAGAAGAAGTTGAAATTGATTTAGTGGTTTGCTGCGAGAAAAAAGAGGTGCAGGGATAGCCAAGGGAGAAAGAAGATGTTACAGAACAAGACCTGACTTCATCAGAACATTAGAGATACCAGACAAACCATATTACAGATTCTGCTAAAATTAGTTTTTTATAATGGGCTACAATTTTAAAATTCCTGTATGTTTTTTTTTTTTAAATCCCAAGTTTATAATGGGCTTCTTTTGTAATTTGTGACACTTATTTTGGTTTAATAAATTTTAATATTACCAAGCAAAAAAAAAGGTTTTGCTGGGATTTTTGTGTTGGTTTTATTGGGGTTTTGTGTTGAAGGTTTTCCAAAATTGCATAAGGGGTTTTGAAGATTGAAGGAAGGGTAGGAATTTGTGTGCAGTGTCCTTAATTTTTCACCTTCTATTCGTCGGAAAGAAGAAGTATTTTTTGTATTTCTTCAGTGTTTAGTTTCTTTAGGGTTTTGATGCATGGTATTCTAAGTTTTCAAATTGTTTTGAATCTTATAGTTCCATCCTCTGAAACTCTAATTACCTAGTTCCCTGTTTTTAGTATGCCTAGTGTTACAAGGTCCAGTCAGGAACATTGCTTGAATCTATCTCTCAAGATTTTGATTCACAGGCTAATTCTAAGTTTCTTCAATGTTCTTTCAAAGGGTATGATGGTTGTAGAAATGGTGTTGGCGGTAGGGGTTTAGTGAGTAGTTCCTTTTTCAGACACATCAATGATAAGCATCTGGTCCATGGTGAAGAACATGATAGATGCAGGGATAAAATTAAGCATAATGGTGCAGTTTATATGTATGGAAAGACGCTCTTTTGAAACTTAAGATGTGGTTGTGTACGAAATGTATGCATCCTCTTTCTTGGAAGAAGTGTTGTAGGTCACATGAAGGCGATGTAATTTCTGCTCCCTCCAATGGCAGTGATGTGGATTTTCTTTTTCACCGGATTCTGAAACCACCTGCTGAGGTAAGTCCTTGTATTGCTGATGATATTAATGATGATGTTGATAGTCTACCTTGCCTTGATGTGCATCTGTTAGATAAGATCTTTCAAGCTAGTTTTTCCTACCATTAGGCATATACCTATCAAATGCATACTTAGTTTCTCTAGGGAATTCAAACAAACGATGGACAAGGTTATTCTTAATCCTTTGGATACTTCTTGTTGGATTAAGTTGTTACTTTTTCCGATATGTATTCTGAGAAATTACATTCCTAGGTGTAAAGCGGAAGAGAGGTCTGGTATGCGTAAGAGGTTACAAATTGATGTTATAAATCAAGCCTTAGTTAAATGGCAGGACACAGATGGTTGTAATTCCTTGATTCTGAATTTATTAACAGATTATGATCTCTTTATTAGACATAATGTTTCAGCCCATAAAGATCACCAAGATGATATCAATATTAGACTTTGTAGAAGGAAACTAAGTCAAGGTTCGTATATTGCTGCTATTAGAGTACTTACTTCTAGGTGTAGCCCCTTTTTATGATAATACTATGGAATATTTACAGCTCAACCACCCTCAAGCACCTCCTCTAGTTCTGCAGACAACAAATTTTGAAGTAGATGCTGCGATGGCTAGCAATGGCTTGGGACTAAGTAGAATTAAAAATTTTCCAAAGGGTACATCAGGTGGCAGGGAAGGTCTTCATGCTCAAACTTGCTCGATGCTCTCAGTGGTCCTGCAGCGGCTGTGGCAGATGAGCTGCTTGCATCTGTTATGACCATTGTAAATTTATTGCTTGCTGGTAAGTGTCCTTCACAGCTTGGTAAGTTTATTTCTAGTGCTCCACTTACACCTTTAATTAAACCTGGAGGGGGAATTCGACCCATTGCATTTGGTACTATATGGCGTAGGTTAATGTCTAAGGTTGCTGCCTCGCTTGTAAGTAAGGATATGACTAGGTACTTAAGTAATTTTCAATTTGGTGTTGGAGTACCATGTGGAGGAGAAGTTATTCTGCATTCAGTGAATCATATTTTGGTGGAAAAATGTAATCTTAACTCTATGTCGATGCTGTTAGTAGATTTCAGTAATGCTTTTAACCTTGTGGATAGGTCTGCTATGTTACGAGAAGTGAGACTTAGGTGTCCTAGTATTTCTAAATGGGTTGAATTTTGTTATGCATTTCCTGCCAAGCTTTATTATGGTGCTTCTACTCTTTCTTCTGCACAAGGTGTACAACAAGGGGACCCTTTAGGGTCTTTACTTTTCTTACTGACTTTGCACCCTCTTGTTTTAAAGACCTCGCAACGGTGTCAACTTGATATGCAGGCATGGTACTTAGATGATGGTACCATTATTGGTGATACCATGCAGGTTTCTAAGGCTTTTCATATTATTCGGGATGAAGGTGCAGCTATTGGGCTTCATCTCAATGTACAAAAAACGGAGTTGTTTTGGCCTGCTACTGATACAAGGAGTCTGCAAGACGGTATTTTTCTTGTTTATATAGGTAGATCTTTTATAAGAGTTACACTACTTGGTGGTCCTGTGAGTTCGAAGAAGTAACAATTCACTTTGTGGATCTGCAAGTCTGTGTACTGTCGTCATCAGCTGTATAGTCTTTTGTCCTTTGTCAAGAACCAATTGCTGATATAGGTAGATCTTCTACTCTTTCTTCTGCACAAGGTGTACAACAAGGGGACCCTTTAGGGCCTTTACTTTTCTCACTGACTTTGCACCCTCTTGTTTTAAAGATCTCGCAACAGTGTCAACTTGTTATGCAGGTATGGTACTTAGATGATGGTACCATTATTGGTGATACCATGAAGGTTTCTAAGGCTTTTCATATTATTCGGGATGAAGGTGCATCTATTGGGCTTCATCTCAATGTACAGAAAACCGAGTTGTTTTGGCCTGCTACTGATACAAGGAGTCTGCAAGACGGTATTTTTCCTGCTGATATAGGTAGATATTTTATAGGAGTTAAACTACTTGGTGGTCCCGTGAGTTTGAATGTAAGATTTTGTAGTCAATTGGTTCTTGACAGAGTACAAAAAATTACACATCTGATGGCGGCAATACACAGACTTGCAGATCCACAAAGTGAATTGTTACTTCTTCGAAACTGTACAGGTGTTTCTAAACTTTATTTTAAAATGCGTACTACTGCTTCTAAGTATGTGAATGGTTCACAAGTTGTTTTCGATAACTATCTTTCCAATTATATGAGGGAACTGGTTACTGGGGATGGTCCGGGATATGGTTTGTTACGGCAGTGGATCGCTTCTTTACACATCCGAGATGGTGGTATAGGAATTTATTCTATGTTTGATATGATGCAATAGTGTTACTTAGCATCTTGTTCTCAGACCTTACACTTGCAGGGGACCATTTTACAATGTTCTAATATTCAATCTAAAGGTTCGGTATATCAATAAGACTTTGAAAGTTTTCTTAAAGTTTGTGGTATTGATTCGTCACAGTGGTGCAATATTATTACTTCCCCTCATCCCATGCGTGCTTTCGCAGTTCAGTAATTTGCAGGTGTGACTAAGGAAATGTCGTCTCTTTTCAATATGTCTAGGCGAGATTTATCTTTATGACAGTGTAATAAAACTTCACGTGCACAAGATTACCTTCTTGCTATCCCAGCTGATGGGCTTGGACAAAAAATTGGGCCCCGGAAGTTTTGTGATGTGCTTAGATATAGACTTGGTATTCCATTGTTTCCTGAAAAATAGTTCTTGTCTTTGCTGCAACAGGGTTATGGATGTGGTTGGTGATCATGCACTTTATTGTGCTAGTGAAGTTGGTGATAAGTTATGGAATGATATTGTTAGAGATACTTTTGCGGATATTTGTTATCGTGCTAGTGTACCTTATAGAGTTGAGGCAGATTTGGGGTCTCTTTCTCATGATGGTGGAGATGCTAGGCCGGCTAATATCTTGGTATACAATTGAGGGGAGGATCGTGATACTTGTTTTGATATGACCGGTGTTTATCCTTTTGCGGGGATGGTGTGCAAGATTTTACACCGAGTCTCGCCTTGGCTAAAGCCGTGGAGCGCAAGAGGGTTGATGTATGTAGAACCAATGTGTTTTGGGGTAAAAACTATTTCTGCAGGTTTTGGTAAATTTGGGTGTGTTATTGAGAAATGAATTTAGACCTAAACAAATGCACTGCACGGGAGTGCTTTAGATTCGAGAGATCAATCTGTACAATCCTGGCCTAAACCAAGAAATGACCGTTCCAGTCTTGCTTCGGTCACAAAGTGCAGGAGAAGGGTTGGTCTTAGGGAGGGAAGCGAAGGAGGTGTTGAGACCAGAATGGTTAATTCTGAAGGTTTGGTTGTTTTATGACTTGTATCAGAATATAGAACTGGCTTGCGGAATGTAAGCTATCAGTTCTTTGGTGTTTTTCTGGATACTCGTGTTGTTGTTAACCAAAAGCTGTCCCCTTGGTCGAAATAGGTAGAAACCTATTTATACAAGTCATAATTGAACGCACCTTGATCTCGTAGGAAGTGAGAGTGATTGAGTGATGGAGAAGTGGGGTAATGTGTAAATGCTAGAAACCACGTCCCCATTATGAAGGAAACGAGTTAGTACACCCACTACTTCTTGCCGCCACTAACTGCCCGCTTTCCTGACACTTTCTTATAATGGGAGTGTTGCACGCCACACGCTGTAAATCGCCAGACCAATACCCTGATGAGCATCCCCCAGTTTGTGACATGTTTGATGTCTCGAGCATTTTCGTGGAAAATGTGCAACAGATTGCTGAGTGGGTCTTGTGTGCAAGACCTGGCTATTCTGATTAATCGTACGACAGCTAAATATCGGATAATCATGTGTGGCAAGTTAAGTCATGAGAATTGTCGTAGGAAAATGGCGTGTGACGCTATTAGGTTAGTCTTGGTTGGTCACCTGAGACTTGTTATAGGCCGGTTAACTTCATGGCAAAGTTGGATGGCTGAGATTGCAATTTATGAGAGAAGGTGGCCGTTGATTATGGCCACATCTTGTTGGCGCAAGTAGTGGCATAATGGCGCCTGTCAGTGGGGCATAGTGATGCGGTGGCGCCTGCCTAAATTAGGGTTTGGCATGCCGCAACCCTAATTAGTGTGTGTGGCATGTGTTGTAGCGGCCCTGTCTAAATTAATTTTTGGCATGACGCAACCCTAATTAGTGCGTGTGACATGTGGCGTAGCGGCCCTGCCTAAATTAGGGTTTGGCATGCCGCAACCCTAATTAGCGCGTGTGGCATGTGGCGGCGGCATAGTGACATTTTTTGTGCAGATGGTGCCATCGTCGCGTCAAAGGAATTATGGCAGGGCCATAATGTGGGAACGACCATAGGCGCAAGGATAGCCATGGGTGGCCATGGCATGACGCCTTTTTTAGGGTTTTATGGGTCCCGCATGGCTCGTGACATGTTGTGGGGACAAAGTGGCGTAAGTTGGGCCGCGACCAAAAATTAGGGTTTCGACTAATACCACTAAATCAAAAATCGTTTTCTGATCGGAATACCCTAACTGGAAATTGTTATGGCGTTGTCCACGAACAAAAAGTGGGTTAGCACGTAGCTGCGCTGTTTGTGGCACGTTGGCATGTTGCTACGGCGGAGTGGCGTGTTGGCATGTTGCTGCCAATACATGGCATGTTGGCATGCCAATACATGGCATGTTGGCATGCCAATTAACATGTTGACGCGGTTGGGAGAATTGTTTAACCAATTGACATGGTGGCCGTTTGGCATAGTTTGGCCTTTTAATGCATGTGGCGGGTTTAGAGCGACTTGATTGGTCGATAGAAAAGGGGTCGGCCAAATATAGGGTGTGGCCACATCTCTAGCGCGTGGCGCATTTAAAGCGACCTGATTAGCCGATAGGAAAGAGGGTCAACAAGTATGGGCCCGACCACATTCCATGTGCATGTGGCGTATTTAGAGCGACCTGATTGGTCGATGGGAAAGAGGAGGGCCGGAAAGCAGCATGGGGGCGTGGCCACATCTCTAGTGCGCGTGGAGGATTTAGAGCGACCTGATTGGTCGATATGAAAGAGGGGGTCCGGTCAAGCAGCATGGGGCATCGCTGTCTGCAGGTGGCGCCTAAATTGGACGGCCATGTGACATGGCCACGCCTCATTTTGTTGTTGCTCATATTTTCTGCGGCTCCTCTTTTATTTCTTGTTCTCTGGTAGGACTTTGATCCTACTATCTCCATGGCGGATTAGTTTCCTAGCTTTCCTAGGTTTAGCCTCGCCCAATAGGGTTCGAGATATTTGCACAGGCGCAAAAAAGCATAATTTTTGCAAATTAATTAGGTCAAAACTTGAATTTTGTGAGTTACCACAAAATTGAACAAATTTAACAAATTTTGTATGTTGACAAAAAATCCTTTTATTCTCAGAGAGGAGTTAGCGCATCTTCTGATTGAGCATTTTCATGCAAACATTAATTTTGATACTTCGGGAAATTCGTGCTACTCAGCTGCGAGTGAACACTAATTGTCATGTCATACCAATACTAAGGGTTCAGCTGGGGAACATAGCATCGGAAAATAGTTAATAAACCATACACTGTAATGTAGGCGAGAGTTTACAGAATATTTGGGATTGTTGCTACATGCACCATTCTGAATAAATATACTGAATTTCCCAGTACATGTGTGAGTAGAGAGGCTCCGGCACTCATTACTTTAATATGGCTCAGTCCTTTCAGACGGCGCATTAAAAATAGGGTTTTACATTTTTAGCCCTGAACTGGAAACCACCATCAACATTAAGTCCCCTGCTTAGTACGTAACAGTGACATTGTTGCGGGGTAATCATTAGATGGTGACAAACAAAGCTAAAAATCGAAAAGGCAAGACATGTATAGGTTACCAGGAAAAGTTCGACCGACCTTTGGCAGCAAGTACGAGCGGTTGGTGATCTTTGTACTGGCGCTCTACTAGCTTGGTCACGGAGCGTTGCAGGTTGAGCGGCTGGTTTGTCTATGGAGCATTGCAGGTTGAGCGGCTGGTGTTCCTCGTGCTGGCGCGCTGCTGGTTCGGTCATGGAGGTTGGTGCCATGGAGGGTTAGTGTCGCGGGCCCAGCTGCCTTCTTCCGTACCTGGTCCAAAAGGAAAAACCTCCTCTACTCGAATTCCAAAATTTATATGCATTTAAATGGGCGTGCTAACTTCCTCTCCTTTTATTATTCGCTCGTCTGGTTCTTGTTTTTGTTTGCAGCAGCTCGATCATAGGTGTGCCAATCGGCGGCGGCAAGGTAAGTTCATCTTGTCTTCGTATTTTAGCTGTGAGTGTAATATCCATGAGTAGTTGATCAAACTTGGACATTTAGCTCGGTGGGAATGACTTTCTTTTTTAGCGGCGTCAACGGCAACAAAGAAATCTCCAATAGTTATAATCAGCAGCAAGGCGATCCAAGAGAACTCAAGGTAGGCGATCTTTCCTATTTTGCGCATGTAGCCACCCAACAATACCATCGATCTTCTCCAGAATGTGTACTAAGGTTCTGACTCCAGAAGAATGAGCATCTAACCTCTCCTGTGGATTTCAAAATTTACCAAACTCCATTGCACTTATGGGATGGATGGATGAAATATATGCTCGGCAGTGATCACGTTAGGGATAATCTTGGAAAGTGTAGCTGCATTGTTGATTCGTCCTTGACTTTAAGTTATTTGGTGTCTGGAAGGCTTATTCTTTCCTTTTTGATTGTGATGATGATATGTTGTGGATGCTTGTATGGTCGAAATCTTCTGGAGTCGTTGGGGTGAAGTAGATGAGCTGAGAGGCGTTTCGTTGCCGGCGTGCTGCTATCAAGTCTTCAAGAACTTCATTCCAACCGACATACTTTAAACCACCTTCTGAATCTTGGACTATTGTATCGAATGGGACGCGATGAACAGTCCCCAGTTACACTTCTGTCTGGTCATAGATCCAATGGCGTGGCCGGATATGTGAATATCTCTGTGGCGTGCTTCTGGAGTCTTTGATGCACGTGTATGGCTTCATGTTGAGAAATTCCTGCTACTCGTAAAGCTTCGAAAGTGATGATGTTGACATCAGAAATAACCTGGTTGAGGGAAGTGAAGGCATCCCATGCTCGTAGTCCCCATGTGTAATTATCCTGAGCCCATTTTCTCGTGGAAGATGTGCTTTTACTGCATTCGCTGGTAAGGTGGTGACTGCGTTTAAAATTTTAAACCTGAAGGAGGCTTCAGTCCCCAAGTGTATCCTACTTTGTTAGAGCATAGCTCGGTTGAACCCACCAAGCGTTGGTATGTCAAGTTTGGTTGTCATATTTTAGTGAATCAAAACTCATTTAAAGAGTCGCTTGATTATGTACTAGAGTCAACTTCATATAGGTTAGCTTGAAAGTATTAGGATATGAGACATTACAAGTATTGCGAAGACTTGAAGAAGTAAGAAGCTACAACGACAACATCATCCTTCCACTTGAGGTTAGTGATATTTGACTTGAACTGTTTCATTCCCTAACGTATCTTTCAAGTCGTTCATATTGAAAACAAAACTGCAAAGCATGAACACTCTAGTTAGATATAGTATTAAGGAATACAAAGAGGTTTATTGCTTAACCATTAAACTTTGTAGATAAGACATCGATATAATCGTTTAAATGCTATTGTGATTATGTATGGGTATGAGGTGAGGATTTCATTCTAGGAAACAATGTTTTACATGTGTTTTAAGGAAGTAAATTCATGAACTTGTTTTGTGAATCGAAAAGGAAATCGCCAGGTGTTATTGGTATTGTTATTCATTGCATATCTTGTGAACAACCAATATGTGTGATTAGTATAACCGCTCATGACTTGTTTATGTTCTTGATAAAACTATTCACAAAGGCCTGACTTTTGTATTGGTATGACTTTTATTAGTGAAACCGATCTTAATTAATCACCTGAGATGGTATGATCGATTTTGTGGTATTGGTAAGACCGACTCTGGGTAAAGGGGAACCGATCCTAGTAAGAGGTGCAACCTATCACAAAGGGGAATCGATCCTTGTATGAGATGCAACAAGTTTTTAGCAGAAAGGGGAACCGATCTTGTGACTATTAATTTTCCCATAGTCTACGTAATGTAAACAACTCAAAGGATCGAGTATTATGTAGTAATGATACCTCTGTTTAACTAACAATGCTAAGTAATAAAAGATATCTAAGATCACGATAATAACAAAGAATGCAAATATAATGTAAATGTACTAAGTTATCATGAGACACGAGAGATTACGTGGTTCGACTTTTGTCTACATCCACGGGGTAATGAGTGATTTGTTTTTATTAAGTTGTGGTGGTTACAAAGATCTTAAATGCTTCCCAAAGTAATAGAGAGAACTCAAGTTGAAGTAAATACTTAAGTTCTAAACATTAAAGAGGTATAAGCTTAAGACTAGATCTTCTTCTCCTATATATTGAATTCCCTTCGTTTGTTGGTGAAGCTTGGTATTTACAACCCCTTCTGCTCCAGGTATATCTTTGCTATCTTTGGATCCATCGTTCGCTGATATACCTTCCGTACAAATGGTACCTTTGTTCACCGCGCTCTTCTTCCAGTCGGACTCTGCCACCTCAGCTGACCCACGTTCCTTCGGGAACTTCCCAGCCTCAGTACAGATTGTACCTTCGTTCACCGCTAACCTTTGCCAGTCAGATTCCACCACGTCATTTCTCTCCACGTGCTTTGGTTATGCGTGTAGATAAGAGATTTATGCATTTGATGCTGATTAGATACGTCATCTACCTCTGTCCCTTCGCCAGCTGCCCCTCTCTAGACTAGGCTTTACTTTTTCTATCCTGGCCGTCGAGGTATCCCTTCTTGGGATGAGATAAAGCAGATATGCGAAGGTATCTTCTACTATTCAGGTTTCTCTGTATAGCGAGGGCTACACATTTATCTTGTATGCGACCACTAAGATCGTGACACGTGCTCCGCAGAATATTGGTATTCACAGTTTGCCTCTTTTCTTTCATATTCTACCCTTTGGTAGGATTGGAAGAAAAACTCCCGTAACGCCGCCATTATTGCATGTATCGATTGGGTGGTCCCCACATGTCCTTTCATGCAATAACTTCCCTTAAATGTCGGACATCCAAATTTTTGGATTCTCCAACCGCCTATAAGAAGAGAATAAAGAGGAGTAATTTTCATTAACTCCTTTTTTTCCCTTCGAACTGTCGCTCCCCACCTCTTTCTCAGAGATTTCTTCCATTTTCAACTGTTGGTCTTCCCTTCGATTCTCCAAGACTTCTAGTTCAACACACGATCATCATATACAAGTAAGTGATACTTTGGTTCTTCTCTGTTTGTTCGGATTTTCATCATGGATTCGCTCTGCTTCGAGTTTGGTTAATTGTTGTTGAACGCCATTGATGTTCTTGGATGTTTGCATGCGGTATTTGAAGCTTTTGCTGTGTTCTTGTGTTGTTTAAAAACATGGGTTTGCTCCTTTTCGTGTTTTTTCACCATGAATGTATCATGATTGCTCCATGTCTGCAAGATTTTAAATGTGTTGATCGACCATGTTTTTCACTTCTTTGGGAGGACGAAATTGTTTCCCCTGGTTGGTTTTTGCTAAACCCATGCCCAAAGTACCATCATTTTTCCCCAACTTCATTTTTGGGCCGACTGTAAATTTGGCCAGCCATTGTTGATGTGTTGTTCTTCCTGCTGGTGTTAGGGATCATGAGACTTCCGAAGAAGCCTACGCGGAAGGACCGGAGACCATCTTCGTCTACTGATCCACCTCCGCGGATGGATCATCCTGATGCTACGCCTTCTCCACCTCTTGAGGATTCTGAGGTACCTGCTGGTACTGAAGTGGATGTGGATCCTGAGGTTGATGAGGCCCCTGAGGTTAAAGAGGTTGTTGTTGAGGATCTTCCTCCTCCTCCACCTCATTATGAGCTTCAAAGGTTGCAACTACGTGACAAATATAGCTATGCTCACTTGTCTTTAGCTGAGATCGCTAAGTCCTTTCGCCTCCATAAATTTGATATCTCCTTTGTCGAAGGCCCTGATGTTCTCACCGAATCCATGATTCGAAGTTTTCCATATGATGAGAACAACCTCTTGATCAGTGTTGGCCAGTTGGCCGCGGGTATGCTTCTGCCTTTGTTTAGTAGAAAAGATCCCTTATACTATGATGTTTTGTCTACCAGGGATGACCGGTGAACAAGACCAAGGTTCGAGGGGTCATGCAGTATACTGGCAATTTCTGGCGTGCCCTTCGTGAGTGCTGGTACCGTAGTAAGGGAAAGACTACTCTGAAGTCTTATGACCCTTTTGCAGCTGAAAGGTATAAGCAAGAGGATTATACCCCTGCTAACTTCAATGCCACATACGCTGATGCTATTCAGAAAACTAATCTTCTTCCTTGGAGCATCGGCCCTCGTCGTATCCATGTTACTTTTAAGCAGATCAGAGAGGGTAACAACCTTCGTCTGCTGGAGGAGATCGATAAGACTGGTTTGACTGTTATCCATTATTCTGCTAATTTATCTTTGCAAAAGCCCGATTTTATCTGTCTTGATCATGATGATCGATGGGCTTGTACTCCGCTTCGTGTGGTGGGTCCTTGGGCCTACGGTTTTACTACCGCAGATCCTAACGTCCCTCGTGTAGCTTTATCCTTGCCTGAGAAGTATGATGGGTATCAGCCTTGGGTTTTCAACCCTGCCGCTTCTCACGAGGTAACCTCTGCTTTCTTTGGAGGTTTTTCATTTCATATTTTGCTTTGCAGTCTTTGTTTGGTATTCTGATGGCTTTCTTTTGTAGTCTGCCCCTGCTTCTTCTGCCGGAACTGCCCCAGGTTCCGCTGCTAGGACTGCTCCGGGTTCTGCTGGTAATTCCGTAGCCACCAGGATTAGGAAAAGAAAGGATTCGGCTGAAGAAGATACGCCAACTCCTGCGGAGGTAAGGATCATAGCCATACCTTTGTGTTTGTAGGTTCCTTAGTATCTTGACCCTGATCCTTAGCTAGCGCATGTGTTTTTCCACAGTCTTCCAAGAGAAAAGGAAAGTTGAAGGCTGTTATTGATATTGAGGAATCCGATGAGGATCTCAAGGCTGGTGAGGAGGTGCCATATGACGAATATAGGGAGGATATTGAGGACACCGGCCTCACTCCTCATCTGGATGATATTGAGGAAGATTTTTCCAAGAATAGCCCCAGTCCTATCCGTGCTGGATCAGTGGAGGGTGAAAACCTCCCAGTTGGTGGTGAGGCTTTATTGGTGAGCCCGGTTAGTGTTCAAGTTCATACTCCTATGTTGTTTCCAAAGGTACCTTCGTTTTCTGCCCCTAGCGGTGCACTGCCTATTGTCTCGGCTGCTACTGGTGTTGTGGTTGTATCTTCCAAGAGTTTTACTTCGTCTCCTGCTACTTCACTTTAATCGAGCGGTTTGTTTGCTAAGGGTGTTACCCCTATGGTGAGGGTTAGTAGATCAAACTCTCAGCCGAAGAAGAAGGTTGTGGTTTCACTGGCCAGCTTCTCCTTCAATGCTACGCCCACCTCATTAGGGAGCGCTCAATCTGTTTCTACTGGCCTTGTTAGCAAGGCTGTTGGACCTCCGCCCTTGTCACCAGATTGGACCGCACTGGGAAATCTTCCTTCTGCTGGTGATATGGACTTAGGTGGTGCTCAAGCTCCCTATTCGGTCCCTAGCTCATCCACCATGCCGTCTCTTCGTCGTGGTGAGGGATCAGTACTCGTGCCCCATGCTCGTTCTCAAGCGATTGGTGGAGTTGTTGCTGAGTCCGGGAAGGGTAAGCTGCCTGAGGGTTTGAGCCTTGGTAGTTCTGATGATGCCATTCTTGAAGCCATTCTGCGGGATTCAAAAGGTCCCTTTTCTGCTGAGGTTGATCGTCATCACCTGGCTAGTTCTTTTGAGGTAGCTTCGCATTTGGATGTGATGTCCTGAAAAAGCGTGGGTCTAACAACACCACCCAATATTTCGATTAGCAATCTGTATGGACTAACTCCAAAAAACTTTCTAGAGAATCAACTAGACAGTCAGACTCAATCTAGATAAAAGTATCTCAATGAGTTAATATCTCTCTCTTTTTTTGATTCACTCAAGCTAATAGAAATCAGCGATTCCTAATCAAACACAAGGAATAACTTGGACGGTACCAAAGACCAATGTCCAAGGATCAATCAATATCAATCAACAACCAAAGGTCGGATTTCCAATTGATTGATTCAAACGCACAACATGTATTATTTCAATTATATAAACAAATATAATGCGGAAATAAAAATAACACAGACACCATAATTTTGTTAACGAGGAAACCGCAAATGCATAAAAACCTCGGGACCTAGTCCAGATTGAATACACACTGTATTAAGCCGCTACAGACACTAGCCTATTCCAAGCTAACTTCGGACCGGACTATAGTTGAACCCCAATCAGTCTCCCACTGATCCAAGGTACAGTTGTATTCCCTACGCCTCTGATCTCAGCAGGATACTGCGCACTTGATTCTCTTAACTGATCTCACCCACAACTAAGAGTTGCTACAACCCAAAATCGCAGGCTTTAACAATAAACAAATCTGTCTCACACAGACAAGTCTATCAAAGGATCAATCTGTCTCCCACAGAAAAACCCTAAAAGTTTTTGTTCCGTCTTTTGATAATAATCAAGGTGAACAGGAACCAATTGATGATCCGGTCTTATATTACCGATGAACAACCTAGATTAATCAATCACCTCACAACAATCTTAATCGTATGGTAGCTAAACAAGATGTCGTGGAATCACAAACGATGAGACGAAGGTGTTTGTGATTACTTTTTATATCTTGCCTATCGGAGAACTCTCACGATCTCAAGCCAATCAATATGATTGTACTGTTACGATAGAAGATGTAAGATCAGATCACACAACTACGATAAAAGTAGTATCGGTCTGGCTTCACAATCCCAATGAAGTCTTTAAGTCGTTAACCTGGTTTTAGAAGAAGAAAACCAAAGGTTAAAGGAGAAACGACTCTAGCACGCAAACTAGTATCACACGTAAGGTGTGGGGATTAGTTTTGCACAATACTAGATGTCTCCTTTATATGGGATTTCAAATCATGGTTTTGACTTAGTTACAAAGCAATCAATATTCACTGTTAGATGAAAACCTGATTTAGATTCAAGCTAATATTTCTCAACTGTTAGATCGAAAACTTAGCTTGTCATACACAAATGACTGTATGCTTCTAGGTTTGTTAACCGCACCCAAACGTGTACATTGTTCAACAATATTCTACCCAAAGAGGTTAACCATATGAGTGTTTCATACCAACCATGTTCTTCTTCAACATAACTAGTTCAATTGACTCAAATGAACTAGTTAAGAAGTTGTTCAATTGCAAGGAAATCTTATGTAACTACACAAGACAAAATTGAAGCAAAGATGATTTGATTCACTCGAATCGGTTCATGAACTTTAATAGCCACAGTTTGCAAATGCATTCCTTAGTCTTTTAAGATTAAGTTCAGAAATCATCTTTAGATGTATAACCTTCTCAAGTTCGCAGACTAGGTTCGCGGATTTAAGATACCGGATAGAGTTTACAAACTCCAGCAGAAATTCTCGGGTTCGGGAACTACGCCGGTTCGCGGACTGGGTTCGTGGACTTGGCTCACGCAAGTAGTTTGTCAACTCCAGCAGAAATTCTCGGGTTTGAGAACTTCTGCAGTTCGCGGATTTGGCACTTGCCATACTTCCGGTTCTCTTGATCAACAAAGTTCGAAAATTTCGGTTCAAGGAATCAATTGGTTATGTAATCTAAACTCTCATTCCAATAATTGAAAAATTCTTAGAGGAAGTTATATAGTTGTTACACTATTTCTCGTCAAAGCAATTTTCAAAGTGATTGAAACATTCATGACTTTCGTCACTAGGTAAAGATAAACTTGGTCGAAGCGAAAATCTTACCAACACATATTTCGAGATATAGATAGGCGAGGTATACTCGGCTCGAAATACCAAATGTGTATGATCTAGTCTATATATATAACATACGACTTTTGTCTCAAAGAGTGGGAGGTAGAATAGATAGAATTTTGAGTGACAAATTAGTTCAAGTCTCCACATACCTTTTCTTCGAGAAGTTCCACCGGTTCCTTGAGTAGATCTTCTACTTGTATGATGAATCGCCATGAAGTCCTTGACCTCAACTACACTTACTATCCTAGTCCGAGACATATCTATAAGAGACTAGAAATCAAGACTTATAGTTTTGATCACTAACATTGACAAACATGCTTGAGATAGCAACGCATGCGATTTTGACCGAGCAGTGCTCTAACAATCTCCCCCTTTGTCAATTTTAGTGACAAAACTATCAATCCATATGGAATACAAAATAGATAATGAAACTTTAGTAGCTCCTATTTCACATGTCTAATCTTCAACGTTCCTCGAAATCTTCGTCACTTCCAAGTACTCCAATGATCCCAAAGGTTGTAAGTTTAGCATCACCATTGTTGAAGATCCGTAGCTATAACAATGAGAAAGCATCGGTCTCGATCATTGTTATACAGTGTCATAGTATTATTACACAGTGTCAAAGTACAATTGTATCACAACTTCAAAAATAATACTATGGTGATATGTATCACTCCCCCTTAGTCAATACTCCATCTCACATGAAAACCACTCCCCCTTACACAATGATCCGAAAACCATATGTATTTGTAGTGTGAGCTACATATTAATTCTCCCCTTTTTGTCAATAAAATTGGCAAAGGTACAAGAACAGGATCATAATGAAATTTCCGTAAGAGACATTTCATGACTGAGAGAAATAAACACACACATCATCTTATTTATATGCAATCATATAGCCGAAGCTAACAACATTCATCAAGGAGTTTAAAGATACAAGATAACCCCTCTAAAATTCCACAGTCGCACACCCCTCAAGATATGACCATTAAGCACAAGTTCAAAAGAACTCTCCCCCATTAGATGTTGTCAGAGCATAGCTCGGTCAACCTCGCATGTGTTTCTATCTCAAGCATGTTTATCAATGTTAGTGATCAAAACTATAAGTCTTGATCTATAGCCTACATAGCTAAGTCTCGTACTAGGATAGAAAAGTGTAGTTGAGCTCAAGGACTTCATGGCGATTCATCATACAACGACGAAGATCTATACAAGGAACCGTGGAACTTCATCAACAAAAAGGTATGTGGAGACTTGAACTTATCTATCACTCAAAAGTCTATCTCTTCTATCTCCAACTTCTTATGAGACAAAAGTCGTATGCTATATAGACTAGATCATACACATTTGTCATTTCGAGCTGAGCATTCATTGCTTATCTTTTATCTCAAAATTGTGTGTTGGTAAAGCGTTTTGCTTTGATCAAGTTTATCTTTACCTAGTGATGAAAGTCATGAAAAGTTTCAATCACTTTGAGAATTGCCCTGACGTAAATCGGTCTGTGAATAATGGCTACGCAGCGTCCTCTGAGAATGTCTCAATGATTGAAATGAGAGTTTAGATTACATAACCATGTATTCCTTGAACCGAAGTTTTCGAACTTTGTTGATCAAGAGAAATCGGGAGGATTATGGAATTGGCTTGCCAAGTCCGCGAACTGTCGGAAGTTCTCGACCGAGATTTTTTGCTGGATTTTCCAAAACCTGTTTGTGTGCTAAGTTCGCGAACTCAGTCCGCGAACCCAGTCCCCGAACTGGAGGAAGTTCTCAACCGAGAATTTCTGCTGAGTTTGGAAAACTTAACCAATTAACTTAAGTCCGCGAACTTGTTTGTGAACTTAAGAGGTTATGATCTAAAGATGTGCTCTGAACATGAAACATTAAATTACTAAGGAATTCTTTATGCAAACCGTGGCTATAATGTTCATGAGCTGATTCAATCGAATCGATTCATCTTTGTTTCAATTGTGTCTTGTGTAGTTACATAAGATCTCATAGCAGTTGAACAACTCTTTAGCTAGTTCATTTGAGTCAATTGAACTAGTTATGGTGAAGAAGAACAAGGTTAATATGAAATGCTCATATGGTTAATCTTTTGGGTTACTATGTTGAACCAACATACACGTACACGGTTGGGAATGGTTTTCACGAATCCAATAAACGTCTACCCAAGAGTGTGTGACAAGATAAGTTTTCGATCTAACGGTTGAGAAATATTAGCTTGAATCTAAATCAGTTTTTCATCTAACGGTGAATAAGGATTGCTTTGTACCTAAGGCAAAACCCTGATTTGAAGGCTATATAAAGGAAACATCTAGCATTGTGCAAAACTAATCCCCACATGTCTGTGTGCTACTCGTGCGCCCGCTAGAGTCAATCTCCATTAACCTTTGATTTTCTTCTCTAAAATCAGGTTAACGACTTAAAGACTTTATTGGGATTGTGAAGCCAGACCGATACTACTTTATCGTAGTTGTGTGATCTGATCTTGCATCTTATATCGTACGAGTACAATCGATTGATTGTCTTGAGATCGTGAGAGTTCTCCGATAGGAAAGATAAATAAGTCACAAACATCTTCGTCTCACTGTTTGTGATTCCTCGATAATCCGCTTGTGTAGTCAGGAAGGATTGTAGAGAGGTGATTGATTAATCTAGGCTGTGCTTCGGGAATATAAGACCGGATTATCAATTGGTTCCTGTTCACCTTGATTTTATATCAAAAGATGGAACAATACCTAGGGTTTATCTGTGGGAGACAGATTTATCCTTTGATAGACTTTTCTGTGTGAGACAGATCTGTTTATTATCAAGTCTGTGATTTTGGGTTTCATCAACTCTTGGTTGTGGGTGAGATCAGCTAAGGAAATCAAGTGCGCAGTATCCTGCTGGGATCAGAGGCGTAGGAGTACAACTGTACCTTGGATCGGTGGGAGACTGCTTGGGGTTCAACTATAGTCCAGTCCGAAGTTAGTTTGCAGTAGGCTAGTGTCTGTAACGGCTTAATACAGTGTGTATTCAATCTGGACTAGGTCCCGGGGTTTTTCTGCATTTGCGATTTCCTCGTTAACAAAATTTCTGGTGTCTTTGTTATTTCTTTTCCGCATTATATTTTATATAATTGAAATAATACAGGTTGTGCGTTAAGATCATAAACTTCTCTAATCTAACCTTTGGTTGTTGATTGTAGTTGATTGATCCTTGGACATTGGTTTTTGGTACCATACAAGTTATCTCTCTTTGATAAAGACTCGCAGATTTCTATTTTCTTGAGTAAATATCAAATCGAGATATTGAGATAATAACTCCTTGAGATACTTTTTTATCTAGATTGAGTTTGACTGTCTAGTTGATTCTCTAGTAAAGTATTTCGGAGTTGGTCCATACAGATTGCTAATCGAAATATTGGGTGGTGTTGTTAGACCCCTGCTTTTTCATTTCTAACAAGTCCGTGTTTGTAGCGATCGGACTCTATGGATTATAAATCTCAATTAACGCTTCATCAGGTTTGAAAAAAAAACGCAATAAAAGGTCTGACAAACTGATATCTCTTCAAAAAGGGTTGGATGAACAAATCCGGATCAACTATGGTCTTGTTGCTGAAATTCCAATTCTTAAGGATTTGATTTCCGGAAAAACTTCCCTTGAAGGGTTGAAAAATCTCATTTGTTCCTCTCTCATGAAAAGTCATAAGTCAGATAGTAATCAACGACAGGATGTTGAGAAAACGGATATGACAAGGAACCAGTCAGACAATCTTCAAAGCATAGGCTCATGTTTTGGTCCATCCGATCATATACAACAAGTTTATATGTCCTTTCAAAAAAGTCTTAATGTTGCAAGTAATCTTTGTAAGAAAGCTAAACAACTGTATGACTCTCTAAAAGTTCATACAAATCTACCAGGAAACTCTAAATCGAGAAGTACTAGTAGTATGGGTGCCTTTGCTTTAAGATATACATCTCTTTTTCAATGGTTTCTTGATAGTGGATGTAGTCGACATATGACAGGAGATCTCACTTGGTTTGTATCGTCGGTTGACTACGAAGGAGGTCCTGTAACGTTCGGAGATGGAAATTGTTGCTACATTAGCAAAAAGGGAACGATCAAGCTACTCGGTGTTCCAGAAATCCATGATGTGGTATACGTTAAAGGTATGACTGTTAATCTTCTTTCTATTAGTCAAATTTGCGACAAGGTCCATCGAGTTGTCTTCAATGCGAATGAATGTGACATTGTTGACAAATCCGGGAACGTAATCTTTCAAGGAACTCGTGGTAAAAACAACTGTTATCTTCTTGATACTCAGTTTAGCAACCACTGCAATTTGACTAAGGTGGAATCTACACATCTTTGGCATGAGCGCTTTGGTCACATCAATTATCACCTTCTAACTAAGATCATTAACAAAGAACTTGTTAGAGGCATTCCCAAAATCAATGCAAAGATTGAAGGTGTATGTGGTGCCTGTCAAAAGGGTAAGCAAACGAAACTTCACCAAAAATCATCACGAGATATTCTCACTAAAGCTCCACTTGATTTAATTCATATGGATCTCTTCGGACCAATTCAACAACCCACTGTTGCCGGTAAGAAGTATGCTTTAGTTATGGTATATGATTACACCAGATTCACTTGGGTTGCATTCCTATCTCATAAGAATGAAACCCTGAGTAAATTCAAGATTATTGTTAAAAGGATCCAGAAAGAACAAGGTCGCAAACTAAAGAAAATTAGGAGCGACCGTGGCACTGAATTCAAAGACACCAAGGTATTTGAATTCTGTGACGAACTGGGGATCATTCAACAATACTCACCACCAATTACTCCTCAAGCTAATGGAGTTGCTGAAAGAAAGAATAGGAACATTCAGGAAATGGCCAGGGTAATGCTCCACAACAAAAACTTACCTTTAAGATTTTGGGGAGAAGCTGTCTTTACAGCATGCTACTTGATCAACCGTGTGTATTTTCGGTCTAAAACCCTTAACACTTCTTATGAGTTACGGTATGGAAGATAACCCAATCTACACTATCTCGGGGTTTTTGGAAGTAAGTGCTATATTCTGAAAGATCAAGAACAGAAAGGGAAATTCGACACCAAAAGTGACGAAGGAATCTTTCTTGGCTACGATTCTGATAGTCGTGGTTTTCGAGTTTTTAATCTCAGAACTCAAGTCATGATGGAATCTTCTAATGTTATCATCGACGATATTAGTAACTTTCGTCAAGATAGTCCTCCTGCTGAATTGCCTCCAACAGAGACAATTGAGAAAGTCAAAGAAATTCCAAAATCAGTTGAAGTTATCCCAACTGTTACTGATCCTGACATTTCTAGTGACGAGGAGAAGAGCACTGATCAAGCCATTCCTGATGAACAAGTACGTGTTCCTCCACGACATCTTTGGGTTCAAAGGGATGACCCCAACAACATTATTGGGGGAAGGGATTCTACAACCAAAACAAGAGGTCAACTTCAAAATATATGCAATTTTGGTTGTTATCTTTCGCAGGTGGAACCAAGGAATATTTATGAAGCTCTGAAAGATCCCTTTTGAGTGAATGCAATGCATGAAGAGTTAAATCAATTTGGAAGACAATATGTCTGGGAACGTGTACCTTGTCCTCCAAATGTCAATATTGTTGGTACCAAATGGATATTCAAGAACAAGTCTGATGAGTATGGCACAATTGTCAGGAATAAAGCTAGACTTGTTGCTCAAGGATATTTACAGATTGAAGGAATCGATTTTGACGAAACCTTTGCTCCTGTGGCACGTCTTGAGTCCATTCGACTTTTATTGTCCCATGCCTGCTTTCTCAAGATTAAGTTGTTTCAGATGGACATAAAATCAGCATTTCTGAATGGAATTTTAAAAGAGGAAGTCTATGTTGCTCAACCTAAAGGGTTCGAAAACCCTGACTTCCCTGATCATGTGATGAAGCTCAAAAAGGCGTTATATGGATTGAAACAAGCACCAAGAGCCTAGTTTGAGAAACTCACTACCTCTCTTATTAGAAAAGGATTTTCAAGAGGAGGAGCTGATAAAACATTGTTTACCAAATGGAGTGAGAAAGATGTTGTCATTGATCAAATCTACGTAGATGATATCATCTATGGATCAACCTCTGAAAAATTTGCAAAAGACTTTCAAGTCTCCCTTGCTAAAGAATTCTAAATGAGCAATGTTGGTGAGTTAAAAATTTTCTTAGGATTACAGATTCAACAACATAAGGAGGGTATTTACTTATCCCAAGAGAAGTACGCACGTAATCTTGTGTCAAGATTTGGTCTGGATAAATCATATCCTAAGATGACTTCTATGCCTACTACTGGTAAATTGCACATGGATGAGAAAGGAGCAAAAGTGTATCAAAATTTATATCGATCTATTATAGGTAGTTATCTTACAGCTACTAGACCTGATATTTCTTTTAGTGTTGGTTGTTGTTCCAGGTGTAGATGGTGGATTTTCAAGAAGGGCTAAAATCGTAAACTCATAATTATACGAAGCTCTGATCCAGCAATCAGACGTGAGTATCAAGACACGGGTCTCTCATCGAATTCTCAACGGAGAGTACTTTCTCTCAGAGTACATGTAGATATGTAGTCTCACGACTGGACAACGGCATATCTCATGAATACTGAATACTTTCAGTGATTATTTCTATATAGTATCACGAGATGGACGGCTCCTAGACAGTTTTCCCTGCTAGTATAGAGCGATAACGTCTTCAGGAACAAACAACGAGTTTACCCTGACTATATAAAGGATATGACTTACCGACAAGCTCATATAGGGATAATTAATGCTCCTAAACAGCTTGCTCTGCTAGTATAGATCCACAAAGTTAATTATTCCTAATTAAAATTGCTCCTATTCCATGGTCGAATCCATGACTGGTCCCATGGAATGGCAATAACAATTGTTCCTATTCCATGGTCGAATCCACGACTGGTCCCATGTAATGGCAATAACAATTGCTCCTATTCCCTGGTCGAATCTGTGACTGGTCCCACAGAATGGCAATAAACAATTGTTCTGATTCCATGATCGAATCCACGGCTTGATCTCATAGAATAGCAATAACTATGTTATCTCATTACTCCGATTTCATGATCGAATCCACAACTGGTCGCATAAATGGTAATTGATAAATCTTAATTACTCTGATTCTATGGTCGAATCTACGATCCCATTGAATGGTAATGCTCACTTTATTATTCTGAATTCGTAGTCGAATCCTCAGCTGATCCTATGAATTAATAATAAACATCTCATTACTCTGTTTTGTGAATTATTCTCCACTGAATTCCACAATTAGTAATAAATAATCAACAATCGGGCGTCTGAGCTACCTCTAAGTAAGCCCCGATTCAAATGGTGAAAGTGTATTCAACGACGGAAACACGACCTACCGACCGTGCCGTGGTCAGTTCCACGCCAGTTTTATATTTTTAATACATTTTATTATTTTCCATGATTTGATGAAAATTCTCTCATCTGATCAAATCTCCTTCGTCTCGAGGAAGCTCCTCGGTTTCATGGTACTTCCATAAATCCATAACAAATAATATAAAATTAAGGAAAGGAGTGTGGGGCGTGACCATTGGCCAACCAGCCATGCCTTGGTCCCAACCGGCCCCACACCCCACGGTTCCTTATTATTTTATTATTATTATTTTTTTTATTTCTCCAATTTCATGAAAAAACTCCTTGATTTCATGGTATTTTTGCACAAACCATCATATAATAATAAACTAAAATAAAATAATGAAAACTTGTGGGACCGGGCCACTAGCCGGCCGGCCATGCCCTAGCCGGTCCCACACGCCCTTTTCTTTATTATTTATTATTATTTATCCTATTTTTCCTTGAATTCATCAAATTCCTTGATTTTATGGTATTTCTCTCAAATTAGGAAAAATTCCCTCAAATCATCAAAAATATCTAAAAATATTAAAAAATTATGAAAAACTCGTGGGACCGGTCCATAGCTGGCCGGTCATGCCTCCATGGTCCCACACTCCCGTGTTTTTATTATTTTAATATTTTGCTTCCATGAACTCATGAAAACTCATTCAATTCATGGAAACTCCCTAAATTCATCAAATTTCTCAAAATTCATGAATTTTTCATAAAATCATCAAAATATTATAAAATTAAGGAAAAGGCACCACGGAACCATGGTCACGAACGGAAGACCATGCCTTGACCACGGCGGTGCCACGCCTCCTCATTCCTTATTTTATAATTATTTTTCATCATCTCATGGTGTTTTCCTCAGATGATAAATATTTTCTCAAACCAAGGAATATTGGTTCAACAATCAATATTCAACGATCCATCGAATGAGCAATACTTGCTCACTTCATCGTAAGAATTATACCTCTGTTTCATGACATGTTCAATTCATAAGTTTCAGAACATCATGTTCGACACTCAGCATCTACATGGACTCATCGTCACATCAAACCACGAAGTCATCAATTGACTAACAAACCACGAGACGTCAATCGTGTCACATGGGAGGATATCACTTAGGGTTTTGGTCTGGCGGTCTACGGCACGTGTGTTCAAACACACGATGGAATGTGAGCAAGTCGTGCAGTCAGTTGAAGGAATTCACGAGGTAGTGGGTGGAAAATCGACCAAGTCTCCACATGTTGAGCAACTGGTTTCAAACACGATCTCCACTTTCCCACTCCTTGATTCCATCAACTGTCACACTTCATGGGATCATGGTGTCTAAAATTCCAGCAATATAAATAAGTCTCTGAATCATGATTGAAGCATCGACAGTATCATCAATCTCACGTCTCATCGACAACACGAGATCATCAACTCATTAATTGAGCAACTACTCTCAATTGAGCAATTTCAATCATTCAGAGGTTATCATATTCAAAATTCGCACACCCACAATCTTTTACTACCATTGATTCCACACATTTCCCAGCTTCCCTCCTACAGATCAATCCATCCTCTCTTGTGACCGAATTTACTCTGGAACGGTCATTGTCTTGATTTAGGCCGGAGCACTATAGATTGATCTCTCGAATATTAAGCACCCCCTTTGCATCGGTGCATCTGTGTGAGGTTTAACATTTCGATCGGTTCGAGGAGTCTCCTCCGTACGGTCGTCTCCTCAATTCCTTAAAAACCAGCAAATCGTTTTTCCCCATCCACAGATTGGCGACCATAGTGGGAGATTATTCTCTCGGTTGCAATATCACAATTTCACAAGATGGTTGATCTCATGTCAGGTTCAGTTACGAATCCTAACATAAACCGTGCTAGCACTAGAAAGAACAACAATCAGAATATCCCGGAGACAATTCCGACCTCCAACACTGATGGTGGTGACATTACTCCTCCTCACGCCGAAGGTCATCCACTGTCCGGACGACACCTTGAAGAAGTTAGAGGAGATCCACCACCTACCATTGCTGATCTTATCAAAGCGCATGAGACTCCTGCAAAGAATCAGACTGACATGGCTGCTACACAGAAAGAACCATGTAATTATCTCAAAACTGTTACTGACAAGATGTCAGATAAGACTCAAGAGAAGGGAAAGGAGAATGAGAAATCCTCAGACGACGATCCTGATGTAATTCCAATCCATACAGTAGAAGACGACGAAGTCCACAAAACTGCTGCAGACAACTCATCAACAAAGGGATCATCGAATTTCATCACTCGCGAGGATCTGGAGCACCTCTTGGAGAACCGTGGAAAAGACAAAACATCGCATGTCCATCGTCATCAACCTCCTTATCCTGCCGCTACGCAGAGGATTCCACTCCCCAAAGGTTACGTTTCTCCAACCTTCACCTTATGATGGAACTGGCAATGCTCGGGAACATGTCTCTCGTTTTCTCGAAGCCCTGGGAGAACATGAACATAATCATGTCGTTCGTCTCAAGGAATTCTCAAAATCTCTGAAAGGCAGAGCATACACCTGGTATAACAACATCGCACCAGGGACTATCAACAATTGGGGAGAAATGGTTAACGCATTCTACAGGAAATACTTCTTCGTGTCAGAACAAGTCACCCTCTCCGACCTTGGAAGATGTTTCAGAGGGTCAGTGAAAATCCCAATGATTATGTGAAAAGGTTCAGAGTCCAAGCCCTGGATTGTCATGACCCAAACGTCACGGAGCAACAACTGGTGGACTTGTGCATCAATGGCATGCTCCCGGTCTACAGGGCCTTATGGAGAACCTTCGATTCCAGACTTTCTCAGAGCTTCACGAAGCTGCGAAGAGGTCGGCAACCACTGCACCCGCTCTTTTGGAAAGAGCAAAGTCTACAAAGACTGAGGATTCAAAAGACACTCGAGGAAGCAGGCGTTTGATCAACAAGCAGTACAACCTGCAACCTTCAACAAATGCTGTCGCAAAGGGAGTAAGCGAAAAGCAGAACCACACACAAGCAGACTTCCTCCACCCCTTCAAAGGCACACAAGAAGGAGAATTCGAAAATCCCTCCTCAGCATACGGAAGATCCAGAAGCACCTGATTTTCCCTGTTCAATGGAAGAAGTTAATGAACTACTCGATGCCTGGATCAAGATGGTGCAATCAAATTACCTTATGTCAAGAAGGAACCAACTGAAGAGGCCATGGAAAATCCTCGGTATTGCCGCTTCCATAGATACGTCAGCCATCCCACAAGTGATTGCAAAATTTTGAAGCGCATATTCAAAGAAAAGGTCGAATCAGGAGAGCTTAACCTGGGAACTGAGGGAGTGCAAAACAACCCCCTCCCAGTCAGAACTTTTACCATCTCTGAACCTCCTGTCAAGGAAGCGGTCCAATCTCTGATCGAACATGTCTACGAGTTGTTGTATCTTTCAAAAGCTCAAAGGAAAGACATGTTTGCTTCACTGAACCACATCGTGTCCGGAAAACGTCTGCTGATCCAAGAGACCACCACCGAACCTTCAGCCACCGACAAAAAATGTATGACTGGGGACTGCTCACCACAGTGCACATTAAAGGAAATGAGTTCAAAAGGGCATTCGTCGATGTTGGTACCGCTGTCAACATCATCTCTTTGAAAACTCTCAGATCTGCCGGCATTACTCGACAGGAAGACACCCACGCTCCCATAGCAATCAGGGACCACGAAGGAATCTCCAGAGACGCATACGGCTTCATCACTCTCAAAGTTACGGAAAGATTGATCTGCACCGTAGCCAAGTTTTTCATAATCCGGGAAGACCCTGGATACGACATGATCCTTGGAAGAACTTGGATTCATGCCGGAAGGATAACGATGCCTTAAACACATCCTATCATCGACAAGGATTCCGAGTCGGAGCAGAGGACGCACCACCGTTTGAGCATCTGGAAGAAGTAAAAACTCTGATGGGATTTACGCAGGAACTTGGAGAAAATACGCACACCTTTGTCAGAAGGTTTCAAGCTCAGGAAAGTCTTATTCCTCCTCATGCTCCAATATTACCAATGTTCAAATACGCTACTATGGTCCAGGGACTTCTCCCCATGAACAATTTAGCAGTCATCAAAAGCTATGAGTGGGAAACTTCACCTCAGCAATATTACACTCAATGGTTGGGTTTAGAACTTCTTCAAATTGGCCACTCCATCGAGAGGTTTATTGCTGAAGACCTGGCTAAGCATGATGAACACTATGCTGGATACTCTCTTCCACGCGAGTGTCCATATATGCCACAATCATGGAATTCCGTCAAAAAGGGATCCAAATCAGAGGAAGATATTCAAGGCACGAGCGACCAAGCCTAACAAGTTTCACGAAGGGGACCTGGTTCTCAAAACAGTTCAGCGCGGTCTTCATTCTACAAGGAACTCCAATTGGGAAGGACCATTCATGGTCGCTAAGTCCGTGGCCGGAGCATTCTACAAATTGATCAACACAGATGGCAGAACCCTGCCAGTAATTCACGAAAATTGGCTCAAGGCGTTTATCTGAAATTATTGGACATGTAAGGTATTGGGCGTTCGAAGCATTCATGGCGTTTGGATTTAACATTTAGGATTTTTCTTTCATTTGTATTTCAATTCCTCCAAAACATTTTCAATACCTGCAATCAGTATTTGAATTCAGCAGTTTATCAAAATTCAGTTCATATTTCGTAAAATAAAATCTCTATCAAATCTACAAGAAAATCCTTAACCATCAGTCAATCCAAAACCATCTAAATATCAAAACCCAAGTATAAACCTCACATCTCTCAGAAGTTCAAGAGATCAGCAAGAAAAGGCTTTCGCTCATCAGCATCCTTCAAGATTTGCAAAGCCACCCTCTCCTTGTTCAACTCCTCGGTCAGCTTGGAAATCTTGTCCTCCTTCTCCTTCACAACATCATTGGGAAAGGGTATGTTCTTTTCACATGAATCCTTGATAACGTTTATTTGCTTACGAAGCCATTTCACGTTGAGGCCAAGTCTTTCTGAATTCTCCAAGTTAAACTCCCAATCAAAGAGTATATCTGGAGTCACGGTATTCTTCAGTCTCGTATGCATATTACTCACGACACGCAAGATAACGCCTACTTGCATGGTTAAATCATAAACACGCCCAGGGTTCCTGTCGACGATCATGTGTCCAAACTTCTTCCATATCGTCTCGTACAAGCGTGCATACCCAATGGGAACGCTGAATCCACCGACCAGTTCATGATACGGGAGTGAAGTGTTAAAGGGAGGATCGAAAGAAACCCCTGCAGTTGGATATTCATACACTATTATACGGTTCTCAGTCACTGGAGCGGCTTCTACGACCAAAGCGACAGTTCCTTCGGTATTCTCCGCCGTTGTCTCGGTTTCTTCTATCACTGGGCAACAACCATCTGGTTCTCCATAACATCAGAAGAGACCTTCTCATGGCCTCGAAGTGCAGGGATGGCTGTCTCTTCATCAATAACTTTGGAAGGGTTAGAGTTATCATCATTGGCTCCAGTATCCTCAACTTCGGTATTTAACACGTAATACGAAGATGACATGAGATTAGAGTCACGAAGACAAAGGAGATATTATGAAACACAGTATACCAGCAAGGAAATATCATCAAAGTTCATCATACTACATTCAAGGCACGAGAAAATATACATGAAAGTCATGAAAACACGTTTTACGATGAGTCTGTCTGAAGAAACTGAACTCTTCCATGTACTAAGAGACGAACTGGGAGCAATCTACAAGGAATATGAGGATGGGTCATATTCCATTCTCTTTGTATGGATGTCCTCTATGACATGTCAAAATTTCATGACAATCTGATGAACGAGCGAGTAGATGTAGCCAAAATATCAAGTAATGCGCAATCTGAAAAAGTTCTGGAAGTCTCCTGGAAGTTTACTATTTCGCCTTTTTCAGGCTCTGAACGTGCTCAAAACTTAAAAATCTTCTTCGCTAAAGCTTGGAAATTTTCCGGGCTTGAATTTGCACATGCAGATCATCAAAATCCGACTCCGTACGAAGATTCTACAGCGTTTCTACTAAAAAGCTGGGTTCGGAATTTTCTGACGACGAAATTCGACTAAGTTTTCATATATTCACATGGGTTCTCATTCATTCATTCACAAGTCAGCACTTTTATACTTCTATGAAGAATATACAGGATATATACTTACTTGAGGAGTCTCCAAAGTGTCCAAGGGGTTGGAATTGTCCACATCAACGACAAGAGGAACATCACTTCCATCCGGCTCCGAATCTTGGGAATTACCTCCATTCCCATTCCCAGAGGATGATTGAATTCCAGAATTCTCCATCTCCATGACGACATCCTCCTGTACACATCCTTTACATTCAATATTTTCATCTATGAAGCACCACATTTGAACATGTGAAGAAATACTTACAGTTTCTTCGTCACTCAAATCAGCGATTGCTTGTTCAGTAGCAGAAAATTGAAGATCTTCAAGACTTGATGGAGTAAAATTCTGCAACAAAATTAACAACATTGGCTTCATGATTCTAATGTTAATAGCAATGAAAGTTACGGTGAGAAATATTGAGAAATCACCAAAGAACGAACTGGGGAATTCACGATATTAGGTAACAGCTTATAACTTTTGTTCCTTCCTTCTCCGCCGTGAAAAACTTCTCCAATATCTGAAAATCTGCATGGATTCGAGGTCTTACGCTAAGACCGTCCTGTAAAGAATTCAATAACATGATCAGAATACAGTTACCATGGTTTCATAAAAGATATGTGGAGAATCTTACTTGAGAACATCCTGGAGATAATTTTCGTTTATCACCAGAAAGGTACTTCAGTCTTGTTCGACCAGAGATCATCTCAGCAGACGGAGGAATTTTCACTGGAGGCTGACTAACTGTCACGAATTCATGCAACCTCTCAAATTGTTGATGCCAAAATTCTATATAACCTGGGGTTACATATGCAAATATATCAGAACCAGGAAACCAGTAACTACTCCCTTCCACATGAGTGTGCTCTAAACTAGACGCAAACTGATCAACTGATGGTTTCCTTCTCCGGGTAGTTGGAACACATTGATCCATACCCATTTGTCGAGCCGCCCTATCAATGTTGTATTCTTCTACGGCCCACTCTCCATGCATAACAGATAACAAGTGACCAGGAGTACAACTCAACATGAAGGATCTCTCACCATTATTCGGGTTCGCACCAGATTTTAGAGCCGTGCTCTCTCCAGTATTGAAAGTCGTTGGTTGAGAAACATAATCAGGAACCGACACCCACAGACGAAAGTCGAACTCCGATTCTTCATCCAACACATCAATGAGGCGTGCTTTAGACCGAAGCTGCTTTGTAGACCAACGCATGATTCGGGCATTATCTTTCTCGGCGAAGATGTGACGGGCATCAGTATTTGGTCCTTGCAGGATATTACGTGGGATAGGCGCATAATTATTGAAGTGTTCCCACATCAAAGCTTGAAGAAACATCGTGTTAACATAACACTCAATCTTCATGAAGCCATTCGACACGCTGGAATCTAACACCAAGGAGTCTAAGTTAGAATACAAGGAACCCAGGAATAAGCTATCTATTGGGAGTTGCTCACCTTGAGCCATCTTAATAGCAAAAGGGATTACGAAAGGATTCAACAAATGTCCACTGTCTTCGAATATGTCTCTGGATAACCATAAGCATAAGAAAGCCGCAATAGGTAACATACCGGTGAGGGGACTATCAGAAACTTCATCTTTTGGCCACCAACGTGTCAACCAATGGGAATAACAACCTTTACTACCAGACGCCTTGTTCACTTCTTCCATCGCAGTTGTCAGAGTATCAAAAACCACTTTTTCCTCATTCGAAAGACCTTCAGGGAAATTACCTGTAATAGGGAGATGCATCAAAGCAGCCACATCTTCTAAGGTAACAATGAATTCTCCCCATCTACATATGAAGGTATGAGTGGGAACACACCAACGAGCCAGCAAATCCACGATACTTTTCACATCATGATTAATAGACAAGTCTCCAGAAGATTGAATAGATCTCGTCACTTGCGCCTGGTTTAGCATAGCCCTGACATGAGGGAAACCCAACATATGCCTCGCCCATCCAGAAATTTTTTCCAAAGGGCGTCGAGAAAGCTTAAACTCTATGGTCGATGCAAGGAAAAGCCCTCGTTTGAGACAAACCCGTATTACCATCTTCGGGGTCACCAATTTCTTCTGAGTCACAGTCCTAGGGTTGATCAGAAGACGATATACTGGGGACTTGAGATATTCTATCATAAATATATTGTCTATCTTTGAAGGTTCCTCAAAGCCCACGTTTCTGATTTTTCAAAAAAAAAACAGCAATTAATGCAACATTGCTTACATAAATTCTCAAGAATTTTATCTAATGAAAAACAAATTCATGCAAATAAAATATACCATCATATTTTACACAATATATGTCACGGCTGCATATATATAAAAAAAAATTATTTTCCTACGTATCGTCGTTATTTGTCTTTAAAACGAAGGTCTATTTCAAAAATATTGTGAAAGCTCACATCTCATACATATGTTGTCATGTAGGAACAAGGTTCAAGTCTATCGGTCTGTTAGGATGCCTCAGCTGCATACATCACTGCACTTCCACTTGACAAAGTTTTGTATTTACATGAAAGCTTATAAGCAAAATTTTATCACTGGACACAAGTTCATCATACATTTTTTCCTTCGTGTCGTCGTTATTTGTCTTTAAAACGAAGGATTATTCCGATTTCATGAAAATTCACTTCTTTTATGATGAAACCTTGGTATACATGAAAGCTCATACACTAAGTTTTATCACTGGACCTAGGTTCATATTTAAAAAAAAAAAAGTCTCTCTCGAAAATCAGGGATTATAGTTAGTTTTCAAAACTAACGATCGAACGAACATACGTTTTCAAAAACGAGGGTTTTTCATAAAACTCACACTAATATACACACATGTATATAACTTCATCATGGTCAAAGCATGAACAACTCATGAGGATCATAAACATCAACATAAAAAAAAATACACGTACCTGGTCGGCCGGAATTTGGTCGGCGGCAACGGACGGCGACTGGCGGCGGCGCTAGATCCCGGCGGTCTTCTCCTGTTGCTGGCACGTGAAGATGAAGAGGTGATGGAAGCTGGACGTGGAAAAAAAAGGGATTAATCCATTTTATACAATTTTTATTTCCAAAACCTAATTTTCTAAGGATTTCCTTATTGGGTCCGGCCCGCGAATCCTAACCGACCATGGGCTCGTCGTCCAAACTAGTGGATCAACACCAATTTATGCTCATCAAACGATGCTCTAATCATGAAATTAAAGTCTTCATCAAGTCATGGTTTGCTCATGCTCTCTAAATCCAATAACGTCTCAACTTACGACTAAGTTCAATTACTGGTATTATTATTTATGGCCGGAAAATCACCATTTAATGCTGACTGGGGAACACAGCTTTCCTTAGTAAGTAGGGGACTTAATATAGATGGTGGATTTTCGACAAGGGCTAAAATCGTAAACTCATAATTATACGAAGCTTTGATCCAGCAATCAGACGTGAGTATCGAGACACGGGTCTCTCATCGAATTCTCAACAGAGAGTACTTTCTCTCAGAGTACATGTAGATATGTAGTCTCACGACTGGACAACGGCATATCTCATGAATACTGAATACTTTCAGTGATTATTTCTATATAGTATCACGAGATGGACGTCTCCTAGACAGCTTGCTCTGCTAGTATAGAGCGATAACGTCTTCAGGAACAAACAACGATTTTACCCTGACTATATAAAGGATGTGACTTACCGACAAGCTCATATCGGGATAATTAATGCTCCAAGACAGCTTGCTCTGCTAGTATAGAGCCACAAAGTTAATTATTCCTAATTACAATTGCTCATATTCCATGGTCGAATCCACGACTGGTCCCATGGAATGACAATAACAATTGCTCATATTCCATGGTCGAATCCACGACTGGTCCCATGGAATGGCAATAACAATTGATCATATTCCATGGTCGAATCCACGACTGGTCCCATGGAATGACAATAACAATTGCTCCTATTACAAGGTCGAATCTGCGACTGGTCCCACAGAATGGCAATAAGCAATTGTTCTGATTCTATGATCGAATCCACGTCTTGATCTCATAGAATAGCAATAACTATATTATCTCATTACTCCGATTTCATGATCGAATCCACAACTGGTCTCATAAATGGTAATAGATAAATCTTAATTACTCCGATTCTATGGTTGAATCTACAATCCCATGGAATGGTAATGCTCACGTTATTATTTTGAATTCGTAGTCGAATCCTCAGCTGATCCTATGAATTAATAATAAACATCTTATTACTCAGTTTTGTGAATTATTCTCCACTGAATTCCACTTTTAGTAATAAATAATCAACAACCGGGCGTCTGAGCTACCTCTAAATAAGCCTCGATTCAAATGGTGAAAGTGTATTCAACGACGATACACTAACAGTCACCGCACAAACGAGTATTTCAAAATACAACGAAACGATGAACCTATGCAAAATAGGGAAGAAAATAATAAATAATTAAAAATATTGACCAAGGTGCTGGGAACATGGACACACGACCTACCGACCGTGCCGTGGTCAGTTCCAAGCCAGTTTTATATTTTTAATACATTTTTATTATTTTCCATGATTTGATGAAAATTCTCTCATCTGATCAAATCTCCTTCGTCTCGAGGAAGCTCCTCGGTTTCATGGTACTTCCATAAATCCATAACAAATAATATAAAATTAAGGAAAGGAGTGTGGGGAGTGACCACTGGCCAACCGGCCATGCCTTGGTCGCAGCCGGCCCCACACTACACGATTCCTTATTATTTTATTATTATTATTATTTCTCCAATTTCATGAAAAAACTCCTTGATTTCATGGTATTTTTGCACAAATCATCATATAATAATAAAATAAAATAATTAAAACTTGTGGGACCGGGCCACTAGCCGGCCGGCCATGCCCTAGCCGGTCCCACACGCCATTTGATTTATTATTTTATTATTATTTATCTTATTTTTCCTTGAATTCATCAAATTCCTTGATTTTATGGTATTTCTCTCAAATTAGGAAAAATTCCCTCAAATCATCAAAAATACCTAAAAATATTAAAAAATTATGAAAAACTCGTGGGACCGGTCCAT
The DNA here is from genome assembly GCF_003573695.1 of Papaver somniferum. NCBI lineage: Eukaryota > Viridiplantae > Streptophyta > Magnoliopsida > Ranunculales > Papaveraceae > Papaver > Papaver somniferum. The sequence continues at coordinate 162,738,609 of NC_039358.1, read as the reverse complement.
AGCCGTCCGTCCATGCCTCCATGGTCCCACACGCCCGTGTTTTTATTATTTTAATATTTTTCTTCCATGAACTCATGAAAACTCCCTAAATTCATCAAATTTCTCAAAATTCATGAATTTTTCATAAAAACATCAAAATATTATAAAATTAAGGAAAAGGCACCACGGGACCGTGGTCATGACCGGCCGACCATGCCTTGACAACGGCGGTCCCACGCCACCTCATTCCTAATTTTATAATTATTTTTCATCATCTCATGGTGTTTTTCTCAGTTTGGTCGAAACCCTAATTTTGGCACATTTTCTCGAATGGATGCTCAATTGCACGCCAGAAAATATCAAAATTCTCAGGACTGAGACGCGGACGCCTTGGGGACACGAGCACACTATCTTGACCGACCAAGATTGGCTCTTTGGCTCATGGAAGCCGGTCCCATCGATTTTCACAGTTTTGACCTAATTTGCACAATTGCTCGTATTAGGTCCAAAACTCTTCCAAACACTTTGGATTTTCATGAAGTGATAGTCAGGCAGTCACGTGACAACCCAGGTCCGATTTCATGACTCCATGGTCGGTCCCTCTCCTCGTCATAATTAATTAGGTTTTCTCACCTAAGGCTCAGACGAGCATTTTTGAATAAATGATTAAGCCAACATTTAATCATTCTTCCACCAACAAATCGTCAACTCTTCAGGAGTTCTTCGTATTTGCTCACATGAGCATATGGAAACTACATGGTTAATCCACGGTCCCATATAGTCGCTCCCTCCTTCGTCCTATGGTTAAACTTCTGAAGAACCATGAATTGATCATCAATTGATCAAATTAGGGTTTCTGAATCCAAGGATCATCATTCCAGATTCCAACCTTAATAATTTTACGATGGCCTCGTGGTCATTAATTTTATTAATTATGCTCGGTTCAATGACCAGTATTCTAATTAATATTTTTGGTGCGCTGCCAATAATCCATCAGATGAGCAACACATGCTCAGACGATCAAATATTCAACAATTCATCACATGAGCAACACTTGCTCAGATGATAAATATTTTCTCAAACCAAGGAATATTGGTTCAACAATCAATATTCAACGATCCATCGAATGAGCAATACTTTCTCACTTCATTGTAAGAATTATACCTCTGTCTCATGACATGTTCAATTTATGAGTTTCAGAACATCATGTTCGACACTCAACAACTACATGGAATCATCGTCCCATAAAACCACGAAGTCATCAACTGACTAACAAACCACGAGACGTCAATCGTATTACTTGGGGGGATATCACTTAGGGTTTTGGTATGGCGGTCTACAACACGTGTGTTCAAACACACGATAGAATGTGAGCAAGTCGTGCAATCAGTTGAAGGAATTCACGAGGTAGTGGGTGGAAAATCGACCAAGTATCCACATGTTGAGCAACTGGTTTCAAACACAATCTCCACTTTCCCACTCCTTGATTCCATCAACTGTCAAAATTCATGGGATCATGGTGTTTAAAATTCCAGTAATATAAATAAGTCTCTGAATCATGATTGAAGCATCGACAGTATCATCAATCTCACGTCTCATCGACAACACGAGATCATCAACTCATAAATTGAGCAACTACTCTCAATTGAGCAATTTCAATCATTCGGAGCTTATCATATTCAGAATTCACACACCCACAATCTTTGATTACCATTGATTCCACACATTTTCCATCTTCCCTCATACAGATCAACCCATCCTCTCTTGTGACCGAATTTACTCTGGAACGGTCATTGTCTTGATTTAGGCCGGAGCACTACAGATTGATCTCTCGAATCTAAAGCACCCCCTTTGCATCGGTGCATCTGTGTGAGGTTTAACATTTCTCTCGGTTCGAGAAGTCTCCTCCGTGCGATCGTCTCCTCAATTCCTTAAAAACCAGCAAATCGTTTTTCCCCATCCACACTAGGTTTCAGGCGGATCCAAAAGAATCTCATCTTGCAGCTGCGAAGAGAATCATACGATATATAAATCACACTGCTGGGTATGGTCTCTCGTACACTTTTGATACTAATGCTGATCTTTCTGCTTATTTTGATGCTGATTGGGAAGGTTGTGTAGAAGATATAAAAAGTACATCAGGGGGATTTTACTATGTAGGTCTCAATCTTGTAGCATGGCATAACAAGAAGCAAAATTCTCAATCCCTGTCTACATGTGAAGCAGAATATATTGATGCCGGATCATGTTGTACTCAACTCCTATGGATGAAACAGATGCTTGCTGATTATGGAATTGATACTGGGATAATGAAAATCTTTTGTGATAACTCCAGTGCGATTCGAATTACTGAGAATCCTGTTGAGCACTCGAGAACAAAGCACATCGACATAAGGTACCATTTTATTCGTGATATTTATGAAAATGGTATCATCAGTATGGAATTTGTGCCTTCCGAACAACAATTGGATGATATTCTTACCAAACCCTTAGACACTGCAACTTTTCAACACTTGCGGCTGTCTATTGGTGTTGTTTTGGTTCATTAAAACGTTTCATTGACTCTTGCCCCTATGCTTATCCTTATCTTTTGGGCAATTGAGTGTGAAATCCCAGTAGATACTTTCCAGTTCAGTTTCTGTAGGATTGTTGTTGTTATCTTTTTAGTATCTCTTTAGCGTTTCAAAATCCTTCTTTTATTTTGAAATTAAGGTCGCTCTTGTTGTTCTTTCGGGAATGACATCAAATGGGGGAGAGTTCTTTTGAACTTGTGCTTAATGGTAATATCTTGCGGGGAGTGCGGCTGTGGAATTTTATAGGGGTTATCTTGTATCTTAAAACTCCTTGATGAATGTTGTTAGCTTCGGCTATTAGATTGCATCTAAATTAAGTTGGTATATATTTTTCTTTTGGTCATGAAATGTCTCTTGTGGAAATTTCTTTATGATCCAATTCTTGTACCTTTGCCAATTTTATTGACAAAAAGGGGGAGAAATATTGTAGTTCACACTACAAATACATATGGTTTTCGGATCATTGTGTAAGGGGGAGTGGTTTCCATGATCGAGATGGAGTACTGACTAAGGGGGAGCGATACTATCACCGTAGTATTATTGTTAAAGTCGTGATACAATTGGACTTTGATGTTACATAATAATACTATGACACTGTATAATAATGATCGAGAATCTCGATTTCTCTCATTGTTATAGCTACGGATCTTCAACAACGATGGTGCTAAACTTACAACCTTTGGGATCATTGGAGTACTTGGAAGGACGAAGATTTCAAGGAACATTAAAGATTAGACTATGGAATAGGATCCACTAAAGTTTATTTTTTTTGTGTTCCATATGTATTAAAAGTTTTGTCACTAAAATTGACAAAGGGGGAGATTTTTAGAGCATAGCTCGGTCAACCTCGCATGCGTTGCTATCTTAAGCATGTTTTCAATGTTAGTGATCAAAACTATAAGTCTTGATTTCTAACCTACATAGCTAAGTCTCGGACTAGGATAGAAAAGTGTAGTTAAGCTCAAGGACTTCATGGCGATTCATCATACAACGACGAAGATCTATACAAGGAACCGTGAAACTTCATCAACAAAAAGGTATGTGGAGACTTGAACTTATCTGTCACTCAAAAGTCTATCTCTTCTATCTCCTACTTATTATGAGACAAAAGTCGTATGCTATATAGACTAGATCATACACATTTTACATTTCGAGCTGAGCATTCATTGCTTATCTTTTATCTCGAAATCGTGTGTTGGTAAAGCGTTTCGCTTTGATCAAGTTTATCTTCACCTACAATCACTTTGAGAATTGCTATGATGTGAATAACGGCTACATAGCATCCTCTGAGAATGTCTCAATGATTGAAATGAGATTTTAGATTACATAACCATTTATTCCTTGAACCGAAGTTTTCAAACTTTGTTGATCAAGAGAAATCGGGAGGATTGTGGAATTGGCTTGCCAAGTCCGCGAACTGTCGGAAGTTCTCGACCGAGAATTTCTGCTGGATTTTCCAAAACTCGTTTGTGTGCTAAGTCCGCAAACTCAGTCCGCGAACTGGCGGAAGTTCTCTTTCCGAGAATTTCTGCTGAGTTTGGAAAACTCAACCGATTAACTTAAGTCCGCGAACTTGTTTGTGAACTTAAGAGGTTATGATCTAAATATGTTCTCTGAACATGAAACATTAAATTACTAAGGAATGCTTTATGCAAATCGTGGCTATAATGTTCATGAGCCGATTCAATCAAATCGAATCATCTTTGTTTCAATTGTGTCTTGTGTAGTTACATAAGATCTCATAGCAGTTGAACAACTCTTTAACTAGTTCATTTGAGTCAATTGAACTAGTTATGGTGAAGAAGAACAACGTTAATATGAAATGCTCATATGGTTACTCTTTTGGGTTACTATGTTGAACCAACATACACGTACACGTTTGGGCATGGTTTTCACGAACCCAGTAAACGTATACCCAAGTGTGTGTGACAAGCGAAGTTTTCGATCTAACGGTTGAGAAATATTAGCTTGAATCTAAATCAGGTTTTCATCTAACGGTGAACAAGGATTGCTTTGTACCTAAGGCAAAACCCTGATTTGAAGGCTATATAAAGGAAACATCTAGCATTGTGCAAAACTAATCCCCACACGTCTGTGTGCTACTCGTGTGCCCGCTAGAGTCGATCTCCATTAACCTTTGATTTTCTTCTCTAAAATCAGTTTAATGACTTAAAGACTTCATTGGGATTGTGAAGCCAGACCAATACTACTTTATCGTAGTTGTGTGATCTGATCTTGCATCTTCTATCGTACGAGTACAATCGATTGATTGGCTTGAGATCGTGAGAGTTCTCCGATAGGAAAGATAAAGAAGTCACAAACATCTTTGTTTCACTGTTTGTGATTCCTCGACAATCCGCTTGTGTAGTCAGGAAGGATTGTAGAGAGGTGATTGATTAATCTAGGTTGTTCTTCGGGAATATAAGGCCGGATTATCAATTGGTTCCTGTTCACCTTGATTTTATATCAAAAGACGGAACAAAACCTATGGTTTATCTTTGGGAGACAGATTTATCCTTTGATAGACTTTTTTGTGTGAGACAGATCTGTTTATTATCAAGTCTGTGATTTTGGGTTGCAGCAACTCTTGGTTGTGGGTGAGATCAGCTAAGGGAATCAAGTGCGCAGTATCCTGCTGGGATCAGAGGCGTAGGAGTACAACTGTACCTTGGATCATTGGGAGACTGATTGGGGTTCAACTATAGTCCAGTCCGAAGTTAGTTTGCAGTAGGCTAGTGTCTGTAGCGGCTTAATACAATGTGTATTCAATCTGGACTAGTCCCGGGGTTTTTTTGCATTTGCGGTTTCCTCGTTAACAAAATTTCTGGTGTCTGTGTTATTTCTTTTCCGCATTATATTTTATATAATTGAAATAATACAGGTTGTGCGTTAAGATCATCAACTTCTCTAATCCAACCTTTGGTTGTTGATTATAGTGGATTGATCCTTGGACATTGGTCTTTGGTACCGTCCAAGTTATCTCTCTTTGATAAAGACTCGCAGATTTCTATTTTCTTGAGTAAAGATCAAATCGAGAGATTGAAATAATAACTCCTTGAGATACTTTTTATCTAGATTGAGTTTGACTGTCTAGTTGATTCTCTAGTAAAGTATTTCGGAGTTAGTCCATACAGATTGCTAATCGAAATATTGGGTGGTGTTGTTAGACCCCCGCTTTTTCAGATGTCATTCCCAAGGGAACAACAAGAGCGACCTTAAATTCCGAAGAAAATAAGGATTTTTATTGGACACCAAAACCATAAGAATGATTTTTATATCCAAAACTCAATCAAATTAATCACAAGTAAACCCATGATTAATTTAATCGGAATACGCAATAAAATTAAACACACAAGGTGATCAACTTAATTGTTGTATGCTCAACATAAGAAAACTTACGGAACATATGACTAACATAACCATTAGAAAATGATTAAGATATCCGTTCATATACTCAACAAAAGAAAAACTCATGGAATATATGAAAACTCAACTAGACTAATTACAAGAGATCCCATAATTAATCTAATTGGAATACACAATCAAACTAATCACAAACGTAATCATTTTAATTGTAATTTGTTTTGCTCGACATAAGAGAACTTACGGAGCAATAACTAAATAACCAAACAAGATGATTAATTTAGTTCATAAATGCTCAACATAAAGTATCTTACGGAACAACCAACCAAGCTAATCAAAAATTAATCAACTTAGTCGTATCGTGCTCAACATAAGACACTTTACGGAGCCTCACAGTAATACATAAAATATGGATTAGGGAAGATCAATACTGCGGAACACACAATGATTCATTCTATTTTCCATCAGTATTCGCATAACGACATTCAATAGACATAATCCTTCCAAAACAAAAGATTTTAACCTATCTTCCATCAATAATTGACAATATAGGCTTAACTTTTGTATTTGTCAAAAGTCCATTCACTCTTTTATCAATACATGCATATCGACATCCGAAAGACTTTAATTTTGACAAGGTATGAGACAATCATAGTTCACGGACGTAAACACACATGTCCCATAAACAATTGCAATATATAAAACCATAAAGATTAATACTGCAAAAATCATCTTCCAAACAAATTTAGAATTTAAACCAATAAATCTAAAAACAAGAAGATGAAAACGTTGGACATAGCAATGTGTAATCACAATAATGGATATTCTAAACTCTAGTTATTCTTCTCAAAAATAAGAATAAATTCTCATAAGAAGTTTCCTAGGCAACAAGACAAACTCGTAATGCACATACAAGATGATTTGTCCTTATAGGGTAGAATCAATTTTTTTCGCATGGATTTACACCAATAATATCTACCAAAGGAGTATAAAAAGATTTTCTTAATCAAAGAAGAACATACAAAGTCAATAACGACTATGCACCATAGTTCACAAAGGATGATTGTGAACATTCAAGAATTCCATAGCACTGCGTACTACTTTTCATTCTTGAACTTCCTTCTTTGTGATTCACCAACAACATTCTTGTAAAAGCTACAAATTATCTTATAAAAGTAGTACTACAAGAATCCAAGTGCCCCAAGTTCAAGAGAAGTGGAACAAGTGCAACTAAACGGAGCAAAATGCTCAAAAATAAGAGACAGGACAAATACCAATCTTAACTCATCCTAATTTAAGGTTTCTCATCTCCATTTTGAATATAATTCAAAGAGGAAGAAAGTGCAAAAAGAATGAGGTGAATCCGAGTTCGGACGAAGAAGTTACGGCCAAAACAAGTTTACCGAATATCGACGTCAAGTATGCATACGGGTTTGCAAACGAATTTTCGTATCCTGGAGCAGTATGCATACGGGGTTTGCGAACTTAAACCCCTGGATTTTGGTTTTAAATGATGTTATGCATACTTGGTATGTGTACCATGAATTCCAAACATCCCGAACTAATGTTTTCAAACCTAAACATTTAAGAACCTTAAATACAGATCAAGTTAGGTAGAAATGAACGATAAGCAAGGTACATGGATCATTATGAGTACTCAAACAAGTAATTAAAAACATAAAACTTGCTCAAGTTTATAGACATACCTTTTTAGAAAAGTCCAATTGAATTTACAGCCTTACCGAATATAATCTGTGCGCCCCAGTTGTTGTGCTTCCCTCACCGTATACATATTAGGGAATTTCTTGGTGAGGATGCACTTTCAACACAAACAAGTTGTGTTGAGGTGAACAATGTCTTGCTCACCATGGTACCAAGAAAGAGTTTCTTTCCAACAACTCTTAAATTTTGTAGTGTTGAGAAACACCCAAGGAACTGTTTTTATAAGTCTATCAAAGAACTTCAAGGGAACCAAAAAAGATTTGTGTTTCTGATTTCTTGTTTTCCAACTTATAAAAAACAGTTTATGTAGATAGTTTTTAGTAATGCGAAGGGAAAATCTTTTGATAAAAAGAGACGTCCTAGATTCTCCATAAAAGAAGACAATACTACTATCTTGATAGGAAGTATCAGGAATTGAGCAACGAATCAATTCATGCTTTGAGGTGATACACTCAGATAACCGAGATTTAAACTCTTGTAATTCGTTTAGTTTATCACAACTAATTGGATTACGCAGAGGAGGAGCATTGCTCTCACTGATTAGTAAATCAATATTAACCTCAACATGAATATTACTCATCATAACTTGATTTAGTCTGTTAAGAGATTCTTGCTCTTTCTGGAGGTATAACTCAACATCAAGAGATAAGCTCTCAAGCTTCTTTTTAAGCCCTGAAAACACTTCAAGGGATTTTAAACCCGGTGGAGGTTTAGATAGAATTTCTTCTACAGATTTTATTAAATCAGTCATGGAAGAGAATTCTGAAATCCCTAGATCTGGCGGTGCATTTATTGAGATAGCACTACTGTCCATAGAGTCAGATCGCTACAAACACAGACTTGTAAGGTCTTCAACGTGTTTGCCTTCTCTGATACCAATTCAAAAAGCGGGGGTCTAACAACACCACCCAATATTTCGATTAGCAATCTGTATGGACTAACTCCGAAACACTTTCTAGAGAATCAACTAGACAGTGAGACTCAATCTAGATAAAAGTATCTCAAGGAGTTAATATCTCTCTCTTGTTTTGATTCACTCAAGCTAATAGAAATCAGCGAGTCCTAATCAAACACAAGGAATAACTTGGACGGTACCAAAGACCAATGTCCAAGGATCAATCAATATCAATCAACGACCAAAGGTCGGATTTCCAATTGATTGATTCAAAAGCACAACCTGTATTATTTCAATTATATAAACAAATATAATGCGGAAATAGAAATAACACAGACACCAAAATTTTGTTAACGAGGAAATCGCACATGCAGAAAACCCCGTGACCTAGTCCAGATTGAATACACACTGTATTAAGCTGCTACAGACTCTAGCCTACTCCAAGCTAACTTCAGACCGGACTATAGTTGAACCCCAATCAGTCTCTCATTGATCCAAGGTACAGTTGTACTCCCTGCGCCTCTGATCCCAGCAGGATACTGCGCACTTGATTCTCTTAGCTGATCTTACCCACAACTAAGAGTTGCTACGACCCAAAATCACAGGCTTTAACAATAAACAAATCTATCTCACACAGACAAGTTTATCAAAGGATCAATCTGTCTCCCACAGAAAAACCCTAAAAGTTTTTGTTCCGTCTTTTGATAATAATCAAGGTGAAAAGGAACCAATTGATAATCCGGTCTTATATTCGCGAAGAACGGCCTAGATTAATCAATCACCTCACAACATTCTTAATCGTATGGTAACAAAACAAGATATCGTGGAATCACAAACGATGAGACGAAGGTGTTTGTGATTACTTTTTATATGTTGCGTATCGGAGAACTTTCACGATCTCAAGCCAATCAATATGATTGTACTGTTACGATAGAAGATGCAAGATCAAATCACACAACTACGATAAAAGTAGTATTGGTCTGGCTTCACAATCCCAATGAAGTCTTTAAGTCGTTAACCTGGTTTTAGAAGAAGAAAACCAAAGGTTAAAGGAGAAACGACTCTAGCACGCAAACTAGTATCACACGTAAGGTGTGGGGATTAGTTTTGCACAATACTAGATGTCTCCTTTATATAGCCTTTCAAATCATGGTTTTTCCTTAGTTACAAAGCAATCAATATTCACCGTTAGATGAAAACCTGATTTAGATTCAATCTAGTATTTCTCAACCGTTAGATCGAAAACTTAGCTTGTCATACACAAATGACTGTACGCTTCTAGGTTTGTTAACCGCACCCAAACATATACATTGTTGGTTCAACATTAGTCTACCGAAAGAGGTTAACCATACGAGCGTTTCATATCAACCATGTTCTTCTTCACCATAACTAGGTCAATTGACTCAAATGAACTAGTTAAGAGAGTTGTTCAATTTCAATGAATTCTTATGTAACTACACAAGACACAATTGAAGCAAAGATGATTTGATTCACTCGAATCGGTTCATGAAATTTAATATCCACGGTTTACAAATGCATTCCTTAGTCTTTTAAGATTAAGTTCAGAAATCATCTTTAGATATATAACCTTCTCAAGTTCGCAGACTAGGTTCTCGGACTTAAGACACCGGATAGAGTTTACAAACTCAAGAAGAAATTCTCGGGTTCGAGAACTATGCCGGTTCGCGGACTGGGTTCGCGAACTTGGATCACGCAAATAGTTTGTCAACTCCAGCAGAAATTCTCGGGTTTGAGAACTTCGGCAGTTCGCGGACTTGGCACTTGCCATACTTCCGGTTCTCTTGATCAACAAAGTTCAAAAACTTCGGTTCAAGGAATTCATTGGTTATGTAATCTAAACTCTCATTCCAATCATTGAAACATTCTTAGAGGACGTTATATAGTTGTTACACTATATCTCGTGAAAGCAATTTTCAAAGTGATTGAAACATTCATGACTTTCGTCACTAGGTAAAGATAAACTTGGTCGAAGCGAAAAGCTTACCAACACATATTTTGAGATATAGATAGGCGAGGTATACTCGGCTCGAAATACCAAATGTGTATGATCCAGCCTATATAAATAGCATACGACTTTTGTCTCAAAGAGTAGGAGATAGAATAGATAGACTTTTGAGTGACAGATAAGTTCAAGTCTCCACATACCTTTTTCTCGAGAAGTTACACCGGTTCCTTGAGTAGATCTTCTACTTGTATGATGAATCTCCATGAAGTCCTTGATCTCAACTACACTTACTATCCTAGTCCGAGACTTAGCTATAAGATACTAGAAATCAAGACTTATAGGTTGATCACTAACATTGACAAACATGCTTGAGATAGAAACACATGCGAGTTTGACCGAGCAGTGGTCTAACATGTCCGCTCAGTATCGTGTGGCTAAGGATCTGTTCTTTGACCCGGACTTTCTTCGCTCTAGTCAGAGATTTGGTGAAATACGCAGGGGTAGTATCCAAGAGATGGAGGCCTTCATAGACACCTATGTTGATTTCCTCCCTCGTCTTTCGTTGTTCTCAGTAAGTGATTCTTACCTTACTTCTTGAAATTTTGTTTTGAATCTTCGTTAGTTCTTATGCTTCTTTGTTTGCAGCTTTGCAAACAAATAGATGTTGGTTGCACCTTGTTCAAGTTTTATAGGGCTAAATTTACTCACTTAAATGCTCTGATGGAGCGTGCTCGTCAAGAATATGCCCTTATTAGCACACAACAACTTTCGTCCAGTGATGCTGCTTCTGCTGTTAAGGTATCTTCGTTGGAGGATGATCTGAGAAAGACTCAGAGATCCTTGGAGGTTTGTCTGTTGGATCTTGAGAGAGCTAAAAATGCTGCTAAAATTGCTGAGGATGGGCGCAAAGCTACTGATTCTTCCCTGGCTGCTGAGTCTTCCAAAGCCATAGGTTCGTTTCTTATTTCTCTTAGCTTTGTTTTCACTTTCGCTTGGTTGCATAGTCCTGAGACAAACCACGCCTGTCAGCTGGTAGCTCTAGTGAGCTCAGACATCTCCGGGAGCAGGTAGCCAAGTTTACCTCCGATGTCTGATATTATCAGAAGAAGTCTGATAGGTTAATGAACGTGACTGTTCATAACGAGGCCTAACTTTCTCTTGAATCTGCTCATAACGCGGATCATGTGAAGCAGATGGATTTACTCCGTAAAGAATGTGACGAATCCCTTAAGTGGAAAGAGGGTCTCATTTTAAAGAAAAAGGAGGATATTGCCTTAGTTGAGAAACACCTTTCAGCCCAAGAAATCATTCGTACGAAGTATCATGCGGATTTCGAAGATGCCTGTGCTTCCCTGGCTAAGGTTACTGCAGAGCGTAATGTTTTTTCTTATGAGGTTTGTTCTCTTAAGAATAGACTTGTCGAGGTTGGCTCCGCGTCTTCTTCCATGTCTCATGCATCTTTGGTTAAGAGATTGGAAGAGTTAGAGAGTGTGTACCAGGTTTTATCCTCTGAGAATGCTTCGCTCTAGATTGATGTTGAGGATCTTAGGGCTGAGCAAGACACCCTTGTGGAGAACCTCGATGTTGTTGAGGTGGACCTTGCCGAATCCCAACATAGTTTAGAAGAATCCATTAGCCATGCCGTAGGTAGCTTAGGGTTTCTTCATTCCACAGTAGCCTTTGTATTCATTATTGCCTTCGCTTTTACTTATCCCTTCTATTTCTGCAGGTATTCAGGAACAACTTTTTAGTGTGAATACTAAGATCAATCGTCTTGAGGTCCAGATATATTCATTGGAGATTGCCCGTCAACTTGATACTGTTGTAAATTCCAAGGTTGAGGCTCTCCAGTAAGCTAACGATCAACTTAGTGCTCAGAAGATGAAGCTTCGTCAGAAATCGGCTTTGGATATGGAGGCTCAGTCCTCTCAGATGAAGGTGCAATTTGAGCGTTCGGTCATTGATTACATCAATGCTTCCTTTGCATAAGCTGAGCTCCAAGCTGAAGGAGTCGTCTTTCCTCGTCTTCCTTACCCTTGATTTCGTTGTATTCATCTTAGCTTAATTGAACTATGTGTTGTATTATGCCCTTAGTTGAGGCGCCTTTGTGATGTCTCCTTTCTTTGAAACAATACTTCGTGATGGGTTGAACCTTCTTTATCTGCAACTTTTAAGACATGTCAGTCGTATTTTGGTAATATTATTATTTCACCTATGTTTTTGCATGTATATTTTTGTTTATAGGTGTATTGTGTCTAATTGATCGCACAATCAAGTTATCACAAGGTGCTAAAGTATGCTTAACCTTTGGTGGAACATTCATCGTCCTACCTAAGTATCCTTTGGCCAGAAGGTACCGTGGTGGCGAAGTTTCCTACGTGGGCAATAGTTTTCTTGTAACCCTACGCGTTCAGCACGAAGACTACTTTACTTCGACAAGGTATCTCTATAGGGGATATCTTACTTTTTCTTATTGCCTCATGAAGGGAGATATTGCTCCGAGGATCCGAGTATTGACATATGCGCAGTTATGTCTTTCCTTGTCTCATCGTCAATTCTGACGGAGGGTGTATATTCTAACCTAATTATTTTAATCGAAACTAACCTTTTAGCAAAAAGTTTCTTTCAGTGATTCTATTATTAATCCAATCTTATATTTTAATTAGAGATACATACATTTAATAGTTTAAACAAATATTAAAACCTAATACTTAGATAATTTTTGATAATAACATAATTAGTAAGGTTTATAATACCTTTGATCAGGGATAGAACATGGTGGTTATGGCCCGTTCCTTTCTTCTCCTGATTAATCACCACTCTCTCACGGGTAGTACTTTTTTAGGTACATTGCATTCCAAGGATGTTGTAATACTTCACCTTTGGGGTCCTTAGGTAATAAGACCCTTTTTTGGCGATGTCATGTATGATGTAGGACCCGTCCCATGTCGGAGCTTGCTTGTCTCACTCCTTCTTTCTTTGATATAGTGGTATCTGACGTAGCACGTATTCTTCGACCACAAAGTTTCTAGGGATGAACCGTTTGTTGTTTTCTAGGGCTAGCCTTTGTTGGTAGTTCACCATCTTTTGCAAAGCTACTTCTCGTCTTTCTTCAAGATCATCCAGATTTTCCAACATTAGGTATGTTGTTAGATTCTTCTCCCATGCCTCCGTTTTTGTTGTTGGAAGTATTATCTCTGTTGGGATGACCGTTTCTGCTCCGCAGGTCAGCAAGAATGGAATTTCTCACGTAGTCGCCCTTCTTGTAGTTCGATAGGCCCATAATACATTGTGCAATTGTTCGCACCATCTCTTATTTTATGCTCCTAGATTTTTCTTTAAGTTCATCGCTATGGTTTTGTTGGTTGCCTCCGCTTGTCGGTTGCTCTTAGGGTATATACGAGTGGACTTGTTTTTATGAATGTTGAAAGTATCGAACAACATGTCGATGTTCTTTCCTTGCAGCTGCTTGCCATTGTCAGAGACTATGGCGGACGGTATTCTGAACCTGCATATGATTTGCTCAAACAAGAACTTAAAGACATATGCGTCCCTAATTGCCAAAGCCTTTTCTTCTACCCACTTGGTGAAATAATCCGTGGCCACAATAAGATATTTTCTTTTCGAGGTTCCTTCTATCAAGGGTTCGACAATATCAACCCCCAATTTGACGAATGGCCAAGGGCTGATGACTGAGTTTAGCTCCGTTGCTGGTGTTTTGATCTTCCTGGCAAAGCGTTGGCATCTTTTACACCGCTTAGACACGTTATTTGAGTCTTCTTCCATGCTTAGCCAGTAGTATACTTGCATTTTGTCTTTGATCTCCAAGGACCCTCTTCCGCTATGGTTGACGGCATCTCCGTTGTGTATGTCATGGAGTATTTTCCTCCCTTCGGTTCGTGAGAGGCACCGCATCAGAGGTCCGAGAAATGACCTCCTATATAGTATCCCATCATGAAGGTTGTACATTGCTGCTTTTGATTCGAGTTTTCGAGCTTCCTTAACATCGGCTGGTAAGGTACCTTTGTCGAGATACTGGTGAATTCGAATCCTCCAATCATCCTCCACTTCATTTTCGTCGCCTCCATCTGACATGGATTGGTCTTTGTCAGATTCTTCAGCTTCGTTATCTGATTCTCTTATTTCTTCGTCTTATTTTTATTTATCTTCTCCTCTCATAGCTCGAGTTTGAACGACCCAAGCCTCCTCAGCACCTGAGATAGTCCCTTATATGGAAAGTTCATATACTCTTCCAATTTGTACGACGGTGGTGTTTCTATTCCTTACCATTGATGATATGAATGCTAAGACATATGCATGTCTATTATCTTTTCGACAGACATGCCTGAATGTTACATTGCTGATCTTTGACGCATGCTCCTGAGCTAGCTTTAGGTACGAAGATAGCACTGGATCCAAAGTTTGGTATTTGAGCTCGATTTGTCTAATGACCAACTGTGAGTCACTAGTCAAACAAACATCTGATAGGCCTAGCTCCCGTGCTAAGCGTAGACCATGTATGACCGCCTCGTATTCTGTAATGTTATTGGTGTATTGTTCGAATTCTAACCTAAATGCGTAGATGAGTTGGTCTCCGGTAGGGTTTGTTATTACAATCCCAATGCATGCGCCTTCTCCATTGGAGGATCCATCCACAAATATCTCCCATCTTCGTGAATTCTGAGGTTCCAGGAGATCTTCTGGTTCTTTCTTGTCTTCCTCCATTCCTGGGATGTCGTCTATCTCCGCTTCTTCGCTGAGAGTTAGGTCCACCAGAAAGTCTGCTAAGATTTGTGATTTCTCAGACTTTCTAGTTTCAAAGATTATGTGGAATTGTTTGATCATGGCATTCCATTTTTTCACTCTTCCAATTTTCTCCGTGTTGTCGAGTATTTGACCTATCTGAGCCTTCGTGAAGACTCGAATGGTATGTGCATCAAAATATATCCTTAGTTTTTGTGCTGCCACTACTAAGGGATATATAAGCTACTCCAACTTGGTGTAGTTACGCTTCGCTGAACTGAGTGTCTTGCTGATGTAGTAGATGGTTTTTTCACCCTTCCCTTGATCTCACACCAATAATACGCTTACAGCGTAGCTTGTTGCTGCTAAGTATAAGGTGAGTATTTCACCTGGCTCCGGCTTCTGTAGGATGGGTACTGAAGCCAAGTATTCCTTGATATTTTGGAAAGCTTGTTCGCACTCTGTGGTCCATATGAACCTGCTTCCTTTCCTTAGTGTATCGAAAAATGCTTTGCATTTATCCGATGATTTTGATATGAATCTTCCCATGGAAGCTAATATTCCATTTATCTTTTTGTTGATGGTGGTATTTAGTTCAGGGGTTAAAATTGTAAACCTTGTGTTTAATATGCCATCATTCTGCAAAGAAACGGAGCCATGTAAAAGTGATGAGTGTTCATCCTCTTCACTGGCGCATTTATTGAGCAACTCAATATTTTCTCATGAAATTTATCCAGAATGGTGCGTGTAGCAACAATCCCAGATATTCTGTAAATTTCGGCACTTTGCATGTATTATTAAATTAATATAAGTTTCTTTGAATACTTTCTGTGCTATGTTCCCCCGGATGAACCCTTAATATTGATATGACATGACAATTTGAGTTCACTTGCAGCAGAGTAGCACGAATTTCCAAGTATCAAGGTTAAGGTCCTTGCATAAAAGCATTCAATCAGAAAGCATACTGCTCTCTGGCAATAAAACTTAAAGAACTCTATGTCAACACATAGAATTCAATCAATTTTGTGATAACTCACAAGATTCAGATATTACCCTGACTAATTTGCAAAAGTTAGGGTTTTGCGCCTTGCGCCGTATATTAGACCTCGCCTGTCGAAATTAAGCCTAGACGAACTAGACATTTAATCGGCCATGGATTAGTAGGTGCAAAATCCTACCCACAAGCAGAAAACAAAGAATAAAAGGAGCCGCGGGATAGGAGCAGCAACAAAGGAAGGTGTGGCCATGCCATAGGCCAGCTGACGCCACTTGCAAGTGTCCATACCCCATGTTGCCTAACCGGCCCCTATTACCCATCAACCAATCAGGTCGCTTTAAATGCGCCACACGCATTTGGAATGAGGTTGCGCCCATAGTACTTGTCGGCCCTCTTTCCATCGACCAATCAGGTCTCTCTAAATGCGCCACACGCATTTGGGATGAGGCCGCACCCATAGTGCTTGCCGACCCTCTTTCCATCGACCAATCAGGTCGCTTTAAACCTGCCACACGCACATGAATTGTGGCTGGGACCATACTTGCCGGCCCTATTTCCCATCGATCAATCAAGTCACTTTAAATATGCCACACACGTACCAGAAGTGTGGCCACGCCCATGCTTGGCAGGCCTCTCTTATATTAACCAATCAGGTTGCTCCAAACTTGCCACACTGTTAAAAGAGGCAAACTACGCCAAATTGTCACAAAGCCATTGGTTTTCCAAAAATCGTGCCAACATGCCAAAAGTGCCATGTTGTGCCAATAGGCTGAACGGAATGCCAACATGCCACTCCGCCACGCCAGACGTGTAGCATGCCAAAACATGCCAACGTGCTGTAAATAGCGCCCTACGTGCTAACCTACCTCATGTTCGTGGCCAACGCCATGATGTACTTAAATTAGGGTTTTCTAGTCAGAAGCACGACTCTGATTTAGGCGCATTAACAAAAACCCTAATTTCCAGTTGTGGCTCAAGCTACGCCACTTTGGGCCCCACAACATGCCACGAGCCATGCGGGACCCAGGAAACCCTAGGAATGGCGTCATATTATAGTCACTCATAGCAATTCTTGTTCCTGTGGTTGTTTCCACATTATGGCATTACTATAGTTCCTTTGGCATGACTATGGCGTCGTTTGCACAAAAAGCGTTGCCATGCCGCGGCCGCATGCCACACGCACTAATTAGGGTTTCAACATGCCAAACCCTAATTTAGGAGAAGTTGGTATGCCAACCAAGCCATCATGCTACCCAGAGCATTGGGATTGATGTGGCAACTAGAACTAATGTTGCCAAACCATATTTGGGTCTAACACCAATATACCAAAATCTAGCGGCCATGGCTACGCCAGGCGCTACTTGCACCACCGTGGACCTGGAATGCACAAACTATGCCAACCACGCCATTGTGTCATTATCAGGCGCCAACAGAATGTGGCCATAATCAATGGCCATCCTTTCTCATGGGTCACAATCTTAGCCGTCCAAATTCTCCATAGAATTGACAGGCATGTGGCAAGTCTTAGGCGACCAGCCAAGACAAGCCTAATAACATCACATGCTATTCTCCTGCGGCAAGTCTCCTGAATTTGAATTTCCACACATAGCAAACTTCTAAATGTTTTCCACGAAAACACTCGAGACATCAAACATGTCACAAACTGGGGGATACTCATCAGGGTATTGATCTGGCGGTTTACAGTGTGCGGTGTGCAATACGCCCATTATAAGAAAGTGTCAGAAAGCAGGGAAGTTAGTGGCGACAAGAAGTAGTGGGTGTAAACTAACTTGTCTCCTTCATAATGGGAACGTGGTTTTATGGCATTTACACATGACCCAACTTCTCCATCACTCAATTATTCCCACTTTCTACGAGATCAAGGTGCGTTCAATATGACTTGTATAAATAGGTTCTACCTATTTCAACCAAACGACAACAGTTTGGTTAACAACAACACAATATCCAGAAAACACCAAAGAGCTGATAGCTTACATTCCACAAGCCAGTTCCACATTCTGATACAAGTTATAAAATAGCCACACCTTCAGAATTAACCATTCTGGTCTCAACACCTTCTCCGCTTCCCTCCCTAAGACCAACCCTTCTCTTTCACTTTGTGACCGAAGCAAGCCTGGAACGGCCATTTATTGGTTTAGGCCAGGGTTGTACAGGTTGATCTCTCGAATCTAAAGTACTCCCGTGTAGTGCATTTGTTTAAGGTTTAGGCTTGTTTCTCACCCACACACCCAAATTGACCAAAAACAAGCAGAAACAGTTTTTACCCACAAACAGTTGGCGACCACAGTGGGAGATTAAATCTCTCAGTTGCAAATTCAATTCTAATTTCATTTCCATCCCAATTGTTCTTAGGCCTAATTCAATCGTTAATTGAAACCCATTTCAGTCCAAGATTCCTTCTAGATGTATTCGGGTCATTCGAACCTTGTAGAAGCAATGAATAGCTGGAAGCCAACTACCATAGAAGACATGACAAAAATGCTAGAGGATATGGTTGCCAGCCAAGTCGATATTATCAGGCGGAAAAACGAGACGCTTTGTATCCTGAAGAGTATAATAAGCCGATTGTGGGAAGAATTAGCAAAGGCTTATCCGAAGGATCCCGCCAATTTCAAGGGTAATACGAAGTATGTTAAATCTTTGGCTAAAGCCTGCACCTCTGCCGATGAGGATGCTGATAGAGCACATAGCCACATCATAAGGGAGCAGCAGAAGAGCGACCAACTGAATTCTTCCAACACAGAGAGACATGACAATTTCACAAGACCAGGGGAGGAGACTTGCCAGGTGCGCCACAACATCTGCAAGACAAAGGTAAAGAGACGTCCTATGAATCCTTTCTGGAAAACATTTATCTCCAAACCCTCGCAGAAGTTCAAAGAGTTGTCCAACAGTCCGCAACCACGACTGCTTGGCTGAAGAGAAAAGCACCTGAAAAGGGGGAATCTACCAAGACGCTTATGGAAATGAACACTGCGCCAATGAACAATATCCAGCTCAGCCACCGAGTGTCGCCGTCGCTGACGCAGGATCCTCAAGAGAAATTACCTTCCAGCAATACGGTAGAAGTAAACGGTCTTCTCATGAATCAATGATCGCTCAAGCGTCAATTCCGCCCTCAAAATGCGAAGAGACAACGGAGATGTTGTCGCTTCCTGGAGCACCTCTTCTAGCCTTGCTCCTGCGTGACCAATTTTCAATCCTTTTATCTCATTCCACATTTTTTCCATTTGTTCCATGACCATGTTCACATTGTGAGCATCTCTTGAAAATGTATCATCATAATAAGACTGAGAGGGCTTGTAAGTTGGATCCATTTCGTTTGGATCATGTTGCGTTCTCCTGGCTCCCCCTGGTGGGTTAGCCTTTGGTGGGTTAAGATCCACCCTTCGTCTTCCTGAGATAGCTCCGTTCTCACGCCTCTTTAACGGAGGGTGAGTTTGGGAACCTTCGATCTGTACATCCAGCATATCTTGTAGGATCAGAATCTCACAACAATTATGTCTCCGCGAAATTATCAATCGTATTGCACAATAGCGTCGCAGAACAATTTCAGAAACGACGTCAGCGAGGATCATGAGAAAGATGTGATAGTCATGCGAAAATTAGAGAGATTGCGAAATTAATATTTGTAAGGTTGCGAGAATGTCGCAAACCATATCCAAAAATAAAGGACAGATTAGCTGTCATCTACTATGTATTTCCTTATAAATAGTCATTCGAGTTGTAAAGGAGAGAGAGATCTTTTTGAGTAAGAAACAAGTAAATAGGAGAGAGAAAGTTCAGAGCAAAGTTCATTCTTGATTTCTTTATCTTTCTTGTAAGAACATTCAAAAATTAATCAATAAAATTAAGAGTGTAAATCTAAAAATGAGTTGATCAACAATGAAATCATATGAGGGGTGTGATGTAGGATTTCATACAACTACATAATGGCGCTAGAAACAGGGAATTGAAGATCGAAAGTTGAAGATTGTTGGTTGAGAATATTCAAATCAAGAAAGTGATTAAATAAATCAGTGAATCAGTTAAAAGAAAGATGAGCAGAATTAATGAAAATGGCAAAAGATTGGAGTATAATATGATAACAAAAAGCTTGATCAATGAATTTCATGAAAACGTCAAAGGAAGAATACATAAACGAAATTTTGAAGGAAAAAATATTATAGCGGTAGAAAAAATATCACCCTTGAAAGAGTGGGAAAAGCATAAAATTGCATTCATAGCGGAAGAAATACCAAAAGAAAATTTAAATCATACATCTCTGTTGGTCATCACAGTGCCTGTTACACGAAAAGAGAAGGATACGGCAATAAAATCCGCATGAGAATGGATGTTGAACAGAACTTTAATCGATACAGGAAGTTCATTTGATATCATATTTTATCATGCATTTCGGGGAATGGGATTTAAAGATGAATAAATGTCCAGATCAGCATATTTTGTTCACGGCTTTGGAAAATTCACAACAAAACCTAAAGGAGAGATAGTGGTGCGAATTCCACTTGGAGAAATCGAAACATATGTAACATTGTGTGTGGTATATATGGAATCGCCATATAATATGTTATTAGGAAGATCATGGATATATGCGATAAAAGCTGTGGTATCAACGTTGCATCAATGTATTAAATTCCCCACTCCAAATGGAATAGGAGAAATTAGAGGAGATGTTCACAATGTGAAATTATGTCATCAAATTGAAGTAAAGCATTATGAAGAACAAGCAAAAAGGAAACAATTTCGCAGAAAATTGGCAAAGGAAGCAAAGAAGGAAGAAGAATTTAGAGTATTATGATAAGGGCAAAAGAAGGAAAAGGAATACCCAGCGAAATTTCGGAAGAAGGGGAAGAACCCATAAAAGCAATAAAAGAACCAACACCAATGGGAGAACCTAAACCCAGTTACACTGCCGCAGAACCAACAAAAGAAATAAATGTTGGGACTGTAGAGGAGCCTCTAATGTTGAGAATTGGAACCAAAATGGATATAGAAGAAGAAGAAAGAACTGTCAACTTGTTGCGAGAATATAAAGATATTTTCGCAGGAAACATGGATGAGATACCAGGAATAGATCCATCAATTGCTTGCCACAAATTGGAGATTAACAAAAATGTGAGACCATTTAAACAGAGAATAAGAAAAATTGCAACAACTTACCATTCCCAAATAGAAGAAGAATTACAGAAAATGCTTGAGGCAGGAATTATAAGAGAAGCTAAATACCCAGAATGGATAGCGAATATGGTCATTGTCCCAAAGAAAAACAAGGGAATCAGGATTTGCATAGATTTCACTGATTTGAACAAAGCTTGCCCCAAAGATAGTTTTCCGTTACCCGATATTCCTCAAATGGTGGAATCTGCAGCGGGAAATGATAGGGTATCATCTTTAGATGGGTACAAAGGGTATAACCAAATTCCTCTCGCTGAAGAAGATCAAGAACATACTGCTTTCTTTGCCCCTAGAGGTTTATATTGTTACACGAAAATGCCATTTGGTTTGCGAAATAGCGGGAGCGACATATCAAAGAATGGTAGAGAAGGTGTTCGCAAAATGGATACATAAAACATTAGAAGTATACGTGGACGACATGTTAGTAAAGAGTAAAGAAGCTAAAGACCATGTACAAGACTTGAGGAGATTTTTGAACAAATGCGGCAGTATAACATTAAATTGAATCCTGAGAAGTGTACTATTGGAGTTGCATCGGGAAAATTTTAGGCTACATTGTATCAAAGGAAGGAATACAGGTTGATCCAGAAAAAGTGCAAGCAGTTCGTGACATGCCAACACCAGCAACAATAAAAGATGTACAGAAGTTGAATGGGCTTCTAGCTTCGCTGGGGAGATTCATTTCGCGATCATCAGACAAATGCAAATATTTTTTCGATATACTCAAGAAGGGTGCAAAATTTAAATGGAGTGATGAATGTGAAAAGGCTTTTCAAGGAATCAAAGAACATCTTATGAATACAACTATTTTACAAAAGGCAGAACCAGGAGAAGAATTATTGATTTACCTTGCGACAACGTCGCATGCATTAAGTGTTGTGTTATTGCGAGTAGACGCAGGAGGGAGAAACCCATTTATTACATTAGCAAAACTTTTAATACTGCTGAGAAGAATTACTCAAAGATTGAAAATTAATCTTAGCATTAGTTTATGCATCATTTAAGCTCCGCATATACTTTCAAGCACACAAGATAAAGGTATTAACAAAAGTACCAATTGAATCAGTGATGAAGAATTCTAAAAGATCAGGAAGGGTAGAGAGATGGAATGCACAAGTAGGCCACTTTGATATTAAATATGAAATTTTGTCTTCACCAAAATCACAAGTTGTTGCGGATTTCTTGGCAGAATTTCCTTTAGAAGAAGATGAAGCAGTAGAAGAAATGATGGATGTAGAAGAAGAACATGGAGATCCAAAAGATTTATTAACAGAACCAAATAGATGGGAAATATTGGTAGATGGATCATCAAATGGAGAAGGAAATGGAGTTGGAATTGTTTTAATTTCGCCAGAAGGAATAAAGATGGCTTTTTCATTCAGATTGGAATTTGCATCCACTAATAATGAAACAGAATATGAAGCTGTGATACATGCTTTAAAATTCGCAATAGAAATGAAACTAGAAAATGCCAGGATCACTAGTGATTCGCAGCTAGTTATTCGCCAAATAAAAGGAGAGTATACTACAAATGAACCATCCTTGAAGAAATACAAGAAGCTGGTTGAAGAATTATCAGCGAAAATCCCAAAGATAAAATGGAGGCACATTTCAAGAAAGGATAATAGACTCGCAGACGCTTTTGCTTTCATCTCAAGCATGATGACAGATCCAACTGCGAGATGCATAAAAATACAAACACTTCTGTCACCATCAATAAATAAAGAAGAGGAAGATGTGGATGTGATGGTGATAGATAATGAAAAAGAAAACAAATAACAATGTCGCAGACTGGAGAATGGAACTTCACGCATATTTGGCGAAAGGAGAAACACCAAGAAATAGATTGGAAACACACAAGTTAAAAAGCCGAGCAACGAATTATGAATTAAGAGATGGGTTGCTATACCGAAAATCCTTTAGTGGACCATCACTCAGATGTTTGACACGAGAGGAAGGAGAAAAGGTGCTGAAAATGTTACATAGTGGAGATGCTGGCAATCATAGTGGAGGAAGATCTTTGGCACATAGAGCAAAAATGCAAGGTTATTATTGGCCATACATGCATGAAGATGCAAAACAAATATCAAGACGTTGCGAAGATTGTCAGCGACATGGAAAAAATACATGCACCAGGAGCACCATTGTCATCTTCAACCAGTGTTGCCCTTTGGAAAATGGGGCTTAGACATTGTGGGGCCATTTTTACCAGGAACTGGACAAAGAAGATACTTAATAGTCGCAACAGATTATTTCACAAAATGGACAGAAGTGAAGGCAGTACAACATATTCGCGACAAAGATATCTTTACATTCATATTCGAAAATATCATTTGCAGATTTGGAATTCCTGCACAGTTGGTATCTGATAATGGGAAACAGTTTGAGGGGCAGAATATAGAAATGTTACTTAATGCATTCAAGATAAAATGTGGAAAGTCCACTCCTTTGTATCCACAAGCTAATGGGCAAGTAGAAGCAACAAATAAAACAATTGCAGATATATTAAAGAAGAAATTGGAAGGACATCACAGATCATGGTGCGAACAAGTACATAATGCAGTATGGGCTTATAATAACTAGAAGAGAAGCTACTGGAATGTCACCTTTTTGTTTAACATACGGAGTTGAAGCGGTGTTACCAACAGAAGTTGTTATTCCGACAACAAAAAGAGAAGCTTGGGAGAAAAATCTTAGTGCGGGTTTAATTTTAAAAAACTTGATGAATTAGAAGAAAAAAGAGAAAAAGCTTTACAACATATGGAGAATTATCAGCGAAGATTAGCTCGAGAATATAATAAACGTGTCAAAATACGTGAATTTCAACCAGGAGATTTAGTTCTGCGAGAAACACCAATATATCAGCGAGAAAATGGTGGAAAATTAGCGAAAAAATGGGATGGACCTTACATCATTAAGGAGATAGTTGGAACAGGAGCTTATAGATTAATGGATCCAGAAGGAGAGATGTTGGTCATAGATTAGACAGACCATGGAACAGGTTGTATTTGAAAAGATATATCAGTAAGAAGCTTTGAGAAGTTATGAATTCTAAAAAATAATTGCAGAATTACTCATATCAAAAGAAGATCATGATGTGCGAAATTGTCGCAGAGATAACCACAGAACAATGACATAAAAGAAAGGGGCGAACCTTTATGGCGTACACCCTAGTTCGCGAATAAAATTTCGCAAGAGGCAAATGTAAGACCTAAAGTACGTCATATTAGGGGGTACCTGTTACATGGCTCAGGGAAAGGCTACACCGCCACCGGAACCTGAGTCATGGAGATTTGGGGTCAATAAAGCCCATCCGGGAGAGGCACCTTGGATTCTCAACTTAAGCATATGACTTAGGTTGGGCGACTAAGGTAATAAGGACTCTCAAGGAGTGCAGAATCTGATCAAGGCGCCGAGGTACACGGTTGAGTCAAGGGTGCCGGGGGCGTTTGAAGCGTCCTTGCCATTCTTGACAAGTCTTGGCTTATACTGCACTCGGCCTGAAGAAAACCCCACTTAGGGTGCAGTCTCGTAACCATAAGCCCTATAGGAAAAGGGATAAGAGGCTGCGAAAACAACTGGTTGTTGTTAAGACTGGATGGGAGGAGCTAACCTTGTATGGTAGAAGTACGCCTCCTTGAAGGGGCAACCAGGGGGAGATAAGGGCGGCACCCTCCATTAGGGAGCTGATAAGTGTCTTAAGACGCAAATGTCATGAGGCTTTTTATTCGCAAGGATATTAAGGCTTGTCATATTTGTGCAACAATCCTGAAGAGGCAATAATACAAAAGAAAAAGAAGACGAGATCAATGGGTTTTCGCATGAAAGTGCGAAGACGTCCTGCGATTTCGTCGCAAGACGGCAATGTCATGGGGCTTTTCGCAAGAATATTTAGGCCTGTCATATTGTCGCAACATTCCTGAAGAGGCCATAATACAAAAGAAAAGGTTAAGACAAGATCAATGGGTTTTTGTATGAAATGCAAGGACGTCCTGCGATTTTGTCGCAATGACAAGAGATGGCATAATAAGACCTTTAATTAGGAAGGCAAAATAAGACCATATGATAAAACAAATTGATGATAAGCATTCACAACAGATTATTTTGTGCAAGAAAGATAATGAGAGGCAAGTATGGGAATCGATATACAAGAAGCATTATCTTTCTTATCAACAAAATATTAAAAGGAAAAGTTGACTTCAAAGTTATTGAAAAATGTAGCTCTCAAAAGTGATAAAAATAAGACAGCTCAAGAAAACAAAGCTAGAAAGAAGCTCAAGCTTCAATATTAATATCAGTAGCAGGAGATGACAGAAATTCTTCGCCAACATTCTCGCAAGCTTCTCCTTCATTTCGGCTTTGATCTTCGCCATGACTAGCATTTTGATTATCGCCAGCAATTACTTCTTCAGGAGAAATTTCTTTCTCATTCTGATTAACACCAGCAGATACTTCTTTAGAAGGAACCTCTTCTTCATCTTCCAGGAAATTATCCTCTGCACCGCTTTCGTAATCATAATCACTATCAGCAGGACGAGGAACTTCATCATCATCTACTTCTAGAGGATCAATTGATGTAGGAGGAAGAGAGTTGGACAGTAAGATGTCATTTACAAGGACTTCATCCCGGAGATGAACTTGGCGAAGAAGTGCTCTTTGATGATTCCTATCTTGAATATCTTTAAAATAAGCAAGGTAATCAAGTCTTCTTTCCGCTCGATCGCGAGAACTAGTGAGAGTAGAGACGAGCAAGGCATTCTCTTTGCGTATTTTGGCATATTTAGCCTCCAAGTCAGAAATAGAGGAATGAATATTCTTCTCAGACTCTGCGAAAAATAGAATACAAAATTTTGTTAAAATAAGGAATTCAGAGAGATATGACAAAGAAAAGATAATTAAGGCAGTCAAACTATTATGACTACCTTCCTTTTGCGAAATAAGGTGTTGAATCAAGGATATACAACTATTCTCCCAATGGTCCATTGCGTCATCAAATTTATCTCCAACTAAACCTTTAAGTCGAGACTGAAGATTTTTCTCTTTAGAAATAAGGAAGGCATTTTTCTTCGCAAGAGAAGAATAAGATTCTTCTAATTTGGAATATTGTTCTTTAAGCTGATTTTCCTTCACACTTAAAGCTATTCTACCTTGAATGAGTGTATCTCTTTCATCTATATATGATTTTGTTACTCCTTTAAGTTCATTTCTTAAAAAGAGAAGAGATTTCTCTTGGTCAGCACATACTTTTTGTAGAATATTAAGTTGTTGCGAAGATATCGCCATCTTGTTTAAATAAACTCGCTTCTCTTGAGATAAGGTTTTATTCTCATTTGATAAAGTTTCCATCCCTAAATTAGCTTTGGTTAAAGAATAAGAAAGACGAGATACTTCATTACTTAATAGATCTTATCTTTGAACTAATTGGGTATTTTCATTGGTAAGATTATTTATTTGGCCAAGGGAATATGAATAGAGGTTATCTAATTGGTTATATTGATCCATTAAAACTTCTTTATCAACACGGGCTTCTTCAACAACAGATTCAAATTGATATCTTTCCATTACTCGTTTCTGATTTAATGTTTAACATGCGAAAGAGGGATTTAAAAGATAATTAAACATGGGAAGGATAAAACCATCGAAAAGGAAAATAAAAAACATAGATGAGGAAATCATACCTCTTAATTCATCATTCTTCTTGCGAAGATTGTCACGATCCAGCAAAACATTCTGAAGTTTCTGATTTTCAAGACGAAGAGCATTACATTCTTTTTCTAAATATGTCTGCGAAGCAGCTTTGTCAGAACCTAAATGCTTGCTCAGAATTTCGCAAACATTAGACTTGATGGGATCAATAGAAGACTTCTTACCATCATCCGGAATCTCAGATAAAACCTTGAAAGCAATATCTATTCCTTCCACGGTTTCTTTCGACAGAGGAAGAGACTTGGGTAGAGAACTAGTAGAAATAGAAGGTTGAGAAACATTCTCAATGGGAAGAGAAGAGGTTTCATTTGTAGAAGGATCCATAAGGGGAATTTCAATCATAAAGATCAACTGGAGAAATGAAATCAGAGGCAGCATTTTCGCGAGTTGGAGATAATGGTTTATCTTGCGAAGAGGTCGCAGGAGATTTGGAAGAAATGAAATCAGAGGCAGCATCTTCACGAACTGGAGACAAAGGTTTATCTTGCGAAGATGTCGCAGGAGATTTGGAAGAAATGAGTAGGTGGAAGGGAACAGAAGTTGGAACAGTCTTGAGGTGGCGAGATTTCTTGTGAGGTTTATGAAGATCTTTATCACCCTGCGAATTACAATCTAGATAAGAAACAGAGGCAACAATATTGTTATTAGAAAAAGATAGTGTTTCTTACTACCTTCTCATTCGCAGACTTTCTTTTGTGTGTGACAACTTTATGCTGTGATTTGGGATTGTTAGGGTTTTGAACTGTAAATTTAGTGTTGGATCCGCTTTTGCTGAAATAACAAGAGTATGGGAATCACATAAATAACATCACAAAAGGTAATAAACAAGATTAATTTCAAATATATCAATTTCAGCAAAACTTATAAGGAAGAAAAGAGAAGACTAACCTTGATGAATCCATGAAAAATGATAGGGGAGATTGTCTTGAAGAAGATTGGCTTGTTAGCAACCGTTCTTCTTGCTATTTCACTTTTCCTGTCCTCTGCTTCGGTTCTTTGATTTGCTTGAGATGGATTTTGAGATCTTCCTCTTGTAACTGCCGGTCGTGAGATTGTTGGTACATCACTTGGTTTCTGCATGCCTTCGGCTTTTGTTATCCTGCGGTTACAGAAAAAACGACAAATCTGCTACTTGGATGCCTTCATCAAAAGTAACAATTAATGCTCTGACACAGAAGACGGCTAAGCAACTTTTTCTGAAAAAGGACTGAAATGACGCCTGGAAAGACATGTATTAAATTTCTTATGACACCCTTGGAAAAAACAACCTTAAATGTTGAAAACAAAAAAAAGTGCCAGGTCTTTTCGAAAGATGTGGTATTAAATGCTTGAAAAGATTTTTGCTTCCTTAAATTCTCGCTGAGATTCCTCAGTGCTCATAGGTACTCAGATCTGAAGGATACTCTGTCGGAGAAGGGTGTTTTTAGGAAAAAACAAAAGTTTTAACGTTTTGCGAGTGCGTTTTTGCGAAAAACTTTGTAGATATGTAATGCGGTAAGTCTTTAGAGGCTATGAACTCAAAGAACATACGTACATAACGAATGAACAAGTCACTAGAAAGTGAGATTCGTCGTTGTAGAGCACAGATCTCTTCGTTACAGAAAATATGCAAGTTAAAAATAAAGAAATATGAAAACTCAAGCTGGTGAGCAAAAACTTCTAGTGCCAAACTGTGACTACTAATTTTCCCATAGTCTACGTAATGTAAACAACTCAAAGGATCGGGTACTATGTATTAATGATACCTCTGTTAAACTGATAATGTTAAGTAATAAAAGATATCTAAGATCACGATAATAACAAAAAACGCAAATATAATGTAAATTGTACTAAGTTATCATGAGACACGAGAGATTACGTGGTTCGACTTTAGTTTACATCCACGGGTAATGAGTGATTTGTTTGTATTAAGTTGTGGTGGTTACAAAGATCTTAAATGCTTTCCAAACTAATAGAGAGAACTCAAGTTGAAGTAAATACTTAAGTTCTAAACATTATAGAGGTATAAGCTTAAGACTAGATCTTCTTCTCCTAGATATTGAATGCCCTTGGTTTGTTGGTGAAGCTTGGTATTTATAGCCCCTTCTGCTCCAGGTATATCTTTGCTATCTTTGGATCCATCGTCCCTGATATACCTTCCGTACAAATGGTATCTTCGTTCACCGCGCGCTTCCTCCAGTCGGACTCTGCCACCTCAGCTGACCCACGTTCCTTTGGGAACTTCCCAGCCTCAGTACAGATTGTACCTTCGTTCACCGCTAACCTTTGTCAGTCAGATTCCACCACGTCATTTCTCTCTACGAGCTTTGGTTATGCATGTAGATAAAATATTTGTGCATTTAATGCTGATTAGATGCGTCATCTACCTCTGTCCCTTCGCCAGCTGCCCCTCCCTAGACTAGGCTTTACTTTTTCCATCCTGGCCGTCGAGGTATCCCTTCTTGGGATGAGATAAAGCAGATCTGCGAAAGTATCTTCTGCTACTCAGGTTTCTCTGTATAACGAGGGCTACACAATTATCTTGTATGCGACCACTAAGATCGTGACACGTGCTCCGCGGAATATTGGTATTCACAGATCCTATGGACATGTGCAACACGTTTATAGGAAAAGGGGAACCGATCATATGGACATGTGTAACACATAAAAGTTAGATACTATATATATGGAACTGATCCTAGTACCTAGTCAACCGAATTTTTGGAAAGCTAGTGTGACTATGCACAATACTCACATGAAGGTAGAACCGAAACTTGTTTTGGTAGAACCGTGAAACCCATGATTTGTGATTGAGTGTTCTTGATCAATCACATAGTTCTTGAAAGTCAGATGAACCGATTCTAAACTTGTTTGGAAGTGTGGAAAATCGGTTTCAAGGTTGTAAGTATGAAAGAGGACTTACAAAGTAAGGATGTCGACATACTTTCAACATGTGCAGTAACGCTAATCTTTAATTGTTCAAAGTTATTCCTTAATAGCTAAAGGAAGAAAATCCCAGAATCGAAACATAAATAAGTTAAGAATATTTTATTTAAGGTTTTTAATTTTATTTTAAGAAAATGAGGATTAGTAATGTGCATTTACTAGTTGGAGAATTTCCAAAGAGATTTTCGGTCAATATTTTGGACAGAGAATTTCCAAGAATTATAGAAACAGAATTTGGAATATATTGCATATCTTGAGAATATTTTCGGTTTTGGAAATTCCTTGGTGTCCAAACTTCCTTGTCTATAAATACTTGAAGTTTGCATTTCTAGCAAACTAACCCTTCGTGACAGAAAACTTCCTCGGTTGTGTTTTTACTGGTGAAGCCGCCTATTCGGAGAGGAGAGTAACCTAATTAGGCGAAATCTCTTACGACCGCTCAGTTTAAAGTCTTCTTTGGGATTGAGAAGCTCTATTAGTACTGTTGGTGGGAAACTAGATAATTGCGGTTTATCTTGTGTTTTCGATTGATTTGATTGACTAACGGTGGTTGAACTTTGATTGCACCTAGTTTGTTTATGCTTGAGAATCTTCTCTTCTGATGTAAGATTCACTCAAACTAGATCGAAGTTTCGACAGGGATCTTTAGACTGTTTGTAGATCTAAAGACGTCTTGTGATAATCTATTGTTAACACACTCCGTTCTGTGCGTGATTGATCACAAGAGATTCAAGTTGTTGTGTACAGGTGTTTATTGAATATCTAAGAAGATCTGAAGACAAAAAAGATACTGAAGATTTCTGATTTGGGGTTCATAATCTTTGGTGTGCACAATACTTGTTTCGGTATAGAGGATCCAACTATAATCAGTTTATCCTTGTGGTAGATTAAATTGATTAGTTGTGTAGATCGGCATCAATACAATTCTTTGTGATTAAAAGTATTGATTGCAAAATCTTAACAATTACCTTTGGTAGTTGGTCATAAGATAAATCTAAGAACCTGACGAAGGAGTTTATTGAGATAAACAGAAGAGCCTTTGTCGAACTCACATCACTTGGTTGAAAAGAGTTGCTACCAAACATATTTGTTGTTCCTTTACTGTTTGGAATACGAACCAAAGGAATTGTTCCAAGTACGTGACTTATTCATAATGTGGAGGCATGGGAATACAGACGGAACTAGGTGAACTATAGGTTTAGTTGCTTGGTCTCAACTGTACGAAGTTGGTTTGATTTTGTATAGCGGCTTAATCCTGAGAGTATTCAATTCTGGACAAGGTCCCGAGTTTTTTCTGCATTTGTGGTTTCCTCGTTAATAAAATCTGGTTGTGTCTTTTACTTTTCTATTTCCGAAATTATAATTGTTATTATTATAATTAGAAGTAAAATACACAAACGTTAATTCCTATTTACTTGATAAGTAATCCTATTGTGTTTGGTTAAGTCCGAACCTTTTTATCAAGTAAACATACTTCGTTGTTGTATTTTCTCGATCTCGTATCCATAAACGATCACACGAAGTGTGAACTGATTAGTTGTATTGTCTTGACTCAGTCCATAAACAATCAATTTCGGATAAAGGACTTATATGTAAGAAAAGTTTTAGATTGAGGTATACTTGGGTACCCTCCTCTTTTCAATTGGTATCAGAGCAGGAAAACACGAAAAGATCTAAAAATCTGTGTTTGGTGCGATCCAACCTATAAGAAATTAAATCTATTACTGATTCAGTTAACGTTATGCAAGAGTATGAATACTCAAAAGTTGAAGATGTTACTACTTCGTTGACTCATGATCCAGAAGTTGCGAAAACATCTGTGTCCATCTCTTATGGAAAGGAAGATGCTGATAAAGAGTTGGTAAAACTCCTAAAGCCTATAAAATCTCTGTCTTCTAAAGTGCTGATTAAAGACAGAGAAAAATCTTCTTAAACAGGAGATCAGAGATAAAGACATCAACTGAATATTCTAGCCATAAATAAAATGAATCTCACTGTCAAATTAGAAGCTCTTGGTAAATCTCTTTCTCAAGAAAAGGAGACACGTCCTATGACTCTGAGTAATGATGTTGTTGTGATTTCTTCTGATGTTGAGGAAATTAAAAGTCCTTGCTCGACTTTTACAGATTGTGATAAAACCGGTTTAGTCACATCTGAAACAGATCAAGATGATGGTAGTTTGCCTAACTACGTCAAGTCAGAAGAGGATAAGAAACCATCTTCTATATCTAATGATGATCAAACGAAATCTTGTCCGAAGGAAACTTTGAACCGATTCCGTGAAAGTGATCTTAACGAATAAAATTTTGAGTCACTTGACAGGAAACTTATACTTCTTCAACATACGGTGGTAAAAATATTGAAGGAAGTTTCTTGTCTTAAAAAACTGATAGACCATTCCTTGGTATAAAGACAGATTATACCACTACCCGATAAGATCAACTCAAAAGAATCTGGGGAAAGAGTTGATAATCGCTTCTGGAAAAAGGTTCCTCCTCACCCATATCAAAACAATTCTTGTTTTGATGAAGAACGATTCCAGAAGAAAGGGAAAGAGAGAATCTCTGCCAAAAGAAACAATCAGGAATTTCCAATAATTGTTTCAGATAATTACAATGATGTGGATCATAAGGGAGTCCTTAGAATGAGAAAATCTTATGAAAATCTCATTGAAAGAATTAAGTGAAAATTCTCACGTCAGTACAGGTTCTCCACATGATCATATCTCTAGAGTTAGAAAAGATTATCGTTTTGGGAGAAAATATTTTGGGCAGAAATTCCCAAGGAGAAACATGAACTATGTTTCTGACAATAAATATAAGCCATAAAAGGCTTACTCCAGTACAACCTAGTTGTAGGGAGACTGTGTTAACTCATCTATTTTATGCTAGTAACCCTGGATGAGAGAAGAAAATAAAAACAAGAGCACAAGTGGGTACTGATTTGTTTGATCGGTAATAAGGGATAGTGTCCTTTAATAAAAAGAGAAGTTCGGTAAAATATCCTATTCTCGGAAACCCTTTTTTCGTGAATCGAGTATATTCTTATCTTTATAAGAAAAATCTTCTCTTAAGAATTAGATCTTCCCTGAAAAAGTTTTGAACTAAAAATCATGTATCCTATAACTCGAAGTGTTACAAGGAGTAATAAAAGGGAAGCTCGAACAGTTAGAAACTGTCCAGGTTTTCTCTCAAAACGAAGAATCAGGAAGATTGTCTCAAGAATCGTTTCTGATCACAACTCTGATAGATCTCAAGATAAAATAAGTCTCTTTGCGATCGATGATTCAGATTCTACCAAGTGGTTTCCCACAGATGGTATGCATGAATCTATGCATGGGTTTGAAGAACTCATAGGAAGTCTCTTTTCTTTGTTACAAGATCGAGACAGTCTGAAAGATAGAATGCAAGAAGCAAAAAGTGAGCTAGCCGATTTGAAGCTTCAAATTGTAAATATTGGAAAACAGAAAGCGGTTGCCAACAAAATCCTTGAGACATACTTTAACAGTGTGAATACTGATGAAACTTCAGTAAACAATAAGAGCACCACTAGAAATTAAGTTATATGCTGTAATACTTAATCCAGGAAAATAGACATCAATTTTGATTTCTTTCAATGATTGAATTAGGTCTATTA
Organism: Papaver somniferum; assembly: GCF_003573695.1. Classification (NCBI taxonomy): domain Eukaryota; kingdom Viridiplantae; phylum Streptophyta; class Magnoliopsida; order Ranunculales; family Papaveraceae; genus Papaver; species Papaver somniferum. The sequence continues at coordinate 162,704,908 of NC_039358.1, read as the reverse complement.
TGAATAAAACTATCTTATTATGAATAAAATTATTTGATTTATAATTTTTCTTATGATAGTTTTTGATTTACATAGCCTGTGCTTGAATGCTTTATTATTGCTATGTATGTTTATGGGATGTTTGATTTCGGTTTTATTACCTTGATATTCGATCTCATAATGTTGTGAACCCTTATGGTTTGGGTGACTTTTTGATTTAGCAGGATTAATTTCTAGCCCATGTTGCTAGGCTTTATCAAAGGATCATGAGGGGTTCTGATATAAGAAATATGTGAAAAAGTCACAATATGTTGAATCGGTTTTGGTTTAGCATAAAAACATATGTGTTTCGAGGGTTTTGAACTTTTGCTTGCAATAGTTAAAAACCGGTTTTCAACCTTTCTCTGGTAAAGGTTGGTTGTTGTTATTCTTTTGTTTTGCATAAGGATGACAACATAATGATATTTCGATATCAATTCTCCCTGGAAGAAGATGCAAACATATTGGAGAAGAGGATGCGAAATTTGAGGTAACAATCTTATTAGTTAATTGTTAATTGTTGTGAGTGGGGAAAAACGATTTGCTGGCTTTTATGGAATTGAAGAGTCGACCGTGTGGAGACTCCTTGAACCGAGCGAAATGCTGAACCTTACACAGATGCACTACAAGAAGGGAGTGCTTTAAGTTCGAGAGATCAATCTGTAAGACCCCGGCCTAAACCAAGAACAATGGTCGTTCCAGAGTCAATTCGGTCACAAGAGAGGATGGGTTGATCTGTAGGAGGGAAGCTGAGAAATACGTGAGATCAATGGTGATCTGAGATTGTTGGTGTGTTGTGAATTCAGCGTGAAAATGTTCTGAATGATTTAATTTTTCTCAATTGTGAGTAATTTCTGTGAGTTCGTGTAGACGAAAGATTGTCTGTATGAACTTTGATGAGAAATTGCTCGTCTTGGCGAATGTTGTTCGAGTGTTCGAAACCTTCTGTCTTTCAATCAGGATTCAGAAACATTTTATAATGCCGGATTTGAAAACACCATGATCCCATGAAGTGCGACAGTTGCTGGAATCAGAGAGTGGGAAAGTGGGAAATCATGTTAAACCAATTACTTATCGTGCGGAGGACTTGGTTAACTTTCCACCCACTACTTTGCTGACTCTTCCAACTGATTGCACAACTTGCTCACATTCTCATCGTGGGTGAACACACGTGTCGTAGACCGCCAGATCAAAACCCTAGTTAATATCCCCCCATATGACACGATTGAAATCTCGTGGAGTCAGTTGCTGACTTTGTGGGACGATGAGTCCATGTATTGCTGAGTTGAACATGATTAGCAAATGTTCTGAAACTCATGAATTTAACGTGTCTGCTGAGACGAGGTATCATCATAACCTAAGACGAGCAAAAATGTGTTGCTAAATTGTTGAATATCGATAGTTGAACCAACATTCTCTGGTTTGAGCAAATATTCCTAGTCCGAGCGAGTATTGCTAATTGAGTAAATATTGCCGGTTCGAGCGAATATTGCTAGTTCGAGCAAATATTGCTAGTTTGAACAAATATCGTTCTTTTAATGAATTGTTGGTAGCTGGACCAAGTAAAATATTAATTTAAGTTACTGACTGCTGGGTCGAGCAAAATAAATATGAATGTTAATCATGGAATCAACATAAAATTATCAGAGTGTTTGAATCTGCTCAGAATTACGTTTCTGCAGAGCTCTAGATTCAAAACCCTAATTTTACCGAGATAATGATTTATTGCAAATCACATAAGACCAGCTACATGGGATGAGGGGTTCACCATATAACGCCCAGATGCTCGAATGAGCAAAAATATCAAAGTCTCTTGAGGACCAGTTGGTGAAAGAATGATTAAATGTTGGTTTAATCATTTACTGAAATAATGCTCATGTGAGCGACAAATCATAAAACCTGGTTTGATGGAAATATGAGGGATCGTCCAAGAGGTCATGGGACCGTCTCTTGAGGCCGTGGGACCAGTAGATGGTCATTTGAGAAAACTTCCAATTGTTTGGAAAGAGTTTAAACCTAATATGAGCAGCTGAGCAAATTAGGTTAAAATCATTAAAGCACGCGAGACCAGCTGTTTGCAAGCCTCAGGGTCACCCTTGGTCGGTCAAGGGGATGTGTCCGTGTCACCATGATGTCCGTGCTTTAGTCCTGAGAATTTTGATATTTTCTGGTGCACGTTTGAGCAACATTTGGAGAAAATATGAAAAATCCATGGTTTTGCTGAAACTGGGAAAAATACATGAGATGATGAAAATAATAAATAAACAAGGAATCACAAGGTGTGGGAATGGCCACGGCTAGGGCATGGACGGCTGGCTGACACGTGGTCCCACATGCTTTTCCCAGTTTTATGTGATTTTATGTATTTTTCTCTGATTTAAGGGAAATTCCATGAAACTGGAGAGTTTGGCGAAATTAGGGAACTTCCATGAGATGAGAGACATAAATTAAATATAAAATAGGGAATGGGAGTGTGGGACCGGCAATGGCAGGCCGGCCAATGGGCGCGGGTCCCAAGGCAATCTTCCCAATTTTATGTAATTTTGATGATTTTAGATAATTTTCATAAAATCAAAGGGATTTGTTGAAAACCAAGATATTTTGTTGAAATCAGGGAGTTTACATGAAATCAGGAAACAAAACACCAAATAATAATAAAATAATAGGCGTGTGGGACCGGCTAGGGCATGGCCGGCCGGCTAGAGCCCGGACCCACAAGTTTTCCTAATTTTTTAATATTTTCCATGATTTTAGAGAAAATACATGAAATTAGGTAATATTAGGGAAAATTCATAAAATCAAGGAATTTTCATAATTTGAGAAGGAACAATAAAATCATGGGACGTGAGGTGTGGGACCGGCCACGGCCAAGGCATGACCGGCCGGCCGGCCGGCGGTCCCGCGACACCTTTCCCTAATTTTATTATTTTTGATAAAATCATGTGATTTAGATAAAAATACATGAAATTAGGTAATTTTCATGATTTTAGGGAAAATTCATAAAATCAAGGAATTTTCATAATTTGAGAAGAAATAATAAAATAATGGGACATGAGGTGTGGGATCAGCCACGGCCAAGACATGGCCGCCTGGTGCTCGGTCCCGCGACACCTTTCCCTAATTTTATTATTTTTGATAAAATCATGTGATTTAGATAATTTCTTTGAAATAAAGGAAATTTGCTCGAACAAGAGGATTTTCATGAGATCGTGAAAATAGTAAAAATATGATAAAATATAAAATTGGGCGTGGGACTAGTCACGACATGACTGGTCAGCTGGTGAGCCTAGTCCCTTGGCGCTTTTGCTTAATATTTTATTATTATTATTTTCCCTTCCTATTTTGCATAGGTTCCTCGTTCGTTCGTATTTTTGAAATGCTCGTTCGTGCATTCAAAATGCTGGTCTGTGCATTATCCGCTAATTACACTTGCACCATTTTTGTCAGGGCTTATTCGATGATCATATGCCTGTGTCGTTGAATATTTATTACTAACCTGTGGAATTCTGCTGGGAAGAACCACAGATTGAAGTAACGAAATATAACGAGGAATCCTAGAATATTGCTGGATATTCAGGCGATTGATTGAAGACTCGTAGAATATTGCTGGATATTCAGGCGATGGCTCATAGAATATTGCTGGATATTCAGACGATTTAAGATAATTAATTGCCGTCTCTATACTAGAAGGGCTTCCTGTCTAGGAGCATTAATTATCTGAGGGTTGAGCAATATGAACTTGCTGGAGTGTCATATTCCTCTTCCATAGTCGGGGAAAACTTGGTTACATCCCGAAGACGTTGTCGCTCTATACTAGCAGACATGTTGTATAGGAGCCGCCCAATCTTTCGATTTCATACAGTATGAGATGTGTCATGGCCTCAACTGAGAGACTACACATCTACATATTCTTTGAGAGACTTTCTCCATCAGAGGTGGCATGAGCTTTCATGCATAGAGACATGAGTCTCGATATTCATCCGATTGCCGGATCCGGAGTAATTACTTAAATTGCTAAGTATTCATGAGATGTGTCGTGGCCTCAGCTGAGAGACTACACATCTACATCTACTCTGAGAGACAGCCTTCTCAGTCAGAGATTTTATGGCATGAGCTTTCATGCTTTGATAAGAGACATGAGCCTCAATACTCATCCAGTTGCCGAATCTGGAGTATAGTTTTACAATTCTACCCTTTGTCGAAAGTCCACCATCTACATTAAGTTCCCTGCTTACTGAGGAATAGTCATGTTCCTCAGTCAGCATTAAATGGTGATTTTCCAGGTACAGACAAGAATAAGTAATTGACCTTAGTCATAAAATAAGATATTACCGGATTTCGACTGAATGAGCAAACCATGGTTTGAGCGGAAACCTCTGTGGCATAATAGAACATCATCCAGTGAACATAAATTTATGTAGAACCGCTGATTTGATGGTGGAACCTTGGTTGGTTTAGGATTCACGGGCCGGGCCCAAAAGGAAATCCTTATGGAATTAGGTTTTGGAAATAAAATTAGGTATAAAAGGGAACTAATACTTTTTTTTTTCCATAGTTTTCTGATTTCATGAGTTTTTCATGCTTTCACCATGTAAAAATTCTATACATGTGTATATGTTGATGTGAGTTTTGTAGAAAAACCCTTGTTTTATCAAACGTATGTTCGTTCGATCGTTAGTTTTGAAAACTAATAAAAATCCCTGATTTATGAGAGATTTCTTTATATATGTGGACTTAGGTCCAGTGATAAAACTTAGTGTATGAGCTTTCATGAGAATTAGTATTTTATCACAATAGGTGTGAGCTTTCACAAAACTAGCATAAACCTTCGTTTTTTAATAAAACGCTAATACGAAGGAAAATAGATTTTTTTTAATATATATGTAGCCGTGACATATTTTATGTGAAACATGATGACATGTTTCATTCACATGGATTTGTTCTTATTAGATATATTCTGAAAATTTATATGAACAAATTGCATTAACTATTAATTTGTAAAATCAAGACATGGGTTTTGAGTAACCTTCAAACTGGACAACTTATTTATGATTAAGTCATGTCTTATTGTAAATTTCATAGTTCAGTTGTGTGAATGTTCACGTTATGAAAAATATGTATATGATTTTATGAGAAAATCAATTTTGAAGGTTAATAAAGTTTTGTTCGTTACTGCAGGTTTCAAGGAACGAACTAATTTCGTGTGTTAACTCTTGTATTGCAATCACTATTGTTAGTGAAATTGAAATAGGTAAGAGTTCAATATTTTACCATTTGTAGACACCGGCGTTTTAATTTGCATGATTTCATCATCTTATTGAATTCACGGATGACTGAAACATTGTGTGGATTTCACAGCAGCTTTGCGAGGATGTCTGATTCTCCAGCCAATGATGCTTCCAGAGATGAAAGGTGTGCAGATGATGATCTCCATAGAGGAAACATGCACGGATGAGACTTCCGTGGTGAGGAAGACGAAACACCTGGAGTCAAGAATGTCCCAAACATAGATGACACATTCTTTGAAGTTCCGGAGCCCGAAAATCGTCTCAAGTCCCCGGTATATCGCCTTCTGATCAATCCCAGGACGGTCACTCAAAAGAAATTGGTGACTCCTCGTGCTGCTATTCGGTTCTGTCTTGAACGAGGACTATTCCAGGCTTCAATGATTGAATTCAAGCTTTCTCGACCCCTTAGAGAAGTTCTCGGGATGGTCTAGACACATGCTAGGATTTCCTCGTGTTAGAGCTATGCTGGATAGAGCAAATTACCAGGGCCGTTCAAACATCTGGAGATTTGTATATATTTCATGACACGAGGTATTGTAGTCTTTTGCTCGCTGGTGCATCCCAACTCACACGTTTATATGCAGCTGGGGAGAGTTCACTATTACCTTGGAAGATGTAGTTGCTTTATTGCATCTTCCAATTACAGGTAACTTTCCTGAAGAACTTTGGACAGCGGAAGAGAAAGCAGTTTCCAAAACTTTAACTGAGATGGAGAGAATCAACAAGGTTTTTGGTAAAGGTTGTTACGCTCATTGGTTGACACATTGGTGGCCACGAGACGTCCCTCTTGATGAACCCGACGGTATGTTGTCTATTGCTGCTTTCTTGTGCTTATGGCTGTCTAGGGATGTGTTTGAAGATGCTGTACCTTGTTGAAGCCGTTTGTAATTCCTTTCGCTATTAAGCTGGCTCAAGGTGAACAACTTGCTAGGTAGCTTATTCTTGGGCTCTTTATATTCTAACCTGGACTCTTTAGTCGTAGACTCCAGTGTTTCGAACGGCTTCATGAAGATTGAATGCTACGCCAACACGATGTTTCTCCAAGCTCTGATGTGGGAGCGTTTCGGAAACTATGCACCCATTCCCCGTAGTGTCTTACAAAGTCTGAACTCTGCTGATGCTCGACGTATCTTCCATGAGAAAGACAACGCTAGGATTATGCGCTGGTCTACGAAGCAAATTCAGTCCAAGACACGCTTCATTGACGTATTAGATGACGAGTCTGAGTTCAACTTCCGTCCTTGGGTGGTGGTTCCTCCTCACGTTTCTCAATTGACGACTTTCAATGCTGGAGAAAGTAAGTATTTGAAATCTGGTGCTGATTTGAGCGATGGCGAAAGATCTTTCATGCTGAGTTGCACTCCCGGTCATCTAATATCAGCAACGTATGGATTTTCGGTGGAGGAGCATTGACAGAGCCGCCCGTCAGATGGGTATGGACCAATGTGTTCCAACCTTCAGAAGGAGAAGACCATCAGTGGAACAACTTAAGACTTGCTTAGATCACACACATGATGAAGGGAGCTCTTATTGGTTCCCTTGTGCTGATCGAACTACGTATGTGACTCCAGGCTACATGGAATTCTGGGATCAGCAGCTTGAGCGTCTTAATGATTATGTGACGTCCGTCCAACCTTTAGTGAAAGATCCTCCTTCTTCTGAGATGAGTGCCTCTCGTCCCAGACTAAGGAATATTTCTGGTGGTGACAAGCGAAAGACATCTCCAGGAGGTTCACCAGTATGTATTCTTTTGCATATTCCTCATACAACTCGTATAATCGTCTTTAATTATCACATCAATTTCTTTTGCAGGAGGGTCGTGCTGTGAGACCTCGAATTGAAGTGAATTTCTCAGAGGCGGAGGCAATTCCCACGGTGGAGAAGGCAGGAGCAAGAATTGCAAGTTGTTGCCCAACACCATAAAGTCCCCAGTCGCCTTTTTGGTGAGTTGTTGATATTTTTCCGCTGTGACTTCTTCCATCCGCATTATCAGGATCTCAAAACCAATATTTGTTATTTGGTCACAGGACTTTGCTCCGTCTAGTATTGACGGTCTTCGATTCTCTGCTGCTGGGCAGACGACTTCTGATTTGAACGTTGAAGAAGAAGTCGCCGTGAGTAATTTCCTTTACCATCAGACAAAATGTTTCATGTGAAAATGCTAACTACTTGATAATATGTCCAGGAGGATGTCGTCATGGATGGAAAGTGCTGATGTTCGATCTTCCTCTGAGAATATAGACGAAGGCACTTCCAAAGATTCGGAGCCAAATAGAAGTAATGAGCCCCTTGTCGTTAATACGGACAATCATAATTCCTTGAGTACTTCGGAGACCCCCAAAGTGAGTATATACCCTGCATCCTCTTCATAGAAGTATGAAAGTGCTGATTTGTGAATGAATGAATGAGAATCCATGTGTATATACGAAAAACTTGGTCGAACTTCGTCGTCAGAAAATTCAGAACCCAGTTTTTTACCAAAAACGCCGTAAAATCTTCATCTGGAGTCGGATTTTCATGATCTGCATATGCATATTCAAGCCCGGAAAATTTCCAAGCTTTATGAAGAAGCTTTTTAAGTTTTGAGCACGTTTAGGGCCTGAAAAAGACGAAATAGTAAACTTCCAGGAGACTTTCAGAACTTTTTCAGATTGTATGTTCCCGATGTTTTGATCACACCTCCTAGCTCGTTGCCCAATTGCCATGAAATTTTGACATGTTGTAGAGGACTTCCATACGAAGAGAATGGTATATAACCCAACTCTAGAATCCACACCAATTGTCCCAGTTCGTCATTGAACACAGGGCAGTGTAAAATTTCTTCAGCTGAGTTTCTTTGAAAACGTGTTTCATGACTTTGATGCTACTTGTACACATCTTAGATGTATGATAAGGAACTTAGATGATGTTAGTTCACTTACTCTCTTAATTTTATGATTGTATTGGATTTCTCCCTTGAATCATTCTAATCCCATGTAATCTTCGCATTAGGTGCCTAACAACGAAGTTGGGAATCATGAATCTAGTAATGATGGTTTGGGAAATCCAGGAGTTGTTGATGACAATACTTCCATATCTGTGCCTCAAGATGATGAAGTGCTGGTCGTTGATGCCGTGGAGGTAGAAGAAACTCCAATTGTGCCTCAGACGGTGGAACCCGAACCCGAAATAGCAGAAGCTACTTCCTCTGAAATCGTCTCTATGATTATCGATGCTGCTCTAGTAGATGAGAACCAGATGATAGTGAACGAGTATCCTACTGCAAGGATTTCCTTTGATCCTCAATTTGGTGAGTTACTCCCATATCACCAGCTTGTTGGAGGATTTAGCATTCCCATCGGATATGCTGCTATGTACAAGGAACTGTGGGAAATGTATGGACACACTATTGTTACTTAGGATCCAGGACGCAGTTATTTATTGATGAGACAAGTATAAGTCATCTTGCGTGTTACAAATGATATCCGGATTACAGCCAGAAATGTTGTTACCAAAGACGTACTCTTTGATTGGGAGTACAACTTGAAGAATGTTGAAGATCTTGGCTTCAATATGAAGGGGGTCCGTCAAAGACTTGAAGTTATCAGGAAAGCAGTAAAGGGTGATGTTCCATTCTCTACCAGTGATGCCGTGTTGAAGAAGATGAATGAAGCTGCTGAACTAACCAGGAAGCTAGAGGCGAAAAAGGCAGCCTTGAAAGTCTTGGAGGAGGCAGAAGAGCAGAAATCTTTCTTTGATGGCTTTCTTTAGTTTCCTTTCCATAGTATCAAGAACATTGAACTCTGTGAGAGATGTGAGATTTTATTTGGGTTTTGATTCTTTGATAGGTGTCGAGTCTGTGACTGAGAATTTTCTTTGATTTTGGATTTGATAGAGATTTTCTTTAAGTAAAGTGAATTGAATTTCTGATAAATTGCTGAATTCAAATACTGACTGCAAGTATTGCAAACGTTTTGGAGGGATTGAAATACAATGAAAGAAAATCCTAAATGCCAAATCCAGACGTCATGAGTGCTCAAACTCCCAGTACCTCAAATGCCTAATAATTTCAGATAAACGCCTTAAGCCAATTCTCGTGAATTACTGGAAGGGTTCTACCATTTGTGTTAATCAATTTGTAATATCCTCCAGTTATGGAATTAGCAACCATAAATGGTCCTTCCCAATTGGAGCTCCTTGCAGAGTGGAGATCTCGTTTAGCCGCCTTGAAAACCAAATCCCCTTCCTTGAATAACTTTTGCTGATTCCATGGTTGTGGCACGTATGGAAATTCATGTAGAGGAAAGTACCCAACATACTGTCTGTCGTACTTAGCCATGTCCTCAGCAATAAACCTCTTAATAGAATGACCGACTTGGAGAAGCTCTGAACCCAACCATTGGGTATAATATTGGCGAGGTGAAGTTATCCATTCATAACTTTTGGTAATTTCTAAATCGTTTGTAGGGAGAAGTCCTTGAATCAAAGTATCATATTTGAACATTGGTAATATTGGAACATGAATAGGAATAAGACTTGTCTGAGCTCGAAACCTCTTGACAAAGGTATGTGGTCCCCAGGTTCTTATGTAAGTCCCATCAAGGTTTTTACTTCCTCCAGATGCTCAAACGGTGGAGCGTCCTCAACTTCTTCTTCTGACTTGGAGTCTTTGTCGGCGATAGAGTATGTTGAAATCTTTGAAGGTACCCTTCCAGCATGAATCCAAGTTCTTCCAAGGATCATGTCATATCCAGGATCTTCTCGAATTATGTAAAACTTGGTCTCAGTGCAGACCAAATTCTCCGTGACTTTGAGGATGATGAAGCCGTATGCATCTCTGGAGATTCCTTCGTGGTCTCTGATTGCTATGGGAGCATGAGTAGCCTCTTGTCGAGTAATGCCAGCAGCTCTGAGAGTTTTCAAAGGGATGATGTTAACGGCGGTGCCGACATCAACAAGTGCTCTTTTGAATTCATTTCCTTTAATATGCACGGTGGTGAGCAGTCCCCAGTCATACATTTATTTGTCAGTGGCTGATGGTTCAGGAGGTACTTCTGAAATCAATAGGCGTTTCCCAGACACTATGTGGTTCAAAGATGTGAACATGTCTTCTCTTTGTGCTTTTGATAGATAGAGCAATTCGCAAACATGCTTTATCAATGACTGAACTGCTTCCTTGACTGGTGCTTCAGAAATAGAGAAAGTCCTGACAGGAAGAGTATCTATGTGTACTCATTCGGCTCCAAGGTTAAGTTCTCCTGACTCAACCTTTTCTCTGAATATGCGTTACAAAAATTTGCAGCTACTTGTGGGGTGATTGAAGAACCTGTGGAATCCGCAGTAACGAGGATTTTCCATGTCTTCCTCAGTTGGGTCTCTCCTGACGTATGGTAATTTGATTGCACCATCTTGGATCCAGGCGTCTAATAGTTCGAGCACTTCTCCAATGGGGAGAGGAAAACCAGGTGCATCATCAGGAGCATATGTGCGTTGGCCAGGAGCCTGTGTCTCTGGTTTGTCCTTTTTTTGCGTCTTTGGAGGAGCTGCAGCATGCTTGTTTGTGGATTCAGCCTTGTGCTTGCTCCCTTCTGCAACAACATTTGTAGAGGACTGCAGGTTGTACTGCTTGTTGATCAGGCGTCTGCTTCCTCGAGTGTCACGTGATTCCTCAGTCTTTGTGGACTTTTCTCTTTCTAATAGAGCAGGTGCAGTGGTTGCTGATCTCTTCGCGGCTTCGTGAAGTTCTGAGAAAGTATGGAATCGAAGATTCTCCAGTATATCTCTGTAGACCGGGAGCATGCCGTTGATACACAAATCTACTAGCTGCTGCTCTGTGACATTTGGGTCATGATAGTCCAGGGCCTGGACTCTGAATCTTTTAACGTAATCATTGGGATTCTCACTGACCCTCTGGAACATTCTTCCAAGATCAGAGATAGTGAATTGTTCTGACACGAAAAAGTATTTCCTGTAGATGGCGTTGATCATTTCTCCCTAATTGTTGATAGTCCCCCGTGCGATGTTGTTGTACCAGGTGTATGCTCTGCCTTTCAAGGATTTTGAAAACTCTTTGAGACAAAAAACATGGTTATGTTCATGCTCTCCCAAGGCTTCGAGAAAACGAGAGACATGTTCTCGAGCATTGCTAGTTCCCTCATACAGATTGAATGTTGGAGAGATGTAACCTTTTGGAAGGGGAATCCTCTGTGTTGCGGCTGGATAAGGAGGTTGGTGAAGATGGACATGTGATATCTTGTCTTTTCCACGGTTCTCCAGAAGGCGCTCCACGTCTTCCCGAGTAATGAAATTTGATGGTTCCTTTGCTGATGAATCTGCAACTTTGCCAGTTTCATCATCATCCACTGTATGGATTGGGATTTCTTCAGGATCAGCAACATCTGAGGATTTCTCCTTCTCTTTTCCCTTTTCTTGACTCTTCTCTGTCATCTTATCAGTAAGAGTTTTGAGATAATTACACAACTCCTTCTGTGTAGAAGCCATGTCCGTCTGATTCTTTGCGAGAGTCTCCTGCACTTTGATAAGATCAGCAATGGTAGGTGGTGGATTTCCTCTGACTTCTTCAGGATGTCGACCGAACAGGGGATGAACCTCAGCGTGAGGAGGAGTAATGTCACCACCGTCAGTGTTGGAGGCCGGAATCGTTTCCAGGATATTCTGATTGTCATTGTTGTTGTAGCTAGTACTAGCATCGTTTGTGTTGGAACCTGTAACTAACCCAGACCTAAGACCAGACATCTTGTGAAATCGTGAGATTGCAACCGAGAGATTAATCTCCCACTGTGGTCGCCAATCTGTGAGTGAAGAAAACGATTTGCTGGATTTTACGGAATTGAAGAGTCGACCGTGTAGAGACTCCTTTAACCGAGCGAAATGTTGAACCTTACACAGATGCACTGCAAGAAGGTAGTGCTTTAAGTTCTAGAGATGAATCTGTAAGACCCCGGCCTAAACCAAGAACAATGGTCGTTCCAGAGTCAATTCGGTCACAAGAGAGGATGGGTTGATCTGTAGGAGGGAAGCTGAGAAATACGTGAGATCAATGGTGATCTGAGATTGTAGGTGTGTTGTGAATTCAACGTGAAAATGCTCTGAATGATTTAATTTTTCTCAATTGAGAGTAATTTCTGTGAGTTCGTGTAGACGAAAGATTGTCTGTATGAACTTTGATGAGAAATTGCTCGTCTTGGCGAATGTTGTTCAAGTGTTCAAAAACTTCTGTCTTTTCAATCAGGATTCATAGATATTTTATAATGCCGAAGTTGAAAACACCATGATCCCATGAAGTGTGACAGTTGCTGGAATCAGAGAGTGGGGAAGTGGGAAATCATGTCAAACCAATTACTTATCGTGCGGAGGACTTGGTTAACTTTCCACCCACTACTTTGCTAACTCTTCCAACTGATTGCACGACTTGCTCACATTCTCATCGTGGGTGAACACACGTGCCGTAGACCGCCAGACCAAAACCCTAGTTAATATCCCCCCATGTGACACGATTGAAATCTCGTGGAGTCAGTTGCTGACTTTGTCGGACGATGAGTCCATGTATTGCTGAGTTGAACATGATTAGCAAATGTTCCGAAACTCATGAATTTAACGTGTTTGCTGAGACGAGGTATCATCATAACCTAAGACAAGCAAAACTGTGTTGCTAAATTGTTGAATATTGATAGTTGAACCAACATTCTCTGGTTTGAGCAAATATTGCTAGTCCGAGCGAATATTGCTAATTGAGTAAATATTGCTGGTTCGAGCAAATATTGCTAGTTCGAGCAAATATCGTTCTTTTAATGAATTGTTGGTAGCTGGACCAAGTAAAATATTAATTTAAGTTACTGACTACTGGGTCGAGCAAAATAAATACGAATGTCAATCATGGAATCAACATAAAATTATCAGAGTGTTCGAATCTGCTCAGAATTACGTTTCTGCAGAGCTGTGGATTCAAAACCCTAATTTTACCAAGATAATGATTTATTGCAAATCACATAAGACCGGCTACATGGGATGACGGGTTCACCATATTACTCCCAAATGCTCGAATGAGCAAAAATACCAAAGTCTCTTGAGGACCAGTCGGTGAAAGAATGATTAAATGTTGGTTTAATCATTTACTGAAATAATGCTCGTGTGAGCAACAAATCATAAAACCTGGTTTTATGGAAAATATGAGGGACCGGACAAGAGGTCATGGGACCGGCTCTTGATGGTCGTGGGACCAGTAGATGGTCATTTGAGCAAACTTCCAATTGTTTGGAAAGAGTTTGAACCTAATATGAGCAGCTGAGCAAATTAGGTTAAAATCATTAAAGCACGCGGGACCAGCTGCTTGCAAGCCTCATGGTCACCCTTGGTCGGTCAAGGGGATGTGCCCGTGTCACCATGATGTCCGTGTTTCAGTCCTGAGAATTTTGATATTTTCTGGTGCACGTTTGAGCAACATTTGGAGAAAATATGAAAAATCCATGGTTTTGCTGAAACTGGGAAAAATACATGAGATGATGAAAATAATAAATAAACAAGGAATCACAAGGTGTGGGACCGGCCACGGCTAGGGCATGGCCGGCCGGCTGACACGCGGTCCCACATGCTTTTTGTAGTTGCATGAAATCCCACAACACACCCCTTGTATTATCATGACTATAATTTCTAGGTTTAAACTTATTTGATATGAAAATAAAGATAAAAATAATGAAAATGGAAAATAAGACACAAGATTTACGTGGTTCGATCAATTTGATCTACATCCACGGGGTTAGGTTTCACTATGATCATTGAATTACATATGAATTACATTGAGACTCCATTAATGAGTATCTGGAGCTCTCTCCCTCTCTCTGTTTTTTCGGGAAGAATAAGAAGATAATAATAATACAAGTTACTTTTCTCTCTCCTACATTTCTCTTTATATAGGATGCTACCTAGTGGATGACAGCTCATATACAGCTAAGATTTCCCCTAATTTCGGATCTGGCTTGCGATGATATCGCAAGCTTACAAATGTAACATTCGCAACATTCCTAATTTTCGCAAGATCATCACACTTTTCTCATGTTTAAGTTGATGTCATCTGTTATGTCATTTCTGAAATCATCCTGCGATGTCCTCGCGATGTGTTGTTAATAATTTCGCAAGCATATTCTTCTGTGCGAGATTCTAATCCTAGATCTTGCCTCTTTTTTCTTGAATATTGCTTGAAAAGCGATCTTTAAGAAAAAATCCACCTTGTTGTAGTTGTTGGAGGAACGAGCGAAATAATATCGGATTTGAAAAGCACGTACTTGCCTCTATTCTTTTGTGAAGTTCTGAAATGTTGCGAAGTAAATAAGAAGTATCAACCCTTGAAGTATGCGGAGTATGAAGTATCCTTGATGAAGTATAAAAAATACTTAATCCTCAAAATATAAGAAGAACTCTGCGAAGTAAATAAGAAGTATTTGTCCTTGAATAATAAGTATTGCCCTTATTCGTGCGAAATTATTACTTCATTTTTGGTGAGGATTCTTATTGTTCATTAGAGAACGTCCACTTTGGGAATGATTCTTGCCGAGGAGATAAAGAACATAAAATGTTTTCTTGGTAATCCGTAGTTGCCTCTGTTCTTTATCTATGAGGGTAGAATCCTTAAGAAAATGTTGAATGTGCGAATTGTTTCCTTATTCTTATCTTTGCCTCTGTCTCATGTTTTGTGCTCATGCAATAGTATAATCTCTTCAAGTTGCTTATAATTGTGCGAAATAATTGAGCGAGATAATCACATCATTCGGAAGAATCATAGTCTGTGAAATTCTGACACATTCTACGAAATTTTGAATCATTCTGCGAAATTCTGAATCATTATGTGAAGTTTTGAATAATCTTGCGAAATTCTTGAATAATCCTGTGAAATTCTGAATAATCCTGAATAATTCTGCTAAATTCTGCGATATTATTGCGAAATTCTGCAATATTATTCTGTACAGTTTTGTAAAGTACTTATGTGAATATAATGCTTATGTGATGATTATGTTATGAAATGTGTATACGATGTTTATGCTATGAAATGCTTATGCAATGCTTTTATGATGCGAGTATGATGCTTGTATGATGAGAATGCTTATCTATTGCAATGTATAGCTAATGTTTGTGTTACTTAGCTCATTTTGCACGCTAAAATTTATGTAGCTTTAAATTACCTCCATTCTCCATTTCTCTGGATTTTTCTTTAGTGTATGCATTCCTCTTCGTGTAGTTATTGTTCTTCACAAGTTCTTACTTGTTTTTCATCTTCCCTCTTTCCTGCACTATTAGTATCTCATAACAGTATGATCATAATATCAAGTCTGCGGCATTTTCACTGCCTCAGTTTCATTTCCATGTACATATTCGCAAGCTTGTTTGCTTACATATAATCATTATCGCAAGCTTACTTGCTTACTCATTTTCTTATGTGGTCTTATTTTTCCTTCCTAGTTAAAGGTCTTATTTTGCCACCTCCTGTCATTGCGACAAAATCGCAGAACGTCTTTGCACTTTCATGCAAAAACCCATTGATCTTGCCTTAACTTTTTCTTTTGTATTTGTAGATGGGGAAAAACGATTTGCTGGTTTTTAAGGAATTGAGGAGACGACAGTACGGAGGAGACGACCATACGGATGAGACTCCTCGAACCGAGCAAAATGTTAAACCTCACACAGATGCACCGCTGCAAAGGGGGTGTTTTAGATTCAAGAGATCAATCTGTAGTACTCCGGCCTAAATCAAGACAATGACCGTTCCAGAGTAAATTCGGTCACAAAAGAGGATGGGTTGATCTGTAGGAGGGAAGCTGGGAAATGTGTGGAATCAATGGTAATCAAAGATTGTGGGTGTGTGAATTCTGAATATGATAAGCTCTGAATGATTGAAATTGCTCAATCGAGAGTAGTTGCTCAATTGATGAGTTGATAATCTCGTGTTTTCGATGAGACGTGAGATTGATGATACTGTTGATGCTGATGATTCAATCATGATTCAGAGACTTATTTATATTGCTGGAATTTTAGACACCATGACCCCATGAAGTGTGACAGTTGATGGAATCAAGGAGTGGGGAAGTGGAGATCGCGTTTGAAACCAGTTTCTCAACGTGTGGAGACTTGGTCGATTTTCCACCCACTACCTCGTGAATTCCTTCAACTGATTGCACGTGTCGTAAACCACCAGACCAAAACCCTAAGTGATATCCCCCCAAGTGACACGATTGACGTCTCGTGGTTTGTTAGTCAATTGATGACTTCGTGGTTTGATGAGACGATGATTCCATGTAGTTGCTGAGTGTCGAACATGATGTTTAGAAACTCATGAATTGAACATGTCATGAGACAGAGGTATAATTCTTACGATGAAGTGAGCAAGTATTGCTCATTCGATGAATCGTTGAATATTGATTGTTGAACCAATATTTCTTGGTTTGAGCAAATATTTATCATCTGAGCAAGTGTTGCTCATGTGATGAATTGTTGAATATTTGATCGACTAAGCATGTGTTGCTCATCTGATGGATTATTGGCAGCGCACCAAAAATATTAATTAGAATATTGGTCGTTGAACCGAGCATAATTAATAAAATTAATGACCACGAGGCCGTCGTAAAATTATTAAGGTTGGAATCTGGAATGATGATCCTTGGATTCAGAAACCCTAATTTGATCAATTGATGATCAATTCATGGTTCTTCAGAAGTTTAACCATAGGACGAAGGAGGGAGCGACTATATGGGACCGTGGATCAACCATGTAGTTTCCATATGCTCACGTGAGCAAATACGAAGAACTCCTGAAGAGTTGGCGATTTGTTGGTGGAAGAATGATTAAATGTTGGCTTAATCATTTATTCAAAAATGCTCGTCTGAGCCTTAGGTGAGAAAACCTAATTAATTATGACAAGGCGAGGGACCGACCATGGAGTCATGAAATCGGCCCTGGGTTGTCACGTGACCGCCTGACGATCACTTCATGAAAATCCAAAGTGTTTGGAAGAGTTTTGGACCTAATACGAGCAATTGTGCAAATTAGGTCAAAAACTGTGAAAATTGATGGGACCGGCTTCCGTGAGCCAAAGAGCCAATCTTGGTCGGTCAAGATAGCGTGCTCGTGTCCCCAAGGCGTCCGAGTCTCAGTCCTGAGAATTTTGATATTTTCTGGCGTGCAATTGAGCATCCATTCGAGAAAATATGTCAAAATTAGGATTTCGACGAAACTGAGGAAAACACCATGAGATGATGAAAAATAATTATAAAATAAGAAATGAGGAGGCGTGGGACCGCTGTGGTCAAGGCATGGTCGGCCGGTCGTGACCATGGTCCCGTGGTGCCTTTTCCTTAATTTTATAATATTTTGATGATTTTATGAAAAATTCATGAATTTTGAGAAATTTGATGAATTTAGGGAGTTTCCATGAATTGAAGGAGTTTTCATGAGTTCATGGAAGCAAAATATTAAAATAATAAAAACACGGGCGTGTGGGACCATGGAGGCATGGCCGGCCGGCTATGGACCGGTCCCACGAGTTTTTCATAATTTTTTAATATTTGTAGGTATTTTTGATGATTTGAGGGAATTTTTCCTAATTTGAGAGAAATACCATAAAATCAAGGAATTTGATGAATTCAAGGAAAAATAGGATAAATAATAATAAAATAATAAAGCAAAGGGCGTGTGGGACCGGCTAGGGCATGGCCGGCCGGCTAGTGTCCCGGTCCACAAGTTTTCATTATTTTATTTTATTTTATTAATTATATGATGATTTTTGTAAAAAATACCATGAAATCAAGGAGTTTTTTCATGAAATTAGAGAAATAATAATAATAATAAAATAATAAGGAACCGTGGGGTGTGGGGCCGGCTGGGACCAAGGCATGGCCGGTTGGCCAATGGTCACGCCCCACACTCCTTTCCTTAATTTTATATTATTTGTTATGGATTTGTGGAAGTACCATGAAACCGAGGAGCTTCCTCGAGACGAAGGAGATTTGATCAGATGAGAGAATTTTCATCAAATCATGGCAAATAATAAAAATGTATTAAAAATATAAAACAAGCGTGGAACTGACCACGGCACGTTCGGTAGGTCCTGTGTCCGTGTTCCCAGCACCTTGGTCAATATTTTTAATTATTTATTATTTTCTTCCCTATTTTGCATAGGTTCATCGTTTCGTTGTATTTTGAAATACTCGTTCGTGCGTTGACTGTTAGTGTATCGTCGTTGAATACACTTTCACCATTTGAATCGTGGCTTACTTATAGGTAGCCCAGACGCCCGGTTGTTGATTATTTATTACTAATTGTGGAATTCAGTGGAGAATAATTCACAAAATTGAGTAATAAGATGTTTATTATTAGTTCATAGGATCGGCTGAGGATTCGACTACGAATTCAGAATAATAAAGTGAGCATTACCATTCCATGGGATCGTAGATTCGACCATAGAATCGGAGTAATTAAGATTTATCTATTACCATTTATGAGACCCGTTGTGTGTTCGGTCATGAAATCGGAGTAATGAGATAATATAGTTATTGCTATTCTATGAGATCAAGCCGTGGATTCGATCATAGAATCAGAACAATTGTTTATTGCCATTCCATGGGACCAGTCGTGGATTCGACCATGGAATAGGAGCAATTATTATTGCATTCCATGGGACCAGTCGTGGATTCGACCATGGAATAGGAGCAATTGTTATTGCCATTCCATGGGACCAGTCGTGGATTCGACCATGGAATAGGAGCAATAATATATTATTCTGGGAATTCAGTAGTGAATGTCACGGCAGAATTAATCTTAATTAGGAATAATTAACTTTGTGGCTCTATACTAGCAGAGCAAGCTGTCTAGGAGCATTAATTATCCCGATATGAGCTTGTCGGTAAGTCATATCCTTTATATAGTCAAGGTAAACTCGTTGTTTGTTCCTGAAGACGTTATCGCTCTACTAGCAGAGCAAGCTGTCTATGAGCCGTCCATCTCGTGATACTATATAGAAATAGTCACTGAAAGTATTCAGTATTCATGATATATGTCGTTGTCCAGTCGTGAGACTACATATCTACATCTACTCTTAGAGAAAGTACTCTCCATTGAGAATTCGATGAGAGACCCGTGTCTCAATACTCACGTCTGATTGCTGGATCAGAGCTTCGTATAATTATGAGTTTACGATTTTAGCCCTTGTCGAAAATCCACCATCTACATTAAGTCCCCTGCTTACTGAGGAAAGATGTGTTCCTCAGTCAGCATTAAATGGTGATTTTTCGGCCAAAAATGATAATACAAGTAATTGAACTTAGTCGTAAGTTGAGACGTTACCGGATTTAGAGAGCATGAGAAAACCACGACTTGATGAAGGCTTCAATGTCATGATTGGAGCGTCGTTTGATGAGCATAAGTTGGTGTTGAACCACTGGTTTGGACGACGAGTCCGTGGTCGGTTAGGATTCGCGGGCCGGGCCCAATAAGGAAATCCTTGTTTTATGAATAGACGCTCGTTCGTTCGTTAGTTTAAGAAACAAACAAAATAGACCCGAGTCTAATGATATAAAATTCTTCTATGAGCTTTCACGAAAACCGGAATTTATATGTGAAATTTCACAAAGTGGAATAAACTCTCGTTTCAAAGGTGGATGCTCGTACGAGAGAAAAGTTTTTTTTTTTTTGATAGACGTGCGTCTGTTAGTAATAAAAAAAATTTTATGAGCCTTCATGAAAATTTTTATCTTCGAGCTTTCGGAAATCTTTGAAAATATACTCTCGCTTCAAAGACAGATGCTCGTGCGAGGGTGCAAAAATATATAGATATATTTTTCAATTTTACGTGAGTTTCACGTTGAGTATATATATTTTGTAAAATCAATGTTTTGATTTTGAACAACTGTTGAAAGTAGACAATTATACATGTGAAATAATGTCTATATGTGAGTTTTCACAATTGTAGAATGGACGTCTGTACAATTTTTGAAGATCAGTGAGTGTTCACATAGTAAAAATTTACGTGGGTTGTTCACGGCTTTATGAAAATCAAGTCATGATTTTTGAGCAATTGCTGAAAGTAAGCAATTGTATACGTGATGAAATAATGTATGTATGAGTTTTACGATTTTATAGTGTATGCACACATGTAGAAAATCAGCGAATGTTCACATGAAAGGTTATGTGAATTATTCATAGTTTCACGCAAAGTCAGGTGTTGACTTTAAATAATGAATTTTGCTCGTCTTGGCAAGTTTGAAGACGCGAGCAAGTTTTTCGAGGTTTTTACATTATTATCACTAGGTTCTTGAAACCGTAAATAAGTAAGAGTTGAGGATTACCATTTTTGTTGCGTGTTCGTTATTGGTATATCCATGACTCCATGCCTTGCGCCTCAGATAGCGGTGACTTCTGGTTACAACCACTCTTCGGGATCTTCCGTGGAGTGCTCCAAAAATATCAAGTCAAAGATGAAGACTTCTGCGGATGTTCCTACTGAGGAAAATCAACCTTTCAGAGACACTGGAAGCTGACATATTGTATGTCTCTCGATCATCCGAGAGTCGTCCCTCATTAGCAAGCACCGCCGACTTCAGCAAGTGAGACTATCGGCTGAAGATGAAGTTCGACTTTGTGTTGATGGTGTAGCTCCTGATTGGATGAATGAAGAATTTCGTCATCAGAAAATTCAGAAGTTAGGTATTCGTTGAAATTGTTGTAGAATTTTCGTCCGAAGTTGGATTTTCGCGGTTGACCCATGTATCCTCATGCCCAGGAAATTTCCAAACTTTCACTAAGAAGACTTTTGAGTTCCGAGCATGTTTAGGATGTGAAATCGACGAAACAGTAAACTTCCAGGAGACCTTCAGAAAATGTTCAGCTGGCATGTGGTCCAATGCTTTCGCCACAACTCTTTGCTCATTTCTTCAATTGTTTTGAATTTTGGATATGTTGTAGAGGACCTTCATACGAAGAGGATGGTATATGATCCATCCCTATATTCTTCACCAATTGCTCCCAGCTCGTCGGTTTGTACAAGACAGTGTAAAATCATCTCAGTCGAGCTTGCTGTAAAACACTCATGTTGTGTTCTTAGACCATTCGTTTGTGTCTTGAAAGGTTGCTGAAGGATTTTAATGTCGTTGATTTATTTGAGATCAGGAACCATTGATTGATACATGATCATGGTGCTTGCAGCGCCATCTTGCTTCTGTCAGTCGTAGAAACATCGCTTCTGAAACCCTGGTCATGGGACCATAGCTGAGGTTGCTCTTGAGAGGGGATGATGTAATGACCACGGTTTCATGTACCGATGGTAGCATTACTTTTATGATGAATGATTAGCAAATGAGAGTCTGGTGCCACGAGTCTTGGACTGTGAAACTGGTCGTCATGATCAGTGGTCCGTCAGTCCCCAGTATTTTGGTTAGATCTCTCCTCTTCGTTTTCTCTTCTTCTGGCAAGACTTGGATAGAGGACCCTGGTAGAAAAATTGATGCAAAGACCTATATGGTCGAAGTTGGAGGTACCTTGATGAAGTACTTAGTGGAAAGACCTGGTTGATGAGTGCCAAATAATGTATATATTTATCCCTTTTTGTTGGCATTTAACTCATCTTTTGTGCATTAATTCTACATTTTATCCCATATTCTGTATTTTCATTGTTTTCAAGAATAAATATTTTTCTTACTTTATTTTGCATTTTTAGGTAATAAATAAAGTCTGGATGAATTGCGGAGCGGAATAGAGCAGAGAGGTAGTGAAAAGCCGGGAGAAATCACGCAAGGAAGCCGCGAAGAATGGTGCGCACAACCTCATTTTCTACACACAAAAACGCCTCCGTTCTCAGCCATCAGATCAGTTCTCAGAAGCATCCGATGGTCGCTCCTTCATAGAGCATCAAAATCTGAAGTCTCTGCCAAGCACCACAGCGCTGAAATTCCAAGCCTTCAGATTAGATGGTAGTTGAATCCAACGGTTGTTCCCTTGCTGTTCACCAAAGTTTGATATCTCCGTCTTACACTACAACACCTAACCTAATCTAGCACCGTTCGTTTCGTTGTATCCCTTCATCCGACGGTTCTCCTCGCTGCCTCCGCATCACCGTCCGATCTACCTACCAGCTCCACATCTCACGGCTTAGTCTCGCTGAACATCAAAAATCGATGAAGCCGCCACACACTGGAGCACCCAAACCCTATACCAGCTACCCAAACGCACCCTTCTTCCCAAACAATCGAGCTCTCCTTCACCACCATACCCTGTTTGCAGAGCCTTCCCCTTCCACCGTACACCACCACCTTCTCCACCTCTGTCACCACCATCTCTACCACCTAACCTCCACCAAATCACCACCAAAACACCACCTACACGCCGTAGCTACCTCCCCTACCTCTATAGCCATCTAACTTATTGATTTTTCACCACTGAAACCCTAGGTGATAAATCAATAAACTAGGTGAGGCTATAAAACGTAATTGAAGCATGGGAATGGAGCAGGAGACTGAGGAGAAGAATGGGTCGAAAGAAGACTCGTCAAATCACATGTTAGGTGAGTTTAATTTCAAGCCCTAATTTCTCTATAATTTGGGGTTTTTTCTAGAAACCCTAATTCATGTTGGGACCGTACCAGGAGAGGATTAGAGTAGGGGAATGGGCTCAATTAGACCCATGACATTAGAAAAACAGTAAACCTAATTGTACTGTTTTATTTTGGAATTTTGGGAAAATGGGTGATAACCCTAATTTGATGTATTGGGTATAAAAGGGAATTGTGGGTGTTGTTGTAAAGCATGCCTGGATTAGCCAGTGTGTCCAGAACCAAGTTCTGTTAATGATCATTTTTGTGCTGTTCATGTTGTGTTCATGTTTAGTGTAATATCCTGTTGTGTTCTGTGTGTGATGTTTGTTCCTGTGATGTTTTGTATCCATCTGTCATGTTATGTTTGTGTTAATTAGCATGTTTGTAATGTCTCTTCACATGATCCTGTAATTTCCTGTTTAAATCTCAGAGAAGACAACTGAACCATGATGGTTAGCTATTAGGATGGTTTTTGTGAACTCAAAATAGCTTAGGCTAGTTAGATTCCTAAAAGCCCAACTGATTTGTGATTAGTGGTGCTGTAAGAAGACCACTAATGCTAGGGGTCAGTGGTGGCTCTAAGGAGTTAATCAGCTACATTAGTTAGTAAGCCACTGCCTAGTTAGTCTGTGATTGGTTGTGCCTTAAACAGACAGCCAATACTAGGGGTTAGCTAAGGCTGTAAGGTTAGTTAACTAGACATATGACAAAAACTTAACCTAGATGAACTAGCTAGGTGAAGGGAATTCTCATCCATCTCCTTACACTTCCCATCCACAATTTCTTTTCCATGTTCTGTTTTTGGTTAAGTTGTTCTTAGTTTTTCTTATTCTTTGCCACTGCCTTTGGCTCACTGCCACTGAATTTTCTTTGTTTCTTTGTCTCTTAACTTCACTGCCTGTCACTAGCTCAGACTATCTAGGAAACTTCAATACACCCCAAGTCCCTGTGGAATGATCCCTTGCTTACTTTCTATACTAAAACTTGGCCTTGTATACTTGCAAGAGTTTTTGTGTGTTTTCCAACCACACCAAGTTTTGGCGCCGCTGCCGGGGACTTGGCGTTGTGTTTTCGAAGCATTCTTATTTGCTGTTCTTAGTTCATCTAGCCTCACCTGCATATTCATCCTTGCATTGCATACTCATTACATCTTGCTGTCCTGATTGCATATCATATTTGCATATTAGTCATCTTTACATTCTTGCAATCAATCTTGCATTACAATTCTTGTTCACTGCCTTGCTGCTGAGCTGCTATTGCTGAACTGCTGGTGCTCTTGTGCTGCTGTAGTGCTCCTGTGGAGCTGATGCTGCTGCTGACTGCTGCCTTGGCTGCCAAGCTGCTGTGCTGCTGCAGCTTTCATTCCAGCTACCTCAACTGCCCTGCTTCTCCTGCTGCTGTTGCTTTGTGCTGCTTGCCTGCAGCTCCTCTCTTGTGCTTTCCCTGCAACCTGCCAGCCTCCCCTAAGCTGCTGCTGCTGCCTGCTGAAGCTGGTGCAAGATAAAGCCCAACTGGGCTGTAAGCTGCAGAAGGAGAAGAAATTGAACCAAGCCCAACTGGGCTGTAAGATGCAGAAGGATAAGAAATTGAACCAAGCCCAACTGGGCCTTGAGTGTTGAAGCCAAAGCTTAGGATGATCCAAAGCCCAACTGGGCTTTTGCAACCTAACTGAGCAGCTGGGCTGTGCTTAAGCAAGTAAGCCTAAACCCATTAAGAGAACCCAACCTGTGGGCTTCCATTTTTAATTTGTGGGCTTGTAATAATTTTTGTTTTTCTTTATTTGGGCTTGTAATAATTTTTCTTTTTCTTCTTTTTCTTTCTTTTATGGGTTTGTGATTATTATTGTTGTTTTTGTTTTCTTTTATGGGTTGTGCTAATTTATGCTAGGATAAGTTTTAAAAAAAAAAAAAAAAAAATTTACTTTACTTGCTCCCAGATTTTAAAACCAAATTTTATTTTGCTCCCACATTAACAACCAAATTTTTCTTTTTCCTCCTTATCCCGACAAAACCAAAATTCGCCCATAAAAACCAAAAAGTTTTCCAAATCTTTCCCTAAAAACCAAATTTTTCTTTTTCCCATCAAAACCAAATGTCTCCCGCCAAAACCAAATTTTTCCCAACAAAACCAAATTTTTCCAAAAAAGTCCAATCCCTTAAAAACCAAATTTTGAGCTTTGTAAACTCTTTACTTAGCCTTTGAGCCCAATCATGTATAGATCTTTTTCTACAGTTGGGGAATACAACGAATCCCTTAGAGAACTTGCGCGTGGACATACTTCACGTTATGAACCTCCCATAGACCATGATGTCAATAGTCATAGGAATTATTATGGACATTTTCAAAGTCCCGAGCTTCAATACATGAACCCTACTGACTATTCGCACATGCATCGTTTGCCACAACGTGAAAATGAACATTTTGCTAGTGCCTCACTCACACAATCATCTCTTGTGGATCAATTAGAAGCTCGAATCGCAGCTTTAGAAATGCAATCACATGAGGAATCTGTCACATCTAATTTTCTTAGGCAACCTGAAATCTATGCATGTCCCGCATGTGGTAGTTTAGACCACCCTGTTGAGAATTGTCATATTTTGCATAATTTTAGGCAATCTAGAGAAAATCCAAGGTATGAAATGCCCATAAATTGTGAGAATGGTAGTCATTGGGAACATAATCAATCCTTTGAGGGTTGCGATCAATCTTTTATAAACCCTAATGACCATGCACACATGTACCAATCACCACAATTTGAACATGAAGAATTTTGTACTCCCATGAATTTAGACTCCACCACAGAAGCTTTCAGACTCAGTGAGCAAAACTTCGATAGATCTACATCACGAATTCAGGCATATTTAGATCAGATTTTGCTTCACCTACAAAAGGAGGAAATTCATGAGGAAATGTATGTTGTCCCTAATGAAGTGTCTAGTACCATTCATGAAAATGATGTTGAATATGAACCTAATTTAGAGGAACATGAATCGACTAACGACACCACCACTTTTAATGAGGACCAATATGCATGCTACCATGATGATGATTATGATGATTATGATGATGTGTTAGAAGAACATGAAAATATTGTGGAACCTGTTGGTTCAATAACATATGGCTTCTCGCCCTCGACATTCATGAATGTTGTTTTTTCTAATACTCATTGTAATTCATATGATTTTGATATTGACATGGGATTCGTACAATTATTCTGTGAAGATGAACATGACATAGGAATAGTTGAATCTTCTGTAGACACTAATATGCATGAAAATATATTTGATGTGTCTGATTCTCTACCTAGGTCACATTGTGATATTTCTCCTGATTTGCCAATGCATGAGAATGAATCTGTTGATGATGTTGATGACTCTGATTGTGATCTTGCCAATTTGTTTGATGATTGTGAGCATGTTGTGACACTTGTAGAAGACTTAGGAGATGTTGATGTGATTAGTAATGATGTGCCTATCCTCCTACATGAGTCACAATCTGTTGGCCTTCCACCCAACCTAGATTTGGTTTGTACCAATATTGTAAAACCAATTTTTCTGAAAATTCCTAATCTAGGTTTGGAACTGTGTGCTTCCCAAGTCCTCTTGGACTATTTTGCTTCTAAGTATAATACATTTGAGGAACCACAGTTGGAATTAGCATGTTTGCCCGTCCCTAGCACAGTTCACTTTGAGCTAGACCTTGTACATGATGAACCCCCAAAACTGCGAGATTTTGTTTCCAAAATTTTATCCGTTGAAAAATCCAGGTTTGGGGGTAGCTCATTTTGTTTCACAGTTTCACTTGCGTTTCTATCATATTATTATTGTGTGAAGTTGTTGAAACCGCTACACTTTGTCTTTTGGGTTGATCCTCAACTCTTTAGATTGTTAGTGTATGGTGAATTTTTTGTATATAATCCAGTAGATAAAATTTCTTAAAAACCCTTTTGTTCCTTTTGTATATTTTGCTAATCCAATATGATCTCGGCTGAAATATGTTGGATTTTTGCCTTGAATAACGGAGTTTTAATTCTGCTTTCGCCGAAATCGGGTATTCTCTCTCCTTTTACTCTACTCAGCATGTCCCTTTCCATATGTTGCATTTTAATCCTTTCCATATTTTGAAACATTGAGGACAATGTTTAGTTTAGGTTTGGGGGTATAGAGTAGATACCATGATAATTTGCCATAATTGAAAACGAACTCCTTCTTCTTTTTGAAAAAAATTGAAAAATTCCAAAAAAAATTAAAAAAAATCATAAAAATGGAGCTCATTTACCTTGAAATGTTGACTCTTGTGCAAATATGTATTTTTATTAGGAGTCTTAGTCTAGATATTTAGGCACCCTGATTCTAGCACAATTCACATAGTGATAAGAAATTTGCACGCGCACGATCTACCAATACATGTATGGCCTCGATCTTCAAGGTGTTTGATAGGAAGTTACGATTGCCAATCACTTTAGAATACTGAACGAAACTTGACTAGCTTGTTCTTTGGTTGGTTGGGATAGAAGGTGGAGGTTACATTAAGAAAAACAACCATCGAATTTAACTGGGTGCATCAAAAAGGGCTACCTCTTGCAAAGTGTCATGTAATTTTTGTTTCCTTTTGTATATGTATCAAAAGTGTTTTCTTATGCAAAAAAAAAAAAAAAAAAAAAAAAAAAAAAACGATGTATGTATTCAGAAAAAAAAAAAAAAATATCAGAAAAATACAAAAAAATCAAGTATTCCATCATCTCTTGTTCCAAAAATAAAAAGAAATAGTCAATGTAAATAAGAGTCATGTAAAGAGTTATTTTGTTGTTTTTTGTAATAAGCAAGGAGGGTGTATGCCATTGATGTACAACGCGAGTAATTGTGAAATACCTCCAACTCATTCACAATTCTCGTAAAGTCCGGACAGCTAGCTAGATTTCGACCTCAGTTCTTAGCCTGAGAAACTATCTCTTGGTGATTAGTAGTCATAACTTCAGATCTTTCTTTACACATGTGTAGATACACTTTACACTCTTATCACATGTCTTTTTTTGTTATAAGTGCTAGGATTGTGCCTTTGATAGCTAGATTGACATCTCCATTTTGCTGTGAGCTCAAACTGTTTTGCACATGTCACATTTGATGGAATCTGAGCTTATATTTTGACCTAGAACTTTGTAGGTACGTTCTAAGCAAACCTTCACGAGACTTAACTCGTCCACTAGGGACACTTAGTGGTTTAAAAGGCTTAGTGCATACGCTAAATGCATTCGAGAGACCAGCGACAGTGGTATAGTTAGGATTTCCTTAGTTTTGTTTTACTTGAGGACAAGTAAAATTCAGGTTTGGGGGTATTTGATGAGTGCCAAATAATGTATATATTTATCCCTTTTTGTTGGCATTTAACTCATCTTTTGTGCATTAATTCTACATTTTATCCCATATTCTGTATTTTCATTGTTTTCAAGAATAAATATTTTTCTTACTTTATTTTGCATTTTTAGGTAATAAATAAAGTCTGGATGAATTGCGGAGCGGAATAGAGCAGAAAAGTAGTGAAAAGCCGGGAGAAATCACGCAAGGAAGCCGCGAAGAATGGTGCGCACAACCTCATTTTCTACACACAAAAACGCCTCCGTTCTCAGCCATCAGATCAGTTCTCAGAAGCATCCGATGGTCGCTCCTTCATAGAGCATCAAAATCTGAAGTCTCTGCCAAGCACCACAGCGCTGAAATTCCAAGCCTTCAGATTAGATGGTAGTTGAATCCAACGGTTGTTCCCTTGCTGTTCACCAAAGTTTGATATCTCCGTCTTACACTACAACACCTAACCTAATCTAGCACCGTTCGTTTCGTTGTATCCCTTCATCCGACGGTCGCTCCTCGCTTGCCTCCGCATCACCGTCACCGTCCGATCTACCTACCAGCTCCACATCTCACGGCTTAGTCTCGCTGAACATCAAAAATCGATGAAGCCGCCACACACTGGAGCACCAAACCCTATACCAGCTACCCAAACGCACCCTTCTTCCCAAAACAATCGAGCTCTCCTTCACCACCATACCCTGTTTGCAGAGCCTTCCCCTTCCACCGTACACCACCACCTTCTCCACCTCTGTCACCACCATCTCTACCACCTAACCTCCACCAAATCACCACCAAACACCACCTACACGCCGTAGCTACCTCCCCTACCTCTATAGCCATCTAACTTATTGATTTTTCACCACTGAAACCCTAGGTGATAAATCAATAAACTAGGTGAGGCTATAAAACGTAATTGAAGCATGGGAATGGAGCAGGAGACTGAGGAGAAGAATGGGTCGAAAGAAGACTCGTCAAATCACATGTTAGGTGAGTTTAATTTCAAGCCCTAATTTCTCTATAATTTGGGGGTTTTTTCTAGAAACCCTAATTCATGTTGGGACCGTACCAGGAGAGGATTAGAGTAGGGGAATGGGCTCAATTAGACCCATGACATTAGAAAAACAGTAAACCTAATTGTACTGTTTTATTTTGGAATTTTGGGAAAATGGGTGATAACCCTAATTTGATGTATTGGGTATAAAAGGGAATTGTGGGTGTTGTTGTAAAGCATGCCTGGATTAGCCAGTGTGTCCAGAACCAAGTTCTGTTAATGATCATTTTTGTGCTGTTCATGTTGTGTTCATGTTTAGTGTAATATCCTGTTGTGTTCTGTGTGTGATGTTTGTTCCTGTGATGTTTTGTATCCATCTGTCATGTTATGTTTGTGTTAATTAGCATGTTTGTAATGTCTCTTCACATGATCCTGTAATTTCCTGTTTAAATCTCAGAGAAGACAACTGAACCATGATGGTTAGCTATTAGGATGGTTTTTGTGAACTCAAAATAGCTTAGGCTAGTTAGATTCCTAAAAGCCCAACTGATTTGTGATTAGTGGTGCTGTAAGAAGACCACTAATGCTAGGGGTCAGTGGTGGCTCTAAGGAGTTAATCAGCTACATTAGTTAGTAAGCCACTGCCTAGTTAGTCTGTGATTGGTTGTGCCTTAAACAGACAGCCAATACTAGGGGTTAGCTAAGGCTGTAAGGTTAGTTAACTAGACATATGACAAAAACTTAACCTAGATGAACTAGCTAGGTGAAGGGAATTCTCATCCATCTCCTTACACTTCCCATCCACAATTTCTTTTCCATGTTCTGTTTTGGTTAAGTTGTTCTTAGTTTTTCTTATTCTTTGCCACTGCCTTTGGCTCACTGCCACTGAATTTTCTTTGTTTCTTTGTCTCTTAACTTCACTGCCTGTCACTAGCTCAGACTATCTAGGAAACTTCAATACACCCCAAGTCCCTGTGGAATGATCCCTTGCTTACTTTCTATACTAAAACTTGGCCTTGTATACTTGCAAGAGTTTTTGTGTGTTTTCCAACCACACCACTGGTGGACACCGATCGACTGTGGAAGTCATGAATACCGTCTAGGAATTGCTGCTTGCATATTGTAAGCTCTGGAAGATGTAGAACCTCATACGACGTCGGAATTTGATGCTTGACCCCAAATTTTGAAGCTAAGAGACTGAGTTATCCCATGAGACAAGAATCACTCAATTTGGAATTGTAGAGGTCATCCAACGAAGCGTGCACATTTGTAATTTTTAATCCCGTACAAATTTTTCAGATTTCATAGACCTGGCGGTAAAGGCCATATCTTTCAGCTCGTACGTCTGATTGATGCGCCCTTTTGGTAGGTTGTATAAGAGACATAGACGAACATCTTTTCTTGAGGAAGTATCGTCTCATTCCTCACTCGTTGGTACGTTTTTGTAAACCCATTTGCTGAAGTATGTTGTATCTCATTTGTAGAGGTGATGAGAACATCTTGTAGAAGACTTTGGTGTTGTGCCCGCCCATCGTGCAATCTTCAGAAAGACTTTCATGTGAGCATATTTCATTTCTACACGCCTTGATATGAATCATTAGTGCTTCGAGAAGTCTGTTTCCTCGAGCAATACTTCAGAGAATGGTTAGTTGATGGAGCCTTGTCATGAGGATGTAGCTCCTGAGACCGTTGTTGGTGCTGAGACCATGAATTATTATGCTCCATATATCCTTGTCGATGCTAAGATCATGGATGGTGTTCCTCTAGAGATTATTGTTGATGTTGATACCATGGTTGAAGTTGCTCTAAAGACCGAAAAGGCTAGAACTATGATTATAGATATAATTTTTGTTCCTTCATCCAGTGAGCCTTTTACGTTCACGAACTAGTTAGTGAGTTGAGAATCCGGTATACTGGGAGTTCAACCTGAGTGCTCTTGAAAGCATGACTGTATCGTGAAGCGGCTTTGTAAGTGAATCCACGTTGTTGTGGAAGATAGCAGCAGAAATCTCCGTTCTAGATCGGTGAAGGGAACAAGTTCCTCAGTCATGTAGGGTTTTGTGATGTAGAGAAGTCCCGTCGATGAAGTTTCACGGAATCACCTCAGGTTGCCCAGTGTATGTTGAAGGAGTTGGTAACATTCATGTGTGAATGATGTTGCATCTGCTTCAGAAGTCGTATAATGAGATAATGAAGACTTATCGAATGTAGTGCCGTGCTGGTGTTGAATCAGTGTCGATATATTTGTGTTGAAGCCAGAGGCGCCATTATCGAAGGTGTACTCTTTGATTGGGAGTACAATTTTGAAGGCTTCTTAGATGATTGAGCGTTGAAGCGTCATACCCCTTGAGAATTTCTTAGGTTTGATCGTCTGGGCCCCGACTTTCTTCTGTTGATTCAGCATTCCTTTCGTTGCAGCAGTGGGATTCAACACTTGTGCAGAAGTCAGAGCTTTCTAATTTTGTGGCACACATGGACGCTCCTGCAAGGCTATGTAGAAACTCCCAAAGTGTTCTTTGCCATGTTTGGACATCATCTCAGCAATGAAAGTCTCAGTGATCGATTCAGAGAAATGTCAGATTCAACCACTTGGTAAAATACTAATGCGGTGAAGTTACCATTCATAACGTCTTGCATAGTTGCTAGCAGAATTAAGTCCCCATGCTACATAGCATGTGAGGAAATAAATGATGTAGACACAGGAGGAATGAGACTTTCCTGAGTGTGGAACCTCTTGATGAATGTCTATGCATCTTTTGCAGGTTCTTGCTTCAATATCGTCAAAGTTCGAAATTCCTCCAAGTGCTCTGATGATGGAATGTCCGTCAAATCTTCTGGATCAGAACTTTCTTTGTTGGAGAGATACGTAACCAAAGGCGCTTTGTAAGTACCCATCTTTTCAGCGTGGATCCACGCTCTTCTGAAGGACGTGTCATATCCTGGATCTTCCTGATTATGTGAAACTTGGTTTCTGTCCAGGTTGAACTTATGTTCACTTTGAGAATGATGTAGCCATAAGTATTTCTGAGCGCTCCTTCAAGGTATCTGATTGAGATGGAGCTTGAGTATCTTCTTGTCAAGTGATGCATGTGGATCTGATGGTTTTCAGTGGAATGTTGTTGATGGCGGTGTCAGCATCGATCAACGTTCTTCTCAATTCGTTTCTTCTGAGATTGATTGTGGTAAGCAGTCCCCAGTCGTACACCTCTTGGTCCGTGGATGGAGGCTCAAGAAGTATTTTCGGAATGGACTTCTTGACATGATGTGTTCAGTGATGTGAACATGTCTCTCCTTCGTGCCTTCGACAGATAGAGCAATTCACGTTCGACCAAGATTGAACTTCCTCTTTGATAGGTTGTTCAGAGAGAGTGTAAAGCTTATGATTGGGAGAGGACTCTTGTGTACTCCTTCAGTCCCTCGTTGAAGCTATTGTGGATCAACCTTATATTTGAAAATTTGCTTCAAAATATTGCAGTTACTTGTTGGATGATTTGATGAATCTATGAAGGTGATAGTACTTGGGTTTCTTCATTTTTCTTCAGTTGGCTCTCTATGATGAGTAGCGATTTGATTGCACCATCTTGAACCCAGACTTCTAGTAACTCGATCACTGCTTCATGATAAGTTTGAGTATGTCCGATCATCTCCCCATTCGTTAATGCCGGATCGAGGTTTGTGTAAGATTGGTTATCCTTTCTTGATGCTTTTGTAGGATGAGGTGTTGGATGTCTCATGTTTGAGCAGGAGCTTTCCTTTTGCTTGATAAATAAAGTTCATGGAAGGTTGGACATTGTATTGTTTGTTGATCAGGCATCGGCTGCTCCAAGGTTCCTCGACCTTGTAAACTTTGCTCAGCAAAGCAGGTGTAGTAGTCGCTGATCGTTTGGCTGCTTCATGAAGTTCTGAGAGAGTCTGGAGTCGCAGAGAAAGGATCTGTAGATTATGATCATTTCGTTTTGTTCATGCTCTCCTAGTGCCTCCAGGGATCGAGAGACATGTTCTCGAGGGCTCCATGTTCCGTTATATAGTGCGAACGTTTGGGAAGTGTATCCCTTCGGGAAAGAAATTACTTGCGTAGAAACAGGGTATGAAGGTTGATAACGATGAACAAATGATGCTTTGTCTTTTCCTCGATCCTCCATGAAGCGTTCCAGGTCCTCACGAGCGATGAAGCCTGCAAGTTCCTTTGCTGAGAGTCATCTGCAGCTTTGCGGAATTCTTCATCTTGTACAACATGGGTTGGAGAGATTTCAGGATCAGCAGTTGAAGATGTTTCTTTAGCTTCTCCTTTTTCGAGCTGAGGCTGAGTTCGTTCAGACGCAAACTTGTTTGTAAGAGTTTTGAGATAAGCATACAACTCTTTCTGTGTTGCAGCTACGTCAGTCTGAACCTTCATGAGATCAAGCTGATTTCCTCTGGTTTCTTCAGGAGACCAACCAAAGAGTGGATTATTGATGGCGCCAGTGTCGTCACTTGCATGGGATATCTTTGGAGCACTAGTGCTTGGAAGAGTGACAGTAACATGTGACGTGATATTGATGGCCGAAGGAGTGGTGTTAGCGCTACCACTAGAGCCTGCAACGTTAATAGGAGTAGTACTTGATGGGAGTACCACTAGGACTTGCAATGTTAGAGTTGGGTGTTGAACCCGGATTGGTAACTATACCTAAGACCGACCACCCTGCCGAATTGAGATTGCAACCGAGAGAATGATCTCCCACTAAGGTCGCCAATCTGTAGATGGGGAAAAACGATTTGCTGGTTTTTAAGGAATTGAGGAGATGATTGTACGAAGGAGACTCCTCGAACCGAGCAAAATGTTAAACCCCACACAGATGCACCGCTGCAAAGGAGGTGCTTTATATTCGAGAGATCAATCTGTAGTACTCCGGCCTAAATCAAGACAATGACCGTTCCATAGTGAATTAGGTCACAAGAGAGGATGGGTTGATCTGTAGGAGGGAAGCTGGGAAATGTGTGGATTCAATGGTAATCAAAGATTGTGGGTGTGTGAATTCTGAATATGATAAGCTCTGAATGATTGAAATTCCTCAATCGAGAGTAGTTGCTCAATGATGAGTTTATGATCTCGTGTTGTCGATGAGACGTGAGATTGATGATATTGTTGATGCTGATGATTCAATCATGATTCAGAGACTTATTTATATTGCTGGAATTTTAGACACCATGACCCCATGAAGTGTGACAGTTGATGGAATTAAGGAGTGGGGAAGTGGAGATCGTGTTTGAAACCAGTTGCTCAACGTGTGGAGACTTGGTCGATTTTCCACCCACTACCTCGTGAATTCCTTCAACTGATTGCATGACTTGCTCACATTCCATCGTGTATTTGAACACGCGTGGCGTAGACCGCCAGACCAGAACCCTAAGAGATATCCCCCCAAGTGACACGATTGACGTCTCGTGGTTTGTTAGTCAATTGATGACTTCGTGGTTTGATGGGACGATGAGTCCATGTAGATGCTGAGTGTCGAACATGATATTCTGAAACTCATGAATTGAACATGTCATGAGACAGAGGTATAATTCTTACGATGAAGTGAGCAAGTATTTCTCATTCGATGGATCGATGAATATTGATTGTTGAACCAATATTCCTTGGTTTGAGCAAATATTTATCATCTGAGCAAGTGTTGCTCATGTGATGAATTGTTGAATATTTGATCGTCTGAGCATGTGTTGCTCATCTGATGGATTATTGGCAGCGCACCGAAAATATTAATTAGAATACTGGTCGTTGAACCGAGCATAATTAATAAAATTAATGACCATGAGGTCGTCGTAAAATTATTAAGGTTGGAATCTGGAATGATGATCCTTGGATTCAGAAACCCTAATTTTATCAATTGATGATCAATTCATGGTTCGTCAGAAGTTTGACCATGGGACGAAGGAGGGAGCGATTATATGGGACCGTGGATCAACCATGTAGTGTCCATATGCTCACGTGAGCAAATACGAAGAACTCCTTAAGAGTTGATGATTTTTTGGTGGAAGAATGATTAAATGTTGGCTTAATCATTTATTCAAAAATGCTCGTCTGAGCCTTAGGTGAGAAAACCAAATTAATTATGAAGAGGCGAGGGACCGACCATGGAGTCATGAAATCGGCCCTGGGTTGTCACGTGACCGCCCGACGATCACTTCATGAAAATCCAAAGTGTTTGGAAGAGTTTTGGACCTAATACGAGCAATTGTGCAAATTAGGTCAAAACTGTGAAAATTGATGGGACCGGCTTCCGTGAGCCAAAGAGCCAATCTTGGTCGGTCAAGATAGCGTGCTCGTGTTCCCAAGGCATCTGCGTCTCAGTCCTGAGAATTTTGATATTTTCTAGCGTGCAATTGAGCATCAATTCGAGAAAATATGCCAAAATTAGGGTTTCGACAAAACTGAGGAAAACACCATGAGATGATGAAAAATAATTATAAAATAAGGAATGAGGAGGCGTGGGACCGCCGTGGTCAAGGCATGGTCGGACGGTCGTGACCACGGTCCCGTGGTGCCTTTTCCTTAATTTTATGATATTTTGATGATTTTATGAAAAATTCATGAAATTTGAGAAATTTGATGAATTTAGGGAGTTTCCATGAATTGAAGGAGTTTTCATGAGTTCATGGAAGCAAAATATTAAAAAAATAAAAACACGGGCGTGTGGGACCATGGAGGCATGGTCGGCCGTCTATGGACCGGTCCCACGAGTTTTTCATAATTTTTTAATATTTTTAGGTATTTTTGATGATTTGAGGGAATTTTTCCTAATTTGAGAGAAATACCATAAAATCAAGGAATTTGATGAATTCAAGGAAAAATAGGATAAATAAACTTCGCTTGTCACACACACTTGGGTATACGTTTACTGGGTTCGTGAAAACCATGCCCAAACGTGTACGTGTATGTTGGTTCAACATAGTAACCCAAAAGATTAACCATATGAGCATTTCATATTAACCTTGTTCTTCTTCACCATAACTAGTTCAATTGACTCAAATGAACTAGTTAAAGAGTTGTTCAACTGCTATGAGATCTTATGTAACAACACAAGACAGAATTGAAACAAACATGATTCGATTTGATTGAATCGGCTCATGAACATTATAGCCACGGTTTGCATAAAGCATTCCTTAGTAATTTAATGTTTCATGTTCAGAGCACATATTTAGATCATAACCTCTTAAGTTCACAAACAAGTTCGCGGACTTAAGTTAATCGGTTGAGTTTTCCAAACTCAGCAGAAATTTTCGGAAAGAGAACTCCCGCCAGTTCGCGGACTGAGTTTGCGGATTTAGCACACAAACGAGTTTTGGAAAATCCAGCAGAAATTCTCGGTCGAGAACTTCCGACAGTTCGCGGACTTGGCAAGCCAATTCCACAATCCTCCCGATTTCTCTTGATCAACAAAGTTTGAAAACTTCGGTTCAAGGAATAAATGGTTATGTAATCTAAAATCTCATTTCAATCATTGAGACATTCTCAGAGGACGCTATGTAGCCGTTATTCACAGACCGATTCACGTCAGAGCAATTCTCAAAGTGATTGTAACTTTTCATGACTTTCGTCACTAGGTGAAGATAAACTTGATCAAAGCGAAACGCTTTACCAACACACGATTTCGAGATAAAAGATAAGCAATGAATTCTCAGCTCGAAATGTAAAATGTGTATGATCTAGTCTATATAGCATACGACTTTTGTCTCATAATAAGTAGGAGATAGAAGAGATAGACTTTTGAGTGATAGATAAGTTCAAGTCTCCACATACCTTTTTGTTGATGAAGTTTCACGGTTCCTTGTATAGATCTTCGTCGTTGTATGATGAATCGCCATGAAGTCCTTGAGCTTAACTACACTTTTCTATCCTAGTCCGAGACTTAGCTATGTAGGTTAGAAATCAAGACTTATAGTTTTGATCACTAACATTGAAAACATGCTTAAGATAGCAACGCATGCAAGGTTGACCGAGCTATGCTCTAACAATCTCCCCCTTTGTCAATTTTAGTGACAAAACTATTAATACATATGGAACACAAAAAAATAAACTTTAGTGGCTCCTATTCCATTGTCTAATCTTTAACGTTCCTTGAAATCTTCGTCCTTCCAAGTACTCCAATGATCCCAAAGGTTGTAAGTTTAGCACCATCGTTGTTGAAGATCCGTAGCTATAACAATGAGAGAAATCGAGATTCTCGATCATTATTATACAGTGTCATAGTATTATTATGTAACATCAAAGTCCAATTGTATCAAGACTTTAACAATAATACTACGGTGATAGTATCGCTCCCCCTTAGTCAGTACTCCATCTCGATCATGGAAACCACTCCCCCTTACATAATGATCTGAAAACCATATGTATTTGTAGTGTGAACTACAATATTTCTCCCCCTTTTTGTCAATAAAATTGGCAAAGGTACAAGAATGGGATCATAATGAAATTTCCACAAGAGACATTTCATGACCAAAAGAAAAATATATACCAACTTAATTTAGGTGCAATCTAATAGCCGAAGCTAACAACATTCATCAAGGAGTTTTAAGATACAAGATAACCCCTATAAAATTCCACAGCCGCACTCCCCGCAAGATATTACCATTAAGCACAAGTTCAAAAGAACTCTCCCCCATTTGATGTCATTCCCGAAAGAACAACAAGAGCGACCTTAATTTCAAAATAAAAGAAGGATTTTGAAACACTAAAGAGATACTAAAAAGATAACTACAACAATCTTACAGAAACTGAACTGGAAAGTATCTATTGGGGTTTCACACTCAATTGCCCAAAAGATAAGGATAAGCATAGAGGCAAGAGTCAATGAAACGTTTTAATGAACCAAAACAACACCAATAGACAACCGCAAGTGTTGAAAAGTTGCAGTGTCTAAGGGTTTGGTGAGAATATCATCCAATTGTTGTTCGGAAGGCACAAATTCCATACTGATGATACCATTTTCATAAAGATCACGAATAAAATGGTACCTTATGTCGATGTGCTTTGTTCTTGAGTGCTCAACAGGATTCTCAGTAATTCGAATCGCACTGGAGTTATCACAAAAGATTTTCATTATACCAGTATCAATTCCATAATCAGCAAGCATCTGTTTCATCCATAGGTGTTGAGTACAACATGATCCGGCATCAATATATTCTGCTTCACATGTAGACAGGGATTGAGAATTTTGCTTCTTGTTATGCCATGCTACAAGATTGAGACCTACATAGTAAAATCCCCCTGATGTACTTTTTCTATCTTCTACACAACCTGCCCAATCAACATCAAAATAAGCAGAAAGATCAGCATTAGTATCAAAAGTGTACGAGAGACCATACCCAGCAGTGTGATTTATATATCGTATGATTCTCTTCGCAGCTGCAAGATGAGATTCTTTTGGATCCGCCTGAAACCTAGTGTGGATGGGGAAAAAAGATTTGCTGGTTTTTAAGGAATTGAGGAGACGACCGTACGGAGGAGACTCCTCGAACCGAGCGAAATGTTAAACCTCAGACAGATGCACCGCTGCAAAGGGGGTGCTTTAGATTCGAGAGATCAATCTGTAGTGCTCCGGCCTAAATCAAGACAATGACCGTTCCAGAGTAAATTCGGTTACAAGAGAGGATGGGTTGATCTGTATGAGGGAAGCTGGGAAATGTGTGGAATCAATGGTAATCAAAGATTGTGGGTGTGTGAATTCTGAATATGATAAGCTCCGAATGATTGAAATTGCTCAATTGAGAGTAGTTGCTCAATTTATGAGTTGATGATCTCGTGTTGTCGATGAGACGTGAGATTGATGATACTTTCGATGCTTCAATCATGATTCAGAGACTTATATTTCTGGAATTTTAGACACCATGATCCCATGAAGTGTGACAGTTGATGGAATCAAGGAGTGGGAAAGTGGAGATCGTGTTTGAAACCAGTTGCTCAACATGTGGATACTTGGTCGATTTTCCACCCACTACCTCGTGAATTCCTTCAACTGACTGCACGACTTGCTCACATTCCATCGTGTGTTTGAACACACGTGTTGTAGACCGCCATACCAAAACCCTAAGTGATATCCCCCCAAATGACACGATTGACGTCTCGTGGTTTGTTAGTCAGTTGATGACTTCGTGGTTTGATGGGACGATGATTCCATGTAGTTGTTGAGTGTCGAACATGATGTTCTGAAACTCATAAATTGAACATGTCATGAGACAGAGGTATAATTCTTACAATGAAGTGAGCAAGTATTTCTCATTCGATGGATCGTTGAATATTGATTGTTGAACCAATATTCCTTGGTTTGAGCAAATATTTATCATCTGAGCAAGTGTTGCTCATGTGATGAATTGTTGAATATTTGATCGTCTGAGCATGTGTTTCTCAGTTGATGGATTATTGGCAGCGCACCAAAAATATTAATTAGAATACTGGTCATTGAACCGAGCATAATTAATAAAATTAATGACCACGAGGCCGTCGTAATTAAGGTTGGAATCTGGAATGATGATCCTTGGATTCAGAAACCCTAATTTGATCAATTGATGATCAATTCATGGTTCTTCAGAAGTTTAACCATAGGACGAAGGAGGGAGCGACTATATGGGACTGTGGATCAACCATGTAGTTTCCATATTCTCACGTGAGCAAATACGAAGAACTCCTGAAGAGTTGACGATTTTTTGGTGGAAGAATGATTAAATGTTGGCTTAATCATTTATTCAAAAATGCTCGTCTGAGCCTTAGGTGAGAAAACCAAATTAATTATGAAGAGGCGAGGGACCGACCATGGAGTCATGAAATCGGCCCTGGGTTTTCACGTGACCGCCCGACGATCACTTCATGAAAATCCAAAGTGTTTGGAAGAGTTTTGGACCTAATACGAGCAATTGTGCAAATTAGGTCAAAACTGTGAAAATTGATGGGACCGGCTTCCGTGAGCCAAAGAGCCAATCTTGGTCGGTCAAGATAGCGTGCTCGTGTCCCCAAGGCGTCCGCGTCTCAGTCCTGAGAATTTTGATATTTTCTGGCGTGAAATTGAGCATCCATTCGAGAAAATATGCCAAAATTAGGGTTTCGACGAAACTGAGGAAAACACCATGAGATGATGAAAAATAATTATAAAATAAGGAATGAGGAGGCGTGGGACCGCCGTGGTCAAGGCATGGTCGGCCGGTCGTGACCACGGTCCCGTGGTGCCTTTTCCTTAATTTTATAATATTTTGATGATTTTATGAAAAATTCATGAATTTTGAGAAATTTGATGAATATAGGGAGTTTCCATGAATTGAAGGAGTTTTCATGAGTTCATGGAAGCAAAATATTAAAATAATAAAAACACGGGCGTGTGGGACCATGGAGGCATGGTCGGCCGGCTATGGACCGGTCCCACGAGTTTTTCATAATTTTTTAATATTTTTAGGTGTTTTTGATGATTTGAGGGAATTTTTCCTAATTTGAGAGAAATACCATAAAATCAAGGAATTTGATGAATTCAAGGAAAAATAGGATAAATAATAATAAAATAATAAAGCAAAGGGCGTGTGGGACCGGCTAGGGCATGGCCGGCCGGCTGGTGGCCCGGTCCCATAAGTTTTCATAATTTTATTTTATTTTATTATTATATGATGATTTGTGCAAAAAATACCATGAAATCAAGGAGTTTTTTCATGAAATTAGAGAAATAATAATAATAATAATAAAATAATAAGGAACCGTGGGGTGTGGGGCCGGCTGGGATCAAGGCATGGACGGTTGGCCAATGGTCACGCCACACACTCCTTTCCTTAATTTTATATTATTTGTTATGGATTTATGGAAGTACCATGAAACCGAAGAGCTTCCTCGAGACGAAGGAGATTTGATCAGATGAGAGAATTTTCATCAAATCATGGAAAATAATACAAATGTATTAAAAATTTAAAACTGGCGTGGAACTGACCACGACACGGTCGGTAGGTCGTGTGTCCATGTTCCCAGCACCTTGGTCAATATTTTTAATTATTTATTATTTTCTTCCCTATTTTGCATAGGTTCATCTTTCGTTGTATTTTGAAATACTCGTTCGTGCGGTGACTGTTACTGTATCGTCGTTGAATACACTTTCACCATTTGAATCGGGGCTTACTTAGAGGTAGCTCAGACGTCCAGTTGTTGATTATTTATTACTAATTCTGGAATTCAGTGGAGAATAATTCACAAAATTGAGTAATAAGATGTTTATTATTAGTTCATAGGATCGGCTGAGGATTCGACTACGAATTCAAAATAATAAAGTGAGCATTACCATTCCATGGGATCGTAGATTCGACCATAGAATCAGAGTAATTAAGATTTATCTATTACCATTTATGAGACCCGTTGTGGGTTCGATCATGAAATCGGAGTAATGGCATAATATAGTTATTGCTATTCTATGAGATAAAGTAGTGGATTCGATCATAGAATCAGAACAATTGTTTATTGCCATTCCATGGGAACAGTCGTGGATTCGACCATGGAATAGGAGCAATTGTTATTGCCATTCCATGGGACCAGTCGTGGATTCAACCATGGAATAAGAGAAATTGTTATTGCCATTCCATGGGAACAGTCGTGGATTCGACCATGGAATATGAGAAATAATAGATTATTCTGGGAATTCAGTAGTGAATGTCACGGCAGAATTAATCTTAATTAGGAATAATTAACTTTGTGGCTCTATACTAGCAGAGCAAGTTGTCTAGGAGCATTAATTATCCCGATATGAGCTTGTCGGTAAGTCATATCCTTTATATGGTCAGGGTAAACTCGTTGTTTGTTCCTGAAGACGTTATCGCTTTATACTAGCAGAGCAAGCTGTCTAGGAGCCGTCCATCTCATGATACTATATAGAAATAATCACTGAAAGTATTCAGTATTCATGAGATATGCCGTTGTCCAGTCGTGAGACTACATATCTACATGTACTCTGAGAGAAAGTACTCTCCGTTGAGAATTCGATGAGAGACCCGTGTCTCAATACTCACGTCTGATTGCTGGATCAGAACTTCGTATAATTATGAGTTTACGATTTTAACCCTTGTCGAAAATCCACCATCTACAATATTATTTCCTCTTCAGGATTGTTGCGACAATATGACAGGCCTAAATATTCTTGCGAAAATAAAGACCCATGACATTGCCGTCTTGCGACGAAATCGCAGGTCGTCTTCACACTTTCATGTAATGACCCATTGATCTCGTCTTATCTTTTTCTCTAGTATTATTGACGCTTCAGGATTGTCGCACAAATATGACAAGTATTAATACCCTTGCGAGTAAAAAACCTCATCACATTTGCGTCTTAAGACACTTATCAGCTCCCTAATGGAGGGTGCCGCCCTTATCTCCCCCCTGGTTGCCCCTTCAAGGAGGCATACTTATACCATACAAGGTTAGCTCCTCCCATCCGGTCTTAACAACAACCGGTTGTTTTCGCAGCCTCTTGTCCCTTTTACCTATAGGGCTTATGGTTACGAAACTGCACCCTAAGTGGGGTTTTCTTCGGGCCGAGTGCAATATAAGCCAAGACTTGTCAAGAATGGCAAGGTACACTCCAGACGCCCCTGACACTCTTGACTCAACCGTGTACCTCGGCGCCTTGATCAGATTCTGCACTCCTTAGAAGATACCCCTAGTCGTCCAACCTAAAGCAAAATCTTAGGTTGAAAATCCAAGGTACCTCTCCTGGATGGACTTTATTGACCCCAAATCTCTATGACTCAGGTTCCGGGGGCGGTGTAACCTTTCCCAGAGCCATGCAACAGGTACCCCCTTATATGACGTACTTTAGGTCTTACATTTTCCTCTTGCGAAATCGTATTCGCGAACTAGGGTGTACGCCATAAAAGTTCGCCCCTTTCTCTTTTTGTTTCTGCGAAATTTTCGCGTCTCTTTGTTTCTGCGAAATGTTCGCGTTTCTTTATTCTCTCATTCATATTTTCATTTATGTCATCTCTTTCATTCATTCTTTCATTTCTGTCATTTGTTTCATCCATTCTTTCATTCTCATAATATCATATCATTTGAAGCAGAGTAAATATTCAAGAGAAATTCTAATACATTATAATTTTGAAATCTTTGTAATTGTGAAATCTTTGTAATTCTGCGATTGTTTCGCATTTTTTAAATCAAATCAAAAATATTTTTATTCTATGCAAAAGAAATATTCTAGAGAAACATATAAATTGAATTTTCTCAGTTTTCTGTAATTTTGAAATCTCACAATCTTTGTAATTTTGAAGTCTTTGTAATCTTGAAATCTTAGTAATCTTTATAATCTTTGAGATCTTGAAATCTTTGTAATCGTGCGATTGAATCGCTTTTTGTAAATCAAATCAAAAAATCTTTTTATTCGTTCTTAGTATAAAGTAAAATGTTCAAGGAAGTGGTACTTATCTTTCATGTGAGTCGCTGTTGTTGTCAAAGAAGTGAATAAATGCCTTGAAATGTATGATTTCGCGCAGCAAAAAGAAGTGTGAGAAGTGAGACTTGAACCCTTGACCTGCTTCTTGGATTTTCTCGCACCATACCAACTGTGCTAAGCCTCTCTTGCAAAATAATCAAATTTCTTGCGAAGTAATCAAATTCCAACTGTGTGAGAGGAAATTCTTTATAAATTTCGTATAACAAAAATAAACATGTGAGAAGCAAGAATTGATCCCGCGACCTGCTGCTTGCATTCATGCCTCCTGACCAACTGGGCAAGCTTCTTCTTTGCGAAATATCTCTGCGAAATTATCATCAACTCTCTTCTGTGCGAAATAATCATCAACTCTTTTCTGTGCGAACCAAGTGTCCGAACTCTCTCATGCGAAATAATCATCAACTCCTTGCGAAGTATCACACTGAACCATCTGTGACAACTCTGATGTGC
Source organism: Papaver somniferum (assembly GCF_003573695.1). Lineage (NCBI taxonomy): Eukaryota > Viridiplantae > Streptophyta > Magnoliopsida > Ranunculales > Papaveraceae > Papaver > Papaver somniferum. Next base: position 162,660,797 of record NC_039358.1, on the reverse strand, counting down.
TAAATAACTAAACAACTGTAAACCTTTATCCTCATCTTCACCCTTAATAGCTTAAATATAAATATGCGAAAAAAGGCACGCGTGAGGTGGGAATCGAACACGCGACAATGAGCTCATAAACTTCGCACATGACCAATTGTGCTGCCTCTTGTTTCCGAAATAATGAAACAATATTGTGAACTTATTCATTTCTTCGTTCTCTGTAAAAAAGAAGAAAACTATGTTCGCAGGCGAATTCGAACTTGCGACCACGAACACACATACTGCTCTCTGGACCAATTGTGCAAGAACCTCTCTGCGAAGTTAACACATAATTTTTTTTCTTATTCTTTTATTCTCCCATGCAAATGAGAAGAAAATGAAAAATATGTGTCTCTGCGAATTCGAACCCGCGACCTATTTGTTTTTCGCTCAGCCTTGAACCATCTGTGCGAATTTTTGTTTGTGACAGAAATCACAACTTCTACTCTTATCATTATCTTCGTCTTTCCTTTGTTTCTTCACAAAATGCCTCTTGCTTTCTCCTGAACATGAAAATCTTCCACTGAAACTTCCATTTTTTCCTTAAATTTCACCACAACAACTAATTTTTTCTCTCACTCTTTTCATGTCTTTGAATTGTTGATGATGTTTACTCCCTGAAAGTGTGATTTCTTCCATAAAATTTCCATTTTTGAACCTAAACTTTGTATATCTAGAAACATATGACCAATAGCTAATCTTCATGGAAATTTTTTGAACCAACACGCTACAGGAGGGATAAATCCTTTACTCCTCCCTGTTTCTAGCGCCAAAATGTAGTTGTAGGAAATCCCACAACACACCCCTTGTATTATCATGACTATAATTTCTAGGTCTAAACTTATTTGATATGAAAATAAAGATAAAAATAATGAAAATGAAAAATAAGACACAAGATTTACGTGGTTCGATCAATTTGATCTACATCCATGGGGTTAGGTTTCATTATGATCATTGAATTACATATGAATTACATTGAGACTCCATTAATGAGTATCTGGAGCTCTCTCCCGCTCTCTGGTTTTTGGGGAAGAATAAGAAGATAATAATAATACAAGTTACTTTTCCCTCTCCTACCTTTCTCTTTATATATGATGCTACCTAGTGGATGACAGCTCATATGCAGCTAATATTTCCCCTAATTTCGGATCTGGCTTGCGATGATATCGCAAGCTTACAAATGTAACATTCGCAACATTCCTAATTTTCGCAAGATCATCACACTTTTCTCATGTTTAAGTTGATGTCATCTGTTAAGTCGTTTCTGAAATCATCCTGCGATGTCCTCGCGATGTGTTGTTAATAATTTCGCAAGCATATTCTTCTGTGCGAGATTCTAATCCTACACTTTTCCCAGTTTTATGTGATTTTATGTATTTTTCTCTGATTTAAGGGAAATTCCATGAAACTGGAGAGTTTGGCGAAATTTGGGAACTTCCATGACATGATAGACATAAATTAAATTATAAAATAGGGAATGGGAGTGTGGGACCGGCAATGGCCGTGGCATGGCCGGCTGGCCAATGGGCGCGGGGCCCAAGGAACTCTTCCCAATTTTACGCAATTTTGATGATTTTAGATAATTTTAATAAAATCAAAGGGATTTGTTGAAAACCAAGATATTTTGTTGAAATCAGGGAGTTTACATGAAATCAGGAAACAAAACACCAAATAATAATAAAATAACGGGTATGTGGGACCGGATAGGGCATGGCCAGCCGGCTAGAGGTCCCACAAGTTTTCCTAATTTTTTTTAATATTTTCCATGATTTTAGAGAAAATACATGAAATTAGGTAATCTTAGGGAAAATTCATAAAATCAAGGAATTTTCATAATTTGAGAAGGAATAATAAAATCATGGGACGTGAGGTGTGGGACCGGCCACGGCCAAGGCATGACCAGCCGGCCGGCGGTCCCGCGACACCTTTCCCTAATTTTATTATTTTTAATAAAATCATGTGATTTAGATAAAAATACATGAAATTAGGTAATTTTCATGATTTTAGGGGAAATTCATAAAATTAAGGAATTTTCATAATTTGAGAAGAAATAATAAAATAATGGGACTGAGGTGTGGGGACCGGCCACGACCAAGACATGGCCGGATGGTGCTCGGTCCCGCAATACCTTTCCCTAATTTTATTATTTTTGATAAAATCATGTGATTTAGAAAATTTCTTTGAAATAAAGGAAATTTGCTCGAACAAGAGGATTTTCATGAGATCGTGAAAATAGTAAAAATATGATAAAATATAAAATTGGGTGCGGGACTAGTCACGACATGACTGGCCGGCTGGTGAGCCTAGTCCCCTGACGCTTTTGCTTAATATTTTACTATTATTATTTCCCCTTCCTATTTTGCATAGGTTCCTCGTTCGTTCGTATTTTTGAAATGCTCGTTCGTGCATTCAAAATGCTGGTATGTGCATTATCCGCTAATTACACTTGCACCATTTTTGTCAGGGCTTATTCGATGCTCAGATGCCTGTTTTGTTGAATATTTATTACTAACCTGTGGAATTCTGCTGGGAAGAACCACAGATTGAAGTAACGAAATATAACGAGGAATCGTAGAATATTGCTGGATATTCAGGTGATTGATTGACGACTCGTAGAATATTGCTGAATATTCAGACGATTTAAGATAATTAATTGTCGGCTCTATACTAGAAGGGCTTCATGTCTAGGAGCATTAATTATCTGAGGGTTGAGCAATATGAACTTGCTGGAGTGTCATATTACTCTTGCATAGTCGGGGAAAACTTGGTTACATCCCGAAGACGTTGTCTCTCTATACTAGCAGACATGTTGTCTAGGAGCCTCCCAATCTTTCTATTCTATACAGTATGAGATGCGTGGTGGCCTCATCTGAGAGACTACACATCTACATCTTCTCTGAGAGACTTTCTCCATCATAGGTGGCATGAGCTTTCATGCATAGATACATGAGTCTCGATACTCATCCGATTGCCGGATCCGGAGTAATTACTGAAATTTCTCAGTATTCATGAGATGTGTCGTGGCCTCAGCTGAGAGACTACACATCTACATGTACTCTGAGAGACAGCCTTCTCAGTCATAGATTTTATGGCATGAGATTTCATGCTTTGATGAGAGACATGAGCCTCAATACTCATCCGATTGCCGAATCTGGAGTATAGTTTTACAATTATACCCTTTGTCAAAAATCCACCATCTACAACTGTTTAAGAAAAGCCAGATTTTATTTCATACATTTATTGCTTTTGCTTAATAAAATTTCGGTACAATTGATGTTTTATTCTATTATGTGTGTATGGATGTGTGTGTGATTCAATTGTTTCCGGTTAAGAAAAACTATTGTTATCTTGCTTTATTGTGTGGTATGAATTGTTTAGGCTTACAAAATTTCGGTGCAATTGCGGTGCTTTAATGTCTATGTTGTTTCAATTTCTTCCGGTTGAGGTGAATAACTATGCAAGTTGATTTATTTTGGTTTGTATGAATTGTTTATGGCTTAACGAAAGAAAAAGGTTTACGAGATGAATTGTTTAGTCCAATTCGATTTCGGATAAGAGAAACTAAGTTAATTCTGATCTTAGTTAGACTTATCAAAGTGGAGGTTTCGGTTATTCAAGTCTAATCGAATACCTTAACAAGAAATGCTAGTTAACTAACCTAGTACTTGTCTTGTTTAAAAGTTAAAGGTCTAAGTTATATGGATAATTAGAACCTGATGAGAAAAATAGAGTTATCTTTATTTTGGTCTTATCGAATAAAACGATTGTATTTGTACAATCGGTTTAGCAAAGGGACTAAGGTGCTTAATTGATTTTTGGTTTGCTAAACTATTAGGGAAAATTGCTTCGGGAAATTTATATCAAAACAAAATTATTTTGTAGTTTCGGTTTTGAAATTGGTTATCAAAAATGGTGTGTGGAACCCTCGTGCTTAACTCTATAGGTTACAAGTCTATTTTGAGATTTGTAAAATCCTTTTTGGTTTGTCCTTTATTTTTTTCGTTTCTTTGTCATTTTGTGACAAAAGGGGGGAGAAATATATGGAGTAAACAAGTGATACTGGCATTGATTTATATTGATTGGTATCACTAAGAAAAAGGACAATTATGCTTAAACGTTTATCTAACGAAAGAGTTAAAGCATAGACTAAGGGGGAGTAACATATCATTACAAAGGGAATAATAAAGACGTGCGGATTGATAAAATCTACCTATCTTACCTTTAATGGGAGTAATATTCTTTGTTATTATAATGTCAACAACGACATTTAAGGATTGAATGTATACAAGTTATTGTGATGTTGAATTCGGGAATCAAGCGTATGTGTAATGAATTATTGTAATTTTTTTATCCATATGATGTAAGATTTTTGTCACTAAAATTGACAAAGGGGGAGATTGTTAGAGCATAGTTCGGTTGAACCCACCAAGCGTTGGTATGTCAAGTTTGGTTGTCATATTTTAGTGAATCAAAACTCATTTGAAGAGTCGCTGGATTATGTACTAGAGTCAACTTCGTATAGGTTAGCTTGAAAGTATTAGGATATGAGACCTTACAAATATTGCGAAGACTTGGAGAAGTGAAGAAGTAAGAAGCTACAACGACAACATCATCCTTCCACTTGAGGTTAGTGATATTTAACTCGAACTGTTTCATTCCCTAACGTATTTTTCAAGTCGTGCATATTGAAAACAAAACTGCGAAGCATGAACACTCTAGTTATACATAATATTAAGGAATACAATACGAGGTTTATTGCTTAACCATTAAACTTTGTAGATAAGACATCGACATAATCGTTTAAATGCTATTATGATTATGTATGGGTATGAGGTGAGGATTTCATCCTAGAAAACAATGTTTTACATGTGTTTTAAGGAATTAAATTCATGAACTTGTTTTGTGAATCGAAAAAGAAATCGCCAGACGTTATTGGTATTGTTATTCATTACATATCTTGTGAACAACCAATATGTGTGATTAATATAACCGCTCATGACTTGTTTATGTTATTGAATAAACTATTCACAAAGGCCTGACTTTTGTATTGGTATGACTTTTATTATTGAAACCGATATTAAGTAATCACTTGAGATGGTATGATCGATTTTGTGGTATTGGTAAGACCGACTCTGGGTAAAGAGGAACCGATCCTAGTAAGAGGTGCAACCTATTACAAAGGGGAATCGATCCTTGTATGAGGTGCAACAAGTTTTTAGCAGAAAGGGGAACCGATCCTATGGACATGTGCAACACGTTTTTAGGCAAAGGGAAAACGATCCTATGGACATGTGCAACACATACAAGTTAGATACCATATATATGTGGGCAACCGATCCTAGTACCTAGTCAACCGAATTTTTGGAAAGCTAGTGTGACTATGCACATTACTCACATGGAGGTAGGACCAAAACTTGTTTTTGCCGAACCGTGAAACCCATGATTTGTGATTGAGTGTTCTTGATCAATCACATAGTTCTTGAAAGTCAGATGAACCAATTCTAAACTTTTTGGAAGTGTGGCAAATCGGTTTCAAGGTTGTAAGTATGAAAGAGGACTTACAAAGTAAGGATGCTGACATACTTTGAACATGTGCAGTAACGGTAATCTTTAATTGTTCAAAGTTATTCCTTAATAACTAAAGGAAAAAAATCCCAGCATCGAAACATAAATAAGTTAAGAATCTTTTATTTAAGATTTTTAATTTTATTTTAGGAAAATGAGAATTAGTAATGTGCATTTACTAGTTGGAGATTTCCCAAAGAGATTTTCGGTCAATATTTTGGACAGAGCATTTCCAGGAATTATGGAAGCCGAATTTGGAATATATTGCATATCTTGAGAATATTTTCGGTTTTGGAAATTCCTTGGCGTCCAAAACTTCCTTGTCTATAAATACTGAAGTTTGCATTTCTAGCAAACTAATCCTTCGTGACAGCAAACTTCCTCGGTTGCGTTGTTACTGGTGAAGCCGCCTATTCGGAGAGGAGAGTAACCTAATTACGCGAAATATCTTACGACCGCTCAGTTTAAAGTCTTCTTTGGGATTGTGAAGCTCTATTAGTATCGTTGGTGGGAAACTAGATAATTGCGGTTTATCTTGTGTTTTCGATTGATTTGATTGACTAACGATGGTTGAACTTTGATTGCACCTAGTTTGTTTATGCTTGAGAATCTTCTCTTCTGATATAAGATTCACTCAAACTAGATCGAAGTTTCGATAGGGATCTTTAGAATGTTTGTAGATCTAAAGACGTCTTATGATAATCCATTGTTAACAGACTCCGTTCTATGCGTGATTGATCACAAGAGATTCAAGTTATTGTGTACAGGTGTTTATTGAAGATCTAAGAATATATGAAGACAAAGAAGATACTGAAGATTTCTGATTTGGGGTTCATAATCTTTGGTGTGCACAATACTTGTTTCGGTATAGAGGATCCAACTATAATCAGTTTATCCCTGTGGTAGATTAGATTGGTTATTTGTGTAGATCGACAACAAGACAATTCTTTGTGATTAAAAGCATTGATTGAAAAATCTTATCAATTACCTTTGGTAGTTGATCATAAGATAGATCTAAGAACCTGACGAATGAGTTTATTGAGATAAACAGAAGAGAATTTGTCGAACTCACATCACTTGGTTGACAAGAGTTGCTACCAAACAGATTTGTTGTTCCTTTACTGTTTAGAATATGAACCAAAGGAATTGTTCAAAGTACGTGACTTATTCATAAGTTGGAGGCGTGGGAGTACTGACGGAACTAGGTTAACTATAGGTTTAGTTGCTTGGTATCAACTATACGAAGTTGGTTTGATTTTGTATAGCGGCTTAATACTGAGAGTATTCAATTCTAGACAAGGTCCCGGGGTTTTTCTTCATTTTCGGTTTCCTCGTTAACAAAATCTTGTTGTGTCTTGTACTTTTCTATTTCAGCAATTATAATTATTTTTATTATAATTACAAGTAAAATACACAAACATTAATTCCTATTTACTTAATAAGTAATCCTATTGTGTTTGGTTAAGTCCGAACCTTTTTATCAAGTAAACATATTTCATTGTTGTATTGTCTCGATCTCGTATCCATAGACGATCACACGAAGTGTGAACCGATTAGTTGTATTGTCTCGACTCAGTCCATAGACAATCACTTTCGGAGAAAGGACTTATAGGTAGGAAAAGTTTTAGATTTAGGTATATTTGGGTACCCTCGTCTTTTCATACTTTGATTGTATCACCTTGAATCCGTGCCTATGGGATTTGATACAAGCTAATTGTACTTTCCTGGATGAGATGCTTGGATGCCTGGAACATCACATGGACGAAATATTTTGGATAACGAAGAGGTAGAAGTGGGAGAGTTATGTTGTTAGTCGTGGCTCCCCCTGTTTCTTCAAGAAAAACGTTTAAGCCGCGTCTATGGAGTTATCCCATGAATCTTTGATTGTTGTCAGGGATGGACTGGGATGAGCAGCCCTCAGTCGCACTTCTCTTTAGTTACTGAAGTTGTTTTCTCTGAGTTGGCTTGGGATCCGTCGGGGCCTCGTAAAGTGTTGCAGGCGTCTTCCAGACAGAGAGGTGATGATATCCTTACACTACACCTTTGAAAACTAGATGACCTTGTCGTGGCTATGAATTTTTGGTTGACCGTGTCTTCTGAGCTTTGACAGTGAAGGGATTCTATGTAGAACCTCAGTCCCCAAGTGTGGTTTACATGTTTCTTATCTTCTATGGTCGGTGGGTTGACCATAATAAAGATATCACCATCTTGCATCCGTACTGGTGACTCTATTACTTCTTCCATGTGAAACTAAAATATGGAGAAGTACGGATTACCTTTGTAGTGGTTGTTGCTATGGTGAAGCTCTGGTTGGTATCAAGAAACGAGCAACAACGGTTCTTGGCAGAAGCTGTGATCAGAAGAGACGACATTATCGTGGGAACAAAATAGGTCGGATAGAATTGCATGGGTGTACATGGAAGCAAAGGGATTGGCTGGACGTGTAAGCGAGTAGAACTTTCCACGACCACGAGCTTTGGTGGGATGGGACAAAAGGTGGCCACAACTACGAACCTTGGCTGGCTGCGATCACGATCCTTGACAGGGAGGAGTGTGGCAGCTACGGCACGATCCTTAGCAAGAAGGAGTGGTGGTTGTGACATGATCCTTGGCAAGAAGGAGTAGAGGCTACAGGCACGAATCTTGGCAGGAAGGAGTGGCGGCTACGACACGATCTTTGGCAGGAAGGAGTGGCGTCTACGACACGATCTTTGGCAGGAAGGAGTGACGACTATGGCACGATCCTTGGCAGGAAGGAGCGGCGGCTACTGCACGATCTTTGACAGGAAGGAGTGGCGGCTATGGAACGATGCGATCCTTGGCATGAAGGAGTGGCGCGGCAGCCGCGGGCTCTGGTAACACGCAAGGATTTGCTCGGACATTATGGCCCAAAAAAGGATTCCTCCTTTTAATATAACTCGTGTCCGTGAGGTTATTTATTCGTATCCTTCTATTTTTTTATTTCGGTGAAGTAGCTCTTCCATGATTCTCTGCGTGCGTCATCTTTCCTATTGTTGCTTGCCTGCGACCTTGGTGTATTGACCTGACGAAAATTTCAAATTCGTGTCTTCTTTCCAAAACGGCCGCAAAATCTTCGTCCGATATCGGAATGAGGTGATTGACCTCTCATTCTTTTGCTAAGAGGAAAATCTAACTTTTGAAAAAAGAATTTATTCATTCGGAGTCCGTTTGGTGGGTTAAAAGTACCTGACACCGAGAATTCAGAACTTTCCAGAAAGATTTATGTAGTTTTTTTAACTGTCACGTAGTCGAGAGTTTCGACTTCTATTTATAGATCATTCATAGGATTGATGTGACCTTTTAGTATTTTGTAGAATACTTCCATACGAATAGTTTGGTATATGTATCACTCCAAGATTCTTTACCAATTAGCACCAGTTTCAATTCTTCCGGAAGGCAGTGTAAAAACGTTTCTGACGGAGTTCTTGCAAAACGACCCGTAACCTTTCTAAACCACATGCCATGTCCGTGGGTGACGCTGCTGATGAGGTGTCTCTCTTTGTGGGTTATCTGTTGATGTGTTAGTACTAGCAGTATATTTGGAAATCGAGGGCTTCAATTTTGGATCTCTTGACGTAGTCATCGAGATGCCTGTTATTTTGCTGGAACATCCCGGTGTAGTTTCTTCCGGTAGAAAATTTGGATAACTCTTCAGCATTACCCGCTTCCATGGGAAAAGGAAATATGGGAAACGCGGATCCATTTGGTGCATCAACTTCTCGAATATTCCTTTGCATGAAGTTATCTCGTCTGCGGATTCTTCCCTGACATGATGGTGCGGGCACCATTATCTTCTTGAGGATGCTCTATTGATGTGTCGTCTCCAGTAGATATGAAGATGTTCCGGGATTTCTCTTGCTTGGGTCGGCATAATAGGCGAACCCCTATGAATAATTTGAAGATATGTCAAGCCTCCTTTATTATTGTAGATGTACGAATTCCATAATTGCGCCATGGTGTGGATCTATACATTTTGCTGATGAAGTGATAGCGGATACTCCTGACCATAAAATGGTAGTAGTGGTGGAATGGAGATAAACCCTCGCTTTTGTGATATCTGCAGGTGCCTTTCTAAGACTCCACTGGTGTTGAGATTTGTTGACGACTATCTCCATACTGGAACAACGGCTATGCGAATCTTCCTTTTATCTCCCTGAGTGTGGACCCTGTAGACATTAATATAGGTGATAACTTTGAGGCGTTTCCGAGGCTTGCTTCATATAACACTTATGGTGTTGCAGATGTGGCTGCTCCATTCGTACCTCGAGAAAAGCCATTGTGCCTTCCTAAGTAGTAATCACGTCTTCATGTGTCTTCACGCGGCTTTGTGGTCCTTTCATCTGGTAGATTTACTGGTGCTCATCTATCCAAGGCATTTCTAGTAGCATTGCTTGAAATAGTATTTTTGTGAAGCTTCTTAGTGAACGGAACACCGGAATTGAAATTGGTTGTTGAACTTAAATTGAGTTTAATGATTGAATTGAATCTAAGATCCACCCTTTTGAAATTGAGAAAAAATGGAATGAATCCTGAGAAATTGATTTTGTAACCGAGAGATTAATCTCCCACTGTGGTCGCCAGTTGTTTTGGGGTAAAAACTGTTTCTGCGAAAAAATTTGGTAAATTTTGGTGTTTTATTGAGAAACGAATTTAGACCTAAACAAATGCACTGCACGGGAGTGCTTTAGATTCGAGAGTTCAATCTGTACAATCCTGGCATAGTGGTGCAGTGGTGCCTGCCCAAATTAGGGCTTGGCATGCCGCAACCCTAATTAGTGTGTGTGGCATGTGTCGTAGCGGTCCTGTATAAATTAGGGTTTGGCTTGCCGCAACCCTAATTAGCGCGTGTGGCATGTGGCGTAGCGTCCCTTCCTAAATTAGGATTTGTGTTAAGTGCATATTTTGCATAAATTTAATGTCGAATTCATGCTAGTAACTGCTATATATTCTTGCGAATTATTGTATATTACGTTTGTTTTCTTGTATTTGTCTTTCATTAGGTGAATCAGCCGAAAAGAAGTGAAAAGAGCTACAAAGTGAAGTCTACAATTAGAGAAGGGCCTAAGACCAAGTGGAACTCGCTCAAAGTCCGGATTTCATCCATCATCTCGAAGAGGGAGAAAATACGAAGCCAACTGCGAAAGAATAAGGTCATTCTGACTTCGTATGAGAAAGTTACGAGCAAAAGAATATGACAGAGTTGTCGGTTCCACAGAACTGACAGTTCAATGAGAATGAACCTGGAGTTGCACTGCCCGTATTCCAAAAATGACAGGCCAACGAAGATTACTAATAGCACCAGCTGTTTCAGCTAAGGGCATCATCTTCTTCTTTAGAAAACACCACGACCAGTTCAGGGAGTTTACGACCGGCAATTGTTACTACAATCATCGGCGATGGGTGTTGATCATGATTCGGAGAAGGAATAAAACCAGGTTGAGACGAGGATGGGTTTTTGAAGTAGTGTTCGAGTCTGTTGTGTTGATAGATAGATCGAGCTAAAACAGGGAAGAAGAAGCTTTGCTGCTGCCATGGAAGTTCGGGGGTGCTCTTTCAGCCTCGGGAATATTGGTTTGCTGTTGATGACGAGCTGGTGATGGCAGACTGTACGAAGGATATCTGGGACGTGACTTCCGGTGATTCTCATGGTGCTGTGATGGAGTTTGAATGGGTTTACTGGCATTGCCGGAAATGATGGAGATCGAGTCGAGGAAGTTAAGAGAATGCAGGGAGGAACGAATGGTTGTTGCTCGAATAAATGGAGAAGTCTGTTGGTTGTGGGTTAGTCTGCTGCCATTGGTGATCGATGGAGCTGTGAACGTACTGAAGAATAGATGTCGCTATGATGCTGATGGCAGAGACGATGGAGAAGAGCTTTAATGGGTTCAGGCGTTCAGCTCAGACCGAGTTGGTGGTAGTTATCTGGGAAGATGATGCTGTCATTATCCGTGAAGCTATGGACTGAGCTTGGCACTGGAAAAAATCTGTGACGATGGTGATTCTCGGTGGAGTTTAGTTGAGCTTGATAATGGGTATCGGCTGTTGAGGGCGATGAAGGAGTATTGGGTTGTTTGGTTGAGTACGTTGTGGTCCTGTGTTGCGAGATGCTGAGTTGGGTCGCCGCCAATGCAAAGAAGACCCTGAGCTGAGCTCGGTGATTGATGGAGCTTGGCTGCAGTTTTGAAGTTCGAGAAGATTTCAGGGAGAGAGAAATGGATGCTTCCATTATCGAATTCGAAACAGAAGTGATAGAAGGTGGTGATGATAATGTCAGCTTGAGAATTCAGAGAACTAGGTTATGTTGCTGTTTATTGGTGATCATAAAGAGATTAGGATGGAGCTGAATTTGATTGTAACTAAATTTCAGTTAAGAAGTGAGCTTTAGAGAAGCCGATAAACTAAAAGTTACAGGAGAGTTTGCGTCTAGAAGTTTCAGCCGTAAAGTTGACAAGAAAGTTGAGTAAAGATCCAGGAGAAGATACGTCTAGGAATTACCTAGCCGTGATAGAAAGAAAAATAAGTACGAAACATCCAGGAGAACAAACAGACGGATAGTCCTGGCCGTAATAAGAGTGGAAGGAATACACTGTCAGTTCCGTGGAACTGACAGGCCAATGGTCGCAAGCTAGAGAACAATTGGGATGGGCTTTACTGTTCCTAACCGAGCCCATAAAGGCTGTTGGACGTGTGGTTTGCTATGTTACACGATTTTGGCTAGGTTTTGATGGAATTTTGATAAGTTTGGCATGTTACTTCGACCGGGATTCGAGCACGGGCACTTCTACAATTTGGAAACTATATAAGAAATTTCTTGACCTAAGAATGATAATAAACACATCTCATATTATACTTTTATTCTTCATTAAAAATATTTTAGGGTTTACCCCTTTAGGGGGAAACCGGGAAACAGTGTAATCATGAGTAACTAAACTTTTATTGATTAAGGATGAATTCAATGTTCTAGAGTGAAACTTTATTAGTTATATAAATCTATTCGGAGTTTTAATTCCATCATCGTTTGTTTTCACTATTTCTAGGGTTTATGATTGATTAATTAGATTATTTGGAGTGCACGCTCGATTAATTTATTGATCTTTCTATTGCTAGTAAAGGGTTAGGATATTCGTGTAATTGTTGAATCTTACACAAGTAGAGAACGCGAGACCTTGCAGAGGGATTCTGTGGAGCAATCGTGTGTGAAGACAACACTAGTAAGTGGACCTTGCTCTAAGAGCCTAACTGCTAGGATCAACCTAAGTTCACATAACTTAAAGCTTCTGGTTGGGTTACACCTTGAGTGCGCTACTACTTGGTAGTTCGGTTGGATAGAACTTGATATGCGAGCGCTTTGGTATCCGGTTACAAGAGGAACTTTGGGGATAGCACTACTCTAGATGCTTTCCTACGGTTGGTGATGAATGGTTCTAACGAAGATAGATAAGTGAAAAAGCGGGGGTCTAACACCACCACCCAATATTTCGCTTAGCAATTTGTATGGACTAACTCCGAAATACTTTGCTAGAGAATCAACTAGACAGTCAGACTCAATCTAGATAAAAATATCTCAAGGAGTTAATATCTCTCTCTTGATTTGATTTTTACTCAAGCTAAAACAATAGCGAGTCTTTATCAAATACAAGGAATAACTTGGACGGTACCAAAGACCAATGTCCAAGTGTTAGTCAATGAAATCAACAACCACAAGGTCGGATCTCTAATCGATTAAACTTTAACGCACAACCTGTATTATTTCAATTATAAAGATAAACAATATAATGCGGAAAATGAAATAACACAGACATCAGAAATTTTGTTAACGAGGAAACCACAAATGCAGAAAAACCCCGGAACCTAGTCCAGATTGAATACACACTGTATTAAGCCGGTACAGACACTAGCCTACTCCGAACTAACTTCGGACTGGACTATAATTGAACCCAAATCAGTCTCCCACCGATCCAAGGTACAGTTATACTCCTACGCCTCTGATCCCAGCAGGATACTGCGCACTTGATTCCCTTAGCTGATCTCACATACAACCAAGAGTTGTTGCAACCCAAAATCGCATACTTGATAATAAACAAATCTGTCTCACACAGAAAATTCTATCAAAGGGTAAATATGTCTCCCACAGATAAACCCTAGGTTTTGTTCCGTCTTAAGATATGAAATCAAGGTGAACAGGAACCAATTGATAATCTGGTCTTATATTCTCGAAGAACAGCCTAGATTAATCAATCACCTCTCTCCAATCCTTCCTGACTACACATGCGGTTTGTCGAGGAATCACAAACAGTGAGACGAAGATGTTTGTGACTTCTTTATCTTGCCTATCGGAGAACTCTTACGATCTCAAGCCAATCAAAGATTGTACTCGTACGATAGAAGATGCAAGATCAGATCACACAACTACGATAAAAGTAGTATCGGTCTGGCTTCACAATCCCAATGAAGTCTTTAAGTCGTTAACCTGGTTTTAGAGAAGAAAACCAAAGGTTAAAGGAGAATCGACTCTAGCGAGCGCACTAGTATCACACAGACATGTGGGATTAGTTTTGCACAATGCTATATGTCTCCTTTATATAGTCTTCAAATCAGGGTTTTACCTTAGTTACAAATAAATCCATATTCAGCGTTACATGAAAACCTGATTTAGATTCAAGCTAATATTTCTCAACCGTTATATCGAAACCTTAGCTTGTCACACACACTTGGGTAGAAGTTTACTGGGTTTGTGAAAACCATGCCCAAACGTGTACGTGTATGTTGGTTCAACATAGTAACCCGAAAGGTTAACCATATGAGCATTTCATATTAACCTTGTTCTTCTTCACCATAACTAGTTCAATTGACTCAAATGAACTAGTTAGAGAGTTGTTCAATTTCTATGAGATCTTATGTAATTACACAAGACACAATTGAAACAAAGATGATTCGATTCGATTGAATCGGCTCATGAACTTTATAGCCACGGTTAATTTAAGTTTCATGTTCAGAGCACATCTTTAGATCATAACCTCTTAAGCTCACAAACAAGTTCGCGGACTTAAGACAACCGGTGGAGTTTTCCAAACTCAGCAGAAAATCTCGGCAAAGAGACTTTCGTCAGTTCGCGGACTAGGTTCGCGGACTTACACGCAAACGAGTTTTTGGAAAATCCCAGCAGAAATTCTCGGTATAAGAACTTTCGTCAGTTCGAGGACTGAGTTCGCGGACTTGGCAAAGCCAATTCCTCTGGTTTCTCTCAATCAACAAAGTTCGAAAACTTTGGATTAAGGAATACATGGTTATGTAATCTAAACTTTCATTCCAATCATTGAGACATTCTCAGAGGACGTTATATAGCCGTTATTCACATACCGTTTCGCGTCAGAGCGATTCTAAAAGTAATTGAACCTTTCATGACTTTCATCACTAGGTGAAGATAAACTTGATCAAAGCGAAACGCTTTACCAACACATGATTTCGAGATATAGATAGGTGAGATATACTCGGCTCGAAATATCAAATGTGTATGTTCCAGTCTATATAGCATACGACTTTTGTCTCATAAGAAGTAGGAGATAGAAGAGATAGACTTTTGAGTGATAGATAAGTTCAAGTCTCCACATACCTTTTTGTTGATGAAGTTCCACGGTTCCTTGAGTAGATATTCGTCGTTGTATGATGAATCTCCATGAAGTCCTTGAGCTCAACTACACTTTTCTATCCTAGTCCGAGACTTAGCTATGTAGGCTAGAAATCAAGACTCATAGTTTTGATCACTAATATTGAAAAACATGCTTGAGATAGCAACGCATGCGAGGTCCACCGAGCTATGCTCTAACAATGTCCCCCTTTGTCAATTTTAGTGACAAAACTATTAATACAATTGGAATACAAAAAAGATAAACTTTAGTGGCTTCTATTCCATAGTCTAATCTTCAACGTTCCCTGAAATCTTCGTCCTTCCAAGTACTCCAATGATCCCAAAGTTTGTAAGTTTAGCATCACCGTTGTTGAAGATCCGTAGCTATAACAATGAGAGAAATCGAGATTCTCGATCATTATTTTACAGTGTCATAGTATTATTATGTAACATCAAAGTCCAATTGCATCACGACTTTAACAATAATACTATGGTGATATGTATCACTCCCCCTTAGTCAATACTCCATCTCGATCATGGAAACCACTCCCCTTTACACAATGATCCAAAAACCATATGTACTTGTAGTGTGAACTACAATATTTCTCCCCATTTTGGTCAATAAAATTGGCAAAGGTACAAGAACGGGATCATAATGAAATTTCCACAAGAGACATTTCATATACTAAAAGAAAAATACATACCAACTTAATTTAGATGCAATCATAAAGCCGAAGCTAAATGCATTCATCAAGGAGTTTTAAGATACAAGATAACCCCTATAAAATTCCACGGCCGCACACCCCACAAGATATTACCATTAAGCACAAGTTCAAAAGAACTCTCCCCCATTTGATGTCATTCCCGAAAGAACAACAAGAGCGACCTTAATTTCGAAAGAAAAGAAGGATTTTTAAATTGGACACCAAAAACCATACAAAAGATTTTCTATATCCAAAACTCAACCAAATTAATCATAAGAAAACCCATGATTAATTTAATTGGAATACGCAACTAAATCAAACCACAAAAAGTGATCAATTTAATTGAAGGTGCTCAACATAAGTAAACTTACGGATCTACCACTAAGGTAATCATACAGAGACGACTAACTTAATCGTTCACATACTCAACATAAGGAAAAACCTTACGGAATATACGACTACATCAACCAATAGAACATGATTAGTATAGCCGTTCATATACTCAACACAAGAACTTGTGGAATATATGAAAAACTCAACTAGATTAATTACAAGAGAACCTATAATTAATCTAATTGGAATACACAACCAAACTAATCACTGAAGAAATCAATTTAATTTTCAAATGATTTTGCTCGACAAAAGAAGACTTTCAGAGCAAATAACTAAATAACCAATCAAGATGATTAATTTAGTTCAAGAATGCTCAACATATAGCAACTCATGGAACAACCAACAAGGCCAATATTAATCGACATAGTTGTAAGGTGCTCAACATAAGATACACAATGGAGCCTTCACTGTGAAACGTAACAAAATGGATCAATGAAGATCAATACCGTGGATAACATACAAGGATCTATTCTATTTTCCATCACTATTTGCATAACGACATAATAGAATTTATCCTTGTCAAATAAAAGATTTCATCCTATTTTCCATCAAATAAATGACTGCATAGGCATAACTTTTGTATTTGTCAAAAGTCCATTCGTCCTTTCATCAATACGAATACCAATTTATGAACGACTTTACTTTTGACAACATATGGAACCTTCAAGTTCACGGACGCAAACAATACATATCCCATAAACAATTGCAATATCAAAAAATCATAAAGATTAATACTGCAATAACAATATTTGCCCTTAGAAGGTAGAATCAATCTTTTTCGCCCGGATTTATAACAAGAGTGGTTAACAAAAGCGTATAAAAAGATTTCCTTAACAAAGAAGAACATACAAAGTCATTGACAACTATGCACCATGATTGTGAACACTCAAGAATATATAGCAATGTGAACTACTACCCATTCTCGAACTTCCTTCTTTGTGATTCACCAACATCACTCTTGTAACATCCACAAAATAGCTTAGAATAGGATTTCTCCAAGAATCCCAGTGCCCAAGTCCAAGAGAATAGAACAAGTGCAACGAAACGGAGCAAACACTAAAAAACAAGAGACAGGACAAAGACCAATATTAACTAATCCAAATTCAACAATTATCATCTCCATTTTGAAGGGAATTAATAAGGAAGAGAATGCAAAAAGAATGAGGTAAATCCGAGATCGGACGAAGAAGTTACGGCCAAAACAAGTTTACTGAATATCGACGTTAAGTATGCATACGGGTTTGCGAACTTAAACCCCTGGATTTTGATTTTAAATGTTGTTATGCATACTTGGTATGTGTACCATGTAGTACAAACATCCCGAACTATTATTTTCAAACCTAAACATTTAAGAACCTTAAACACAGATCAAGTTAGGTAAAAATGGACGATAAGCAAGATTATTATAAGTATTCTAAGAAAATAAAAGTACAAATCTTGCTCAAGTTTATAGACATACCTTTTTATATGAATCCAATCGAATTCTACCGCCATACCGAACATAATCTGTGTGCCCCAATTCTTGTGCTTCCCTCACCGTATACAAAGCAGGGCATTCCTTGGTGAGGATGCACTTCCAACACAATCAAGTTGCGTTGGGGTGAACAAAGTCTTGCTCACAAGTGACCTTTGGATTATCATGAAAGAGATCACTTTTAGAACCTTTCACATCCAATTCCATTTTTCCAAAAAACTTGTTAAGTTCCAACATCATGGATACTGCCTTTTCCATAGTCATGGAGTTTTCTGGAAGATCATTCCTTTTCACACTCAAAACATCATTGTCTTTCTTCGGTATCCACTTCTGAGTGCGTTTAGGAACAGTCGGAACCTTCTTCCCATCACTCTCTTCTAGAATTCTTGGAAGAGAATTGGATTGACTATTCTTTTGCAAGTTAGTCTTTCTCCAATTGGGAGCATCGGATCTTGTCTTCGTCTTTACGAAGTTATCCTTTTGATAACCATTACGATTATGAAAAGGATTCGTACGACGTTTATAGGCAAATCTAGGTCTATCATAGCACTGATTCCTTTGCCTAAAGGTTGGACAATTACAACCTGTAACGTTAAGAGGATCAGTCTTAACGTATGATCTTGGTTTCACAACTTCTTGTGATGCCCAAACAAGAACATCATGAAGTTTCTCATTCCTTATACGGAAACGACATCTCCTTTCCAGGTGACCTTTATTTCCGCAATAGTGGCAAACATAAGGAATGTTCTTACCTCGATCCGTGTGTGCTAACTTTGGAGGTTGATAAACTTTGCTCTTTTGAACCTTAACTGCCGGAGAAGGTATTTCACTTTTCCATCAGTGGAAACCTTTTGTTGAGAAGAATCACTAGCCTTGACAAATTTTACCTCTTTGCTAGTACTTGGAGCATTATTCCCTTATAGCCCAATCCTCGTGTATCACGATGATTTTTACTTGCTCCTAGCATAGTGGTTAATTTGCTTGAACTAGTATTGAACTTTTTCAAGTCATCTTCCAACATCTTGATTTTATCAAGAGCGCAGCTAAATCAGCCTCAAGGCGTTTTTCTCGAGTGAGATAAGCGCTTTCTTTGTCGTCAAAACTTGTTTGCTTGGAGTTAAACCTTGCTTCAGATTCTGCAAGTTTCTCTTCCAACAAAAAGTACTTTTGATAAAGATTATCACATTCAAGTGACTTCATACGTAGGTTTTCCTCAGAATCCTTGAGGATCGATTCGGTAGAACGATTCGAAAAATAAACACCTGCTTAACGTCTTCTCAATTTCTTGTTTTCTCGACAGAGAGGAGTCAGAAGAGGTGTGACATGAGAAGTTGTAATCTTCTTCATATTCAACGAATCCAAAAACTTAACATACTCTGAGACTTCCTCATCAACATCTCTATCAATATCTGAATCACCTTCATCACAAAGTTCATCCAACTGTTCTTCTAGGAGAGTTTCCCAATCAACAGTTTTTACATCAAGAGAATGTTTGGATATTGACTTAGATGTGACAGTTCTCTCAGGTGAATCCAAGATTTTAGAATCATCTGGTAATTTCTAAACTAGTACGTTATTAGAGATAGACTCGCCCATAATCAGATGGCTACAAACACGGACTTATAAGGTCTTTAACGTGTTTGCTCGCTCTGATACCAATTGAAAAAGCGAGGATCTAAAAACACCACCCAATATTTCACTTAGCAATCTGTATGGACTAACTCCGAAATACTTTTCTAGAGAATCAACTAGACAGACAGACTCAATCTTGATAAAAGTACCTCAAGGAGTTAATCTCTCTCTTGATTTGATTTTTACTCAAGCTAAAACAATAGCGAGTCTTTATCAAATACAAGGAATAACTTGGACGGTACCAAAGACCAATGTCCAAGTGTTAATCAATGAAATCAACAACCACAAGGTCGGATCTCTAATCGATTAAACTTTAACGCACAACCTGTATTATTTCAATTATAAAGATAAACAATATAATGCGGAAAATGAAATAACACAGACACCAGAAATTTTGTTAACGAGGAAACCACAAATGCAGAAAAACCCCGGGACCTAGTCCAGATTGAATACATACTGTATTAAGCCGCTATAGACACTAGCCTACTCCAAGCTAACTTCGGACTAGACTATAGTTGAACCCCAATCATTCTCCCACCGATCCAAGGTACAGTTGTATTCCTACTCCTCTGATCCCAGTAGGATACTGCACACTTGATTCCCTTAGCCGATCTCACCCACAACCAAGAGTTGCTGCAACACAAAATCGCAGACTTGATAATAAACAAATCTGTCTCATACTATCGAAGGATAAATCTTTCTCCCACAGATAAACCCTAGGTTTCGTTCCGTCTTAAGATATGAAATCAAGGTGAACAGGAACCAATTGATAATCCGGTCTTATATTCTCGAAGAATGGCCTAGATTAATCAATCACCTCTCTACAATCCTTCCTGACTACATAGGCGGTTTGTCGAGGAATCACAAACAGTGAGACGAAGATGTTTGTGACTTCTTTATCTTTCCTATCGGAGAACTCTCACGATCTCAAACCAATCAATGATTTTACTCGTACGATAGAAGATGCAAGATCAGATCACACAACTACGATAAAAGTAGTATCGGTCTGGCTTCACAATCCCAATGAAGTCTTTAAGTCGTTAACCTGGTTTTAGAGAATAAAACCAAAGGTTAAAGGAAAATCGACTCTAGCGAGCGCACTAGTATCACACAGACGTGTGGGGATTAGTTTTGCACAATGCTAGATGTCTCCTTTATATAGTCTTCAAATCAGGGTTTTGCCTTAGTTATAAAGAAATCCATATTCACCGTTAGATGAAAACCTGATTTAGATTCAAGATAATATTTCTCAACCGTTAGATCGAAAACTTAGCTTGTCATACACACTTGGGTAGACGTTTACTGGGTTTGTGAAAACCATGCCCAAACGTGTACGTGTATGTTGGTTCAACATAGTAACCCAAAAGGTTAACCATATGAGCATTTCATATTAACCTTGTTCTTCTTCACCATAACTAGTTCAATTTACTCAGATGAACTAGTTAGAGAGTTGTTCAATTGATATGAGATCTTATGTAATTACACAAGACACAATTGAAACAAAGATGATTCGATTCGATTGAATCGTCTCATGAACTTTATAGCCACGGTTTGCATAAAGCATTCCTTAGTAATTTAAGTTTCATGTTCAAAGCACATCTTTAGATCATAACCTCTTAATCTCACAAACAAGTTCGTGGACTTAAGACAACCGGTGGAGTTTTCCAAACTCACCAGAAAATCTCGGCAAAGAGACTTTCGCCAGTTCGCATACTAGGTTCGCGGACTTACACGCAAACGAGTTTTTGGAACGTCCTAGCTAAAATTCTCGGTACAAGAACTTCCGTCAGTTCGCGGACTGAGTTCACGGACTTGGGAAAGCCAATTCCTCCGGTTTCTCTCAATCAACAAAGTCCGAAAACTTCGGATTAAGGAATACATGGTTATGTAATCTAAACTCTCATTCCAATCATTGAGACATTCTCAGAGGATATTATATAGCCGTTATTCACAGACCATTTCGCGTCAGAGCAATTCTCAAAGTAATTGAAACTTTTCATGACTTTCGTCACTAGGTGAAGATAAGCTTGATCAAAGCGAAACGCTTTACCAACACATGATTTCGAGATATAGATAGGCGAGATATACTCGGCTCGAAATATCAAATGTGTATGATCCAGTCTATATAGCATACGACTTTTGTCTCATAAGAAGTAGGAGATAGAAGAGATAGACTTTTGAGTGATAGATAAGTTCAAGTCTCCACATACCTTTTTGTTGATGAAGTTCCACGGTTCCTTGAGTAGATCTTCGTCGTTGTATGATGAATCGCCATGAAGTCTTTGAGCTCAACTACACTTCTCTATCCTAGTCCGATACTTAGCTATGTAGGCTAGAAATCAAGACTCATAGTTTTGATCACTAACATTGACAAACATGCTTGAGATAGCAACGCATGCGAGGTCGACCGAGCTATGCTCCAATAAGTATATTATTGAGTCAACGTTTGGTAACAGCGAAAGACTCCTTGATCATACCTTTCATCTTCTTCTCTTTTTATTATCTTTTTATTTAATTCATAAACCAATCCCCATTTTTACTTTGTATTGCTATTTAAATAAAATATCAATTACACAGCTCTCTATGGGAACAATCTCTTATTACCGCTATATTACCAGTTAATTAGTGGGAAATATCTTGATTAATTTGTTGTGGTTACGACACGCACCAAATTTTGGCGCCGCTGCCGGAGAGCAGTTGCTAATTGATTTGTTATTTGTTTTAGCTTTTTTTATTTTTTTTGTTTTGATTTTTATTTCTTGTGAGTCGCATGTTTACTTACAGAAATAACATGTACAGAGCACAAGATCAGATATATGATAGTGGTAATAAATATGGTTTTCAATCTCAAAGTTATAATAACTACCAACCATCATATGGATATAATCAAAACCAATATTTTGGCTATGATCAATATTCCATGTAACCTTATGGATATTCTCATACATGTCAACAACCTTATGACGGGCATGTAAGTGAACAATCGCAAGGATGGGAGGATAGTAATGCTTTTAATCCTATTTCTTCAAGTGTTGCAGAACAAATGTGTACCATGATGGAAGATATTAGCATACAAATGGAAAAATACTACCATGGGTTAGAGCAACATCAACAAAGCGTTGATCAATCACTCCAAGAACTTCAAGAGGGCATTAACAACTTAAGAAGAGACATGAATCAGATTAAGGAAGAAATGGAGAAAGATGAACAACCTTTGGAAAGTCCAAGTAATAACGGTAAAGTTATCCCAGCTCCGGATCATTATAACGATCACTCGCCTATTCAAAAGGAGGAGAATGGATATGACATAAACGTTGTTATAAATGGTGTAACGTACTCAAAAAATGTTTTTACGATTTGCACCAATGAACTAGACTTCCTAGGAGATGATTCCGATGACGAGGTTGATGATGAGAAGATGATTGAGAATGAAACCAAATTGGTTGAAGTTGTGGAAGACCCAATTGAGTTTGTCTTGGAATATAATGATGTTGAGATTTTGGTTGAAGTAGAAATTAAAAGTTCGATAGAGGACCAAGATATAGTTGAGGTAAATAATTCAATAAAGTTAATTAAAGATGAGGATCGCGAACAAGGTTTGTCAAATCCTTTACATAATTCTATATCTATTGATCCTTTCCATCCAATTGAAGTAGATTCCCAAAGAGTTGTTAACCCAGCTTTTAGGAAGATACCTCACTTAGGATTGGAGTTATGTGCTTCCAAAGTTTTAACGGATTATTTTGCTTCTAAGTATCCACCACTTGATGTGTTTGATTGTAATAGTTTGCAGGTTCGCCATGCTGAAGAACCTTTTGAAGTACCCATGTTTTATGTTCTCTATCCACTTTCGAGTGTAGAAAGGACTAAGTGTGGGGGAAACTTCCGAGCTATAACAATTTCATTATTCATATAATGTGCTAACAATTGTGTGAAGTTGTTATTAGAATTGCAGATTATTTTCTGGAAGGATTACCAGATTTTCAGATTGTTGGTGTATGGACGATAACGAGAAGGTCAGACTGAGGACGTTAAACTAAGCGTTGAATGGGAGGCAACCCATAGGTTTTGTATTTTCTATCCTTTTTGTGTTTAGTTTTCTTCTTTTGCATATCATATTTTGATTTCCCACCTTGATTTTACTTATGATGAGTCAATTACATTGAATACAATGTAAAGTTTAAGTGTGGGGGAGTGTTCAAATACTTTGTATATAGAGTTTTTAGCTTTTTTTGAGTCGATTTTTCAAAATTTTTCACTAAAAAAAAAAGAAAACCTCCAACTTGTAGAGATTTTAGAGTCACTAGCATACTTCTAGGTATGTTTACATAAAGAATTCTGACCGACATAACTGAACTTGGAAGTGTTAGGGAACTACGTTCAGATTTTTTGCTTGTTAGAGTGTTAAATAATGGATTTAATCATGCCGGTGATGCAAATTAGGAGCAGGGGAAAATGCATTATTAGAGTTGCTGATCAATAATTAGTGGAGACTACCTATTTTCAAATCAACAGAGGCACCAGACCAAATTTTCTTAGTAGCTGACTAAAAAGCTTTCTTTTGAGTGTGTGTCACCGTACGTTAATTCCGGGTAGAATGGTGAGCTACCCAACTTCACACCATTTTCAGCACTATTTTTTGATCTCTTGAGTGCTAATTTTGTCAATCATGAGGGTTACGTCTATAGATGAAAGCCATCTTCTTGTAGTTTGATTTGCAGTTAGCACCACTCTCTCTCTCTCTCGCCAACAACAAGTCCATAGAAACACCATCATCATCAACAAGCGGAGCGACATCAAAATCTACAAGGAAAGTTGAAGACTTTTGAGGTTTACAAGCAACAATACGAGTAAGAGAAAATTTCATATCCAAGTAAAGCAACATACAATGAGAAGATTTTTATATACATATTGAAGACTTACACATAAGGAGCGTAAATTATATCCAAGTATGAAGACTTATTTACAAGAGAGAAGAAAATCAAAAGATGAGAATTATTGAAGTTTATGATACGAAGACAATACATGTTGTGAAGATCAAAGTGGTAAAGTACTTCTTTTATGGCCATGTTAGTTTTAATTTCGTTATTATTTTTGTAGTTGCAATCTTTTTGTCAAAAAGAAAAAGAAAAGAAAAAAAAAAAGAGAAAATACAAAAAGATTTGCATTTAGCTTGTTATTTGTTCAATAAAGCCATGGGGAAGAAAAATCTATAAGGAAGTTTCAAGCAACAAGGAATTTGAGGAAAAGATTTACAAATTGTCAAAGTTTTACGAAGTTCAAGAGTTTATCATCAACAGTTGAAGACCGAAGACGAAGACCAAGAAGATGAAGAAGACGAGCCGAAGGAAGACGTTTCTATTGGATGCTGTGAGAGTGGTGCTTTCATCATTGCAATCTGATGTGAAGGTGGTAAGTACTCTCATCCTCGCAATAATGGTTGATTTCCTTTATTAGAGATCATCAGAAAAATATCTTTATTTTCCACGACTTTGTGGGGTCTCCAGAAATAACTCGGAAGGTTTCCTTCCCACCAATCAACGTGTGTAGGATTTCTCTCTTCATTCCTACCTGAACATATGTGAGACCCATAAAAAAGCTATCTTATTGAGTGCAATTATCATAAAATCCTTTCAAGTGAGGCAGAAGTCAAGGCGAAATTCTTATTGGTCGCTCTCAAACACGCGTTCTCTCATTATGGTGTGGTTATTTCTCACTCAACATTTAAGAATGAGAATATGTTCTTTGATATTTCTAACTTCTTATTACTAGCATGCAGAAACTCTATGTCCTCATAGCTCTTTGGATGCTTGGGACGCTGGAACGCTTTGAAGTTGGAGTGGGTTTTGTGGATATATCTCTAATAAGCCCTCACGAGACTATAACTCGTCCACTATGGACACCTAGGGGTTTAAAGGCTTGTTGCACATACTAAGTGCAACCGTATCCTCGGCGACATGGAGTTGTTGTATTTTAAGTTAGATAGTTTGCTCGAGGACTAGCAAAAGCCAAGTGTGGGGAAATTTGTTAAGTGCATATTTTGCATAAATTTAGTGTCGAATCCATGCTAGTAATTGCTATATATTCTTGCGAATTATTGTATATTACGTTTGTTTTCTTGTATTTGTCTTTCATTATGTGAATCATCCGAAAAGAAGTGAAAAGAGCTACAAAGTGAAGTCTACAATTAGAGAAGGGCCTAAGACCAAGTGGAACTCGCTCAAAGTCCGGATTTCTTCCCATCATCTCGAAGAGGGCGAAAATACGAAGCCAACTGCGAAAGAATAAGGTCATTCCGACTTCGTATGAGAAAGTTACGAGCAAAAGAATATGACAGAGTTGTCGGTTCCACAGAACTGACAGTTCAATGAGAATGAACCTGGAGTTGCACTGTCAGTATTCCGAAACTGACAGGCCAACGAAGATTACTAATAGCACCAGCTGTTTCAGCTAAGGGCACCATCTTCTTCTTTAGTAAACACCACTACCAGTTCAGGGACTTTACGACCGGCAATTGTTACTACAATCATCGGCGATGGGTGTTGATCATGATTCGGAGAAGGAATAAAACCAGGTTGAGACGAGGATGGGTTTTTGAAGTAGTGTTCGAGTTTGCTGTGTTGATAGAGAGATCGAGCTAAAACAGGGAAGAAGAAGCTTTGCTGCTGCCATGGAAGTTCGGGGGTGCTCTTTCAGCCTCGGGAATATTGGTTTGCTATCGATGACGAGCTGGTGATGGCAGACTGTACGAAGGATGTCTGGGACGTGACTTCCGGTGATTCTCATGGTGCTGTGATGGAGTTTGAATGGGTTTACTGGCAGTGAGTGCCGGAAATGATGGAGATGGAGTCGAGGAAGTTAAGAGAATGCAGGGAGGAACGAATGGTTGTTGCTCGAATAAATGGAGAAGTTTGTTGGTTGTGGGTTAGTCTGCTGCCATTGGTGATCGATGGAGCTGTGAACGTACGGACTGAAGAATAGATGTCGCTATGATGCTGATGGCAGAGACGATGGAGAAGAGATTTAATGGGTTCAGGCGTTCAGCTCAGACCGATTTGGTAGTAGTTGTCTGGGAAGATGTTGCTGTCATTATCCGTGAAGCTATGGACTGAGCTTGACAATGGAAGAAATCTGTGACGATGGTGATTCTCGGTGGAGTTTAGTTGAGCTTGATAATGGGTATCGGCTGTTGAGGGCGATGAAGGAGTATTGGGTTGTTTGGTTGAGTACGTTGTGGTCCTGTGTTGCGAGATGCTGAGCTGGGTCGCTGCCAATGCAAAAAAGACCCTGAGCTCGGTGATTGATGGATCTTGGCTGCAGTTTTGAAGTTCGAGAAGATTTCAGGGAGAGAGAAATGGATGCTTCCATTATCGAATTCGAAACAGAAGTGATAGAAGGTGGTGATGATAATGTCAGCTCGAGAATTCAGGGAACTAGGTTATGTTGCTATTTGTTGGTGATCATAGAGAGATCAGGATGGAGCTGAATTTGATTGTAACTGAATTTCAGTTAAGAAGTGAGCTTTAGAGAAGCCGATAAACTAAAAGTTACAGGAGAGTTTGGGGCTAGAAGTTTCAGCCCTAAAGTTGACAAGAAAGTTGAGAAAAGATCCAGGAGAAGATACTTCTAGGAATTACCTAGCCGTGATAGAAAGAATAATGAGAACTTTCTTGTTTAGTCATGTAAACTCGATCCGGATTAATGGATAGTCCACCTGAAAAACATATTTACTCGCTAGTCCAAATTTTTTTTGAAAAGAATAAAATTACTCTACTAACCCTAACATATAATATTATGTATATTAATACATATGTTACTACATATATAGTATGTAGTAATAACATATGTATATGTAGTAACATATGTAGCAACTAGTATACTAGTAGCAACTAGTATACTAGTATTAGTATACTAGTGGTAATATGTAGTATGTAGTAATAACATATGTAGTATGTAGTATACTAGTATACTAGTAGTAATATGTAGTAACTAGTAGCAACTAGTATACTAATACTAGTAGTAATAACATAGTATATAGTATGTAGTAATAACATATGTAGTATGTAGTATACTAGTAGTAACTAGTATACTAGTAGTAATATGTAGTAACTAGTATACTAGTAGCAACTAGTATACTAGTAGTAATATGTAGTATGTAGTAATAACATATGTAGTATGTAGTATACTAGTATACTAGCAGTAATATGTAGTAACTAGTATACTAGCAGTAATATGTAGTATACTAGTACTAGTAGTAATATGTTATATATTGATACTACATATTGATATGTAGTATCAATATGTAGTATGTTATATATTGATATGTAGTATGTTTGATATGTAGTATGTTATTTATTGATACTACATATCAATATGTAGTATGTTATGTATTGATACTACATATCAAAAAATTGTTATGTATTGATACTACATGTTACTACTAGTACTAGTATACTAGTATAGTAACATATGTAGTTATAACATATGTAGTATACTAGTAGTAGTATACTAGTACTAGTAGTAATATATGTAGTTATAACATATGTAGTATGTAGTATACTAGTAGTAACTAGTACTAGTAGTAATATGTTATGTATTGATACTACATATCAATATGTATGTTGTATATTGATACTACATATTGATATGTAGTATGTTATATATTGATATGTAGTATGTTTGATATGTAATATGTTATGTATTGATACTACTACATATCAATATGTAGTATGTTATATATTGATACTACATATTGATATGTAGTATGTAGTATGTTTGATATGTAGTATGTTATATATTGATACTACTACATATCAATATGTAGTATGTTATATATTGATTGCATATGATATGTAGTATGTTTGATATGTAATATGTTATGTATTGATACTACTACATATCAATATGTAGTATGTTATATATTGATACTACATATTGATATGTAGTATATAGTATGTTTGATATTGATACTACATATTGATATGTAGTATGTTATATATATTGATATGTAGTATGTTTGATATGTACTATGTTATATATTGATACTACATATTGATATTATGTATTGATACTATATATCAAAAAATTGTTAAGTATTGATACTACATATGTTACTAATAGTACTAGTTACTACTAGTATACTAGTATACTAGTTACTACTAGTATAGTAAAGTAGTTACCTAATTTACTAGTAACAATAAGATATTTTTGTTACTACTAGTACAGTACATATTAATATGTAGTATCACCGTATTGATACTACTAGTATGTAGTAACATACTACTAGTAACATTTACATGTGTTGATACTAATTAGACCTAGAAGGGTGTTTTAGGCATTTAGAAAATACACTTTATAATCTCCACGAAGTTTTTGGACTAGAGAGTAAATAATCTAGTCCAAAAACATGTTTTTGGAGTAGGGAGTAAATCTTTTCCAGGGGTGGACTAGCCATTAATTGGGTCATGAAAAGTGGACTAAACAGTAATTCCTACAAGAAAAATAAGTACGAAACATCCAGGAGAACAAAAGGACGGAAAGTCCTGGCCGTAATAAGAGTGGAAGGAATACACTGTCAGTTCCGTGGAACTGACAGGCCAATGGTCGCAAGCTAGAGAACAATTGGGCTGGGCTTTACTGTTCCTAACCGAGCCCATAAAGGCTGTTGGACGTGTGGTTTACTATGTTACACGATTTTGGCAAGTTTGGCATGCTACTTCGACCGGGATTCGAGCACGGGTACTTCTACAATTTGGAGACTACATAAGAAACTACTTGACCTAAGAATAATAATAAACACATCTCATATTATACTTTTGTTCTTCATTAAAAATATTCTAGGGTTTACCCCTTTAGGGGGAAACCGGGAAACAGTGTAATCATGAGTAACTAAACTTTTATTGATTAAGGATGAATTCAATGTTCTAGCGTGAAGCTTTATTAGTTATATAAATTTATTCAGAGTTTTAATCGCATCATCATTTGTTTTCACTATTTCTAGGGTTTATGATTGATTAATTAGATTGTTTGGAGTGCACGCTCGATTAATCTATTGATCATTATATTGCTAGTAAAGGGTTAGGATATCCGTGTAATTGTTGAATAATCCTTACACAAGTAGAGAACGCGAGACCTTGCAGAGGGATTCTGTGGAGGAATCGTGTGTGAAGACAACACTAGTAAGTGGACCTTGCTCTAAAAGTCTAACTGCTTGGATCAACCTAAGTTCAGATAACTTAAAGCTTCTGGTTAGGTTACACCTTGAGTGCGCTACTACTTGGTGGCTCAGTTGGATAGAACTTGATATGCGAGCGCTTCGGTATCCGGTTACAAGAAGAACTTTTGGGATAGCACTGCTCTAGTTGCTTTCCTACGGTTGGTGATGAATGGTTGTAACAAAGATATACAAGTATATTATTAAGTCAACGTTTGGTAACGGCGAACGACTCCTTGATCATCCATTTCATCTTATTCTCTTTTTATTATCTTTTTATTTAATTCATAAACCAATCCCCATTTTTACTTTATTTTGCTATCTAAATAACATATCAATTACACAACTCTCTGTGGGCACGATCTCTTACTACCGCTGTATTACCAGTTAATTAGTGGAAAATATCTTGATTAATTTGTCGTGGTTACGACACGCACCAGTTTGGCATGCCACAACCCTTATTAGCGCGTGTGGCATGTGACCGCGGCACGGTGACGATTTTTGTGTAGATGGTGCCATGGTCGCGTCAAAGGAATTATGGCAGGGCCATAATGTGGGAACGACCACAGGCGCAAGGATAGCCATGGGTGGTCATGGCATGGCGCCTTTTTTAGGGTTTTATGGGTCCCGCATGCTCGTGGCATGTTGTGGGGCCAAAGTGGCGTAATTTGGGCCGACCAAAAATTAGGGTTTCGATTAATGCCACTAAAGCAAGAATCATGTTCTGATCGAAATACGCTAACTGGAATCTGTTATGGCGTTGGCCACGAACAAAAAGTGGGTTAGAACGTAGCTGCGCTGTTTGTGGCACGTTGGCATGTTGCTGCGGTGGAGTGGCGTGTTGGCATGTTGCTTCCACAGCATGGCATGTTGGCATGCCGATTAACATGTTGGCGCGGTTTGGCGAATTGTTTAACCAATTGACATGGTGGCCGTTTGGCATAGTTTGGCCTTTTAATGCGTGTGGCGGGTTTAGAGCGACCTGATTGGTCGATAGAAAAGGGGACGTCCAAACATAGGGTGTGGGCGCATCTCTAGCGCGTGGAGCATTTAAAGCGACCTGATTGGACAATGGGAAAGAGTTCCGACAAGTATGGGCCCGGCCACATTCCATGTGCATGTGGCGGATTTAGAGCGACCTGATTGGTCGATGGGAAAGAGGAGGGCCAGCAAGCAGCATGGGGGCGCGACCACATCTCTAGTGTGCGTGGCGTCTTTAGAGCGACCTGATTGGTCGATATGAAAGAGGGGGCCGGTCAAGCAGCATGGGGCGTGGCCGTCTGCGTGTGGCTCCTAAACTGTCCAGCCATGTGACATGGCCACGTCTCCTTTTGTTGATGCTCCTATTTTCTGCGGATCCTCTTTTATTTCTTGTTTTCTGGTAGGACTTTGCTCCTACTAGCTCCATGGCGGATTAGTTTCCCAGCTTTCCTAGGTTTGGCCTTGACCAATAGGGTTCGAGATATTTGCACAGGCGCAAAAAAGCCTAATTTTTGCAAATTAATTAGGTCAAAACTTAAATTTTGTGAGTTATCACAAAATTAAACAAATTTAACAAATTATGTATGTTGACACAAAATCCTTTTATTCTCAGAGAGAAGTTAGCGCATCTTCTGATTGAGCACTTTCATGCAGGCCTTAATTTTGATACTTCGGAAAATTCGTGCTACTCAGCTGCAAGTGAACACTAATTGTCATGTCATACCAATACTAAGGTTCAGCTGGGGAACATAGCATAGGAAAATACTTAATAAACCATACACTAATGAATAATGTAGGCGAGAGTTTACAGAATGTTTGGGATTGTTGCTACATGCACCATTCTGAATAAATATACTGAATTGCTCAGTACATGTGTGAGTAGAGAGGCCCGGGAACTCATTACTTTAATATGGCTCAGTTCTTTTGCAGACGACGCATTAAATATATGGTTTTACATTTTAACCCCTGAACTAAAAACCACCATCAACACAATGGTTATAGTTTTGGTATCTTAGCCTTTGCTACCTTGGGTGAACTTGGTTTTGAAACTATTGAGTTTTTGAAAATATTAAAGAACTACATAGCTAGGCGTGATGTAAATATTAATGTTCGTAATTTTCTTTTCATTAGAATAGGTTTAGCTATTCAAAAAGGTGTTGGAGCTCAACTTGTTGCTAGGCTCCCATCTAGTTTCTTCTAAAAACTTTCCTTTTTTTTTAAATAAAATCTTCTTTTTATAGAAGAAATACAAAACCTTATAAGTAATAAAATAAGTAGGGAATCCATTAGGTCCTAGAAATAATATATTAGAGAGAGTTTGATCCCGTTGACCTAGTCAACCGTATGTTTGGTCTTTTTTCAAAATATATTTTATAGTTTGGTCCCAGAAATTATGGTTTGGTCCTACGATGAAGTCATGGATGATGTAATTGTCATTGCGTGGTGACGAAAATATCTTTTTGGGACCACATATATAAAAAAAAACCCTAGAAAATATCTTATTTTCAGATTTACTTTCTCTCTCTTCCTATTTTCAGATTTAGTTTCTCTGCTTTTTCCATTTTTTTTTCTTGCTAGTGATGAAGATGATGATGAACGATTCTCTCTTCTCTCTATTTTTTTCTCTGCTAGTGATGAAGAAGAGGAACGACGATGATGATGATGATGAATACGATGAAGTTTTGTGTTTTTTTTTATTTTATTTTTTTGATGTTTGCTTCTGTTTTGATGATGAAGATGGTGAGGTTGAAGATTCTTCTGCTATTTATGATGATGATGAAACTTTATCATCTTCACATGCTTGGGTAAGTTTCGGATCTACAAAAGAAGATGAAGATGACGGAGTTCATTTCTGGAATGAACTCTGGTTTATGATGAAGATTTTGATGTTTTTTCGTCTGTCGTTGCTATTGATGATGGAGACGATGAAGATGAGTTATTGCTGATGATGAAGAAGATGAAGATGACGGAGTTCATTTCTGGAATGAACTCTGTTTGTGATGAAGATTTTTGATGTTTTTTCGTCTGCTTTTGCTGATGATGATGGAGACGATGAAGATGAGTTGCTGCTGATGATGAAGAAGATGAAGATGACGGAGTTCATTTATGGAATGATCTCTGTTTGTGATGAAGATTTTTGATGAAGATGACGGATTTCATTTCTGGAATGAACTCTGGTTTGTGACGGAGTTCATTTCTGGAATGAACTCTGTTTCTTCTTTCTCTGCTGCTGTTGAAGATTTGGGTTCATGTAAAGAACGAATCCTATTTTTAGATTTTGAATTACTAGGTGTTCATGCAAAGAATGAACTCCTGTTGAAGATGAACTCTGTTTTTTTAGTAGGTGTTCATGTAAAGAATGAACTAGTGTGTGAATTACTAGGTGTTCATTTGAAGGAATGAACTCCGGAGTTCATCAGACAGAATGAACTCCGCACAAAAAATAAGTAGGAAATTTAGTTTAGTTTTATTAGGAGTTCATTTGACGGAATGAACTCCAGAGTTCATCAGACAGAATGCAATGCTATAAAAAAATAAGTAGGAGTTAACACAGAAGGGTACTTTGGTCCATTTAATATTTTAAATAATTATTGACCAAATGGAAAAGGTGATTTATGAAAGGACCAAATTGACTTGGGACCACCTAAAAAAGGACCAAACGATATTCCCATAAAATAATCGTATTAAAAACAAAACTAAAGCAAATTATATCTCAATGAAAAAACTAAAGCAAATCATACCCTAATGAAAATATATATTCAACATTAGCTTTGAGTTTAATTAGACATTCTTTGTTTGTGGTACATTGAATGATCATATATATTATATTATGATTGAAAGTTAGCTGTATTTTTGATAGACACATTTTCATGCCCGATTTGATCTCAATTCTCTATATTGTAAGTGCTCAGTTTTGTACTTATTATGGTGTATTATGTGTTTGTGGGTGTTTTTGGAGAAATAAACTTTTGTGAAAAATTGGCTCGAAAAGTAATATTTGCACCCCTAGGAAAATTTACTAAAGGCACCTAGAAAATTTACTACGGGCACCCCCAAATTGCGATGGGCATCCAATGGCTAAACGAACCCCGTTCTGGTTAGGAGGACTCCTCCTATTCTTTCTTTAAGCAGAAATTGGCGGGAAAGTTATTTTCACATGCGAACTGTTCTAAGATGATTTTGGATGATCTTTTCTCGGGTCTACTCATGGATTAAGATTGGTTGGGCCTTTAGAGCATCTCCAATAGAGGGTGAAAATACTTTTTTTGAGTGACACATAGGATTCTAAACCCCCATTTAATATAATTACATCTCCAATAGTTAGGTCTTACAAATTATGAGAGATGAAATACTAAATATGAATGTGTTAGAGAAAGTCTTAACTACACCTTTCGGAATGACCCCTAACTAATTCCATGTCATCAATTTTATTTAAAAAAATTAATTTTTAATATAAAATCATGCTAAAAAAATTTTGTTTTATGTTTATCCAAATTAAAAATACATAGAACAACCTTGACTGTTGGAGATGAGTTTTAGGAAAAGGGTCTTATTTGGACTTATGTTTTGAAAACCCCAATAAAGAGAGGTCTAAAAATGAACTCCACGGATTTTTTTGACCTGCTGTTGGAGATGCTCTTATGAAAAAAAGATGGGTAAGAGGTGTAGAATCGTGAAGAAGGGAAGATTTCTTTTTATCTCGATAAAACAGGGTATATGGAAGTTAGGTGAATATGGAAGTTCCGTAGGGCCGAGAAGAGATATTCTAGGAAGATTTGATCCTATCAATTACTTGGCAGAGTTTGGAAAGTTTTAAAAAAGGAAAACAATGGATGTGTAAAGAAGATCTGGTGAAATAATTCCCGAAACTTTCTAGGAAATAAAAAGATATTCTATGAAGAGAATTCTATGAGAATAAAGGACATGTGGTGTATAAATATACGTGGTTGGAGTCACATAAGGATTATGAAGAAATTCAGCAGAAGTAGATAAGAAGGAGATGGAGAACATTTAATTACTGAGAACTGTCTCAGAGAACTGTCGTTTTCCAACAGTACTCGTAACAGGTCGTCCGCAACACTTCATCTGTAACAGTGGGTCAACAACGCCTATACATCGTTGCGAATTTCCTGATTTTTTTCTCCTCTCCTTCACTTTGTAAGCACTTTTGATCCATAAATCAATATTTTTAGAGTATTTTGAGCATGATGATCTTAACTCCAACACTGAGATGATGGAGGAAGCCATATTTCACAAATGAATGGTAACTATATTTGATCCTTTTGACTGTTGCATTATTTTTAATTGATTTACAATTTTCATTAATTAGTTGTGATTTTGTTTGATGATATATGCTTAGACTTAGTGCTTTTGATGCATCATGCTTATAATTTACAATTAATATTGAAATTGAGAGGGTACCAAGTACACCATCAACTTTTTCGTTCGGCAACATGTATGAACAAACTCTAATACAAACGAAAGTAGACCAGTGATGTAATTGTGATAGTGGTAAATAAAGTATCATTCGCTCGTACTTGTTGCGATTGATTTCAGACTAAAAAATATATAATATATATAAGAATGTCACAATATCGAGAGGTAATGGGACTTAGGATTTCGCCACTAATGACATTCAATTGGTTAATATAATGATTCATAACAATTCTAGCTCTTTTGCTGACTCTTTCCTTTGCAAAAAGTAGATTTTGTAAAATATTAATTGTAGATCACAAGCATGATGCATCAAAAGATCTAGGTCTAAGCATACTCATCAAACGAAGTCACAACTAATTAATAAAAATCATACATCGATTAAAAAACAATGCAAAAGTCAAAAAGAATCGATTATAGTTACCAATCAATTGTGAAACATGGCTTCCTCCATTGTCCCAGTGATGGGGTTTAGCTCATAATGGTGAAAACACGCTCAAAATAATAACCCATGGCTCAATAGATGTTTTATTGGAGAAAAATAATATTATAGCGGATTCGCAACAACTGTGAAGGCGTTACAGAACCTGCTGTTACAATTGGAGAACTGTTACAAAGTAAAGATGACAGTCTTTTTAAGGTTGTGATCTATTCTTCTTCTTGTTCTCCAACTCCGTTCGTACAGCTTCACTCTGCAACTCTGATTTTTCCGACTCTGTAGCCTCTGCTCGGTCCCCAAACTCCCGACTCCTTATATGAATCTCACAACACCTATATATACCCAACAGGGTCGAGTAAATCCAAAATAATCTTGTTTTCTTTCGCCAAAAGTCTCGGAAATAATCTTCTCCTCCCTGTTGCTTTACGCGTCTTCCTGTTTCCTTTTTTACGCGTAGTATGAGGTGGAAACTCTCCTTAGGATAACATCAAATCTTCGTAGTATATTCTCATCAGTTTCTTTGCACGCAACTTCCACACACCAAACAGAATGCGATATTATAACATTCCCTGTTTTACCAAAAGTCCGTGTAAGCTTCCTTATTTTTCTCGATTCGAAAGTCCTACATCTCCTGTCTTGTCGCAACAGTCCTACCAC
Source organism: Papaver somniferum (assembly GCF_003573695.1). Taxonomy (NCBI): domain Eukaryota; kingdom Viridiplantae; phylum Streptophyta; class Magnoliopsida; order Ranunculales; family Papaveraceae; genus Papaver; species Papaver somniferum. The sequence goes on along the minus strand of NC_039358.1, from coordinate 162,624,635 downwards.
AGTCCATTCCCGTGAAGTTCTCGACGAAAACCTTTCCCAAATCCTGCCCAGAGAACTTCGCAACTCAAACTCATGTTCCTTGTTCTCTTCAAATAAATAATCAAGCCCAACTCTGTTGATTTAAAGGCCTATACCAGACCTGTAAATCCAAAACAGGCCCACTGAAACCAATTCTAGCAATTGAATATCCTCAAAAACCTCCCGAAAATCCAACCCTAAAATCTGTTCGTGACTGCACATATTCCCGCGCAATTCACAAAATTAAAGGTAGGGGATTACCTCCCCTTATCCGTGGTTGGTCTCCCTTTAGCAATTTGGGTGCCCCTTATCCATTCATGGGGTCCCTTTAGCACATGACCTAGGGTGGAAATAGTGATTTTCTGGGGTGGAAATATAACTTTTCTGGGACGTCTCCAACACAATTTCGGATGCCTATAGTACATCTTCTGGGTGCCTTCAGTAATTTCTCTCAAGAGGTGCAAATACCAGTTTTTGAGCCATTTTTCGCGAAAGAGCTTATTTCTCCAAAAACACCTACAAAAACACAAAATGATCAAATAAATACAAAATCGAGCACTAACAATATATACAATTGAGATCAAAATAGACATATAAATGGGTCTATCAAATACCCCCAAACTTATTATTTGCTAGTCCTCGAGCAAATTAAATCTAGAAAATAAAATCCTAACTCACTGTCGCAGGCATCGTCAATTGCATTTAGCGTATGCAATAAGCCTTTAAACCCCTAGGTAGCTTTAGTGTCCGAGTTATAGTCTCGGGAGGGCTTATAAGAGATATCCCCACAAAACCTTTACACTCCAGACCCTAACTATCTAGGCAGAACCTTGGAAGGCACTAAAGAATCTCCTTGGTTGGCATACTTATTGACTACAGGAGGAAGTACCCTGATGCAAAATTCCAATTGTTGTACGCGAGTTTGCACTCAAGCATACTAAAATTCATTTAAAGTGACAGATCTCTACTCAGATAGTTTCTGGACATCATAACCGGAGTCAACCAATCACATGGATAGATTAAGAAGATGGATGTAGAGAAAAACGTAAATGATGTTGACTAAGGTGAACCTATCCTAATGGACTGAGATACTGGTCTGGACTAATATCAACATATTGGCATATACAAGGGAACCAGTGGTCGATAATCCTAACTCTAGGTCAACTCAGCTGGCATATACAAGGGTACCAGTGGTCGACTTTATTGTATTTATTCCGGTTGGTCTGGTGGTCTGGTCACATTTTTTTTTCAACTCTTTTTTTTTCACTTTTCACTTTTTTTTTCTCATCTCAGTCACTCTATTTCACCCTAGCAATGGTAAAAAGAACAAAAAGAAGTGATCAGGATTCTTTCGATGTTGCCATCACGAGATATGGCGAAACTACCATGTTTTTTTTTCCTAACACCTGAGCTCTGTGCTTTTATGAATAGACTCTTCTAGATGTTCCCATCTAATCAGATTGGTTCCTCAACTCCTACAACCAAAATGCTTCCATCCACTTAGATTGGTTAGTGCTATCCTTAATAAACTTAAATTTCTAGGCTCTAGAGTTTATTAATGCAACTAAAGAGTTTCTCCCATACCCCAAAACTTAAATCTAACATTGTCCTCAATGTTCTAAAGATAAAATTAAAAACATGAACAAGGAGAAACTATTACCATTTGAAGCAAAAGAGTTAAGGAAAGATATTACCGAGTTGCATGAGCATGGGTTACCTCCCAAGAAGTGCTAAGTTTAACGTCTTCAGCCAGACATAAGAAAGAATTTAATCACCTCATATCATAAAGTAATAACCGAAACAATTGTGGATCTTCTGCATCAAAAAGTGTTAACACAGATAAAAGGAAACTGCAACAACCCAAGTAAAATTGGTGTTTATTGTTTAAGAAAACTACATCTAGTTGTGGTTCAGGTTCTATAAAGGGGTCTAAAGAAAATATTTTCATTGGCTACACCTCCTCATAAATAAGATCTGAAATATCAGGTTGTAAAGTCTGTAAAAACTCAAATAGAAATTTAGAAGCACATAATAATAACCTGAATAATTGAGGATCCTCTATGTCAATCAGATTTGACTTACACATGAGAGTGGTGGTCATTCTTAAACAAATGTGTCGATTTTATTTTCCTAAAATAATTAGGAGTAGTCTCAAAACTTAATAATTGACACATCTGAAACTTATACGTTCTCACAATTGGTTGAAAAATATTTGGTGGGAAAACAAAATCAATCTGGATATCATAGCCTGGGTAAACCACATCAACCAGAGGATGGGTTTCTAACAACTGAACTTCCTTATGGACATCACTAGGTTCAGGAAAACGTGTATGAAGATAATCTTGTAAAATGGTTGAGGCACATATTTCAAGTCCCAAGTGAGGGACCTTTCTAAGAGTTAAAGCATATGGAGAATGATAATCACCCCCAAACTTAGAGTTTTCAGTGTCTCTAGAAAGACTAGTCACAACTTCCCTAATTTCAAGGTCATTAGATTCCTGAAAATGGTCAATTGATTCTTCTAAGTCAGGTTCATCCTCACTCATCTCTACGAGTTCATCTTCTTTATCTAAGACTATAGTTTTTAAATCGTTGGATTCTAAAACAGTATTCTCGTAATAAACTCGTTCCTCAAAACTATCATTGGCTTCGTAATCAAAAGGAAATACTACATCGTCTAAAACGGGGGTATCTCTAGTCAAATCCTCGTCCTTTTGAATAGGTGAATAATTATTAAAATTATTTGGATTTGAACTAGAAACACTATCATTATTAAGCTCAACAAATTCCTGATCACTATGCCTAATTATTTCAAATTCTTCATCAACACTATCCTCATCATAATCATCATTATAATAATATGAAAATGGTTGAACCTCGTCTAAACAAGTAGTGTTACCAATTTTATCATCGTCATATTGATTATGAAAATTACTATCCTCATTTTCAAGAGTATTATTGGAAACACTGTATTGAAATTAAGATTACTAGGTGTTTATCCCGTGCGTTGCATGGGCTTGAGTTTAGATTTCTTGGATATTAAGTGCTCAATGTTGAACTATATTTACCACTGCTTTACATCTTAATTCTTAAATTGGTTGGCAGGGTCCTTCTGCCAATTGTTGTAAAATTGACCTTTGTACGATGCATTAGGAATACCCTGAATTAGGAGTACCTAGAATATAGTGAACACAACAGTCTTTGACTCTTTGTGTTGTGTTTCGGTTTCGGTTAAGTTTGTTATCCTATTTCTGTTTTCTGTCCTTGTAAAATATAATCCATCAAATAAATTCATGGACTTAAGTTTAAATGGAAAGAAATAATGTTGCACATAATTAAAGTTAAAGATAAGTATGATTTTGCTTAACAAATTCTACTGCACTTGTCACTTCTGCAAAAGATGGGACTTACCTTCATCTTTCAAGGATGCGGCATAAAAAAACTTGGAAAGTAGGTAAGATTCAACATCTTCAGGGAGACGGATCTAAACTATAAATTTCATCGAGTAGTATATAATTTAAATGTAAATTAAATTCCTACTGGAACTCCAGTTAATCCCATCTCAAATCACCGTAGTTTAACATTTTTGTGTATGATTCTAATCGTAGGTCCTACTTCTTCTAAGACGGTCTCTTTAATCCTTGACTCTGAAACATTATGTCCTGGTTGGTTATTGATTTCATGTCCTTGTTCCCCATAAAATACCATAAGAGTAACGGAGAAAGTCAACTTACTCAGTTCCTAACATACAGAAAACTAGCCGTGTTGTCTTTCTTTTTCCAATTGATATTGGGTTAGTATTGTTCCATATAATCATAGATGATTCAAAAAGCAGTAAGTATTAGATGTAGAAACAATAACCCAATTCAGTTAGGTTTCGTAATTATTGTTGCGTCAGAAGCCACCCCTTCATCTGCTTCCGCCATTTTGCCTTTTAGTATATGTTGGATGCCTATAGAGTTTACATCAACCAAATTGTCAACCAAATAAATTAATTCAAAGAAATCATTTGTCGTTTATAATTATGTACTTCAACTTCCAAAAATACGAAAAGAAAAAAAAGAAACGTGAACATTTCACTATAATAAATAGTGTATATTCTCTGGACATCTCCAAGGATGATCAACTGGGAATTAGGCTAAACAAACCCAAATAGGGAGTGTATTATATAATAAGAACATGAATCACAGAGTACACAAATTCTATGAACCAAATACTCATTTACCAATTCCAAATACATTAAATTTTCTTATTATAAAAGAGAGCTCGATAATCCGATATACCTTGCGAAGAGGGATGCCAGTAATACTGGTTCCTGTCTGGTTCCTTCCCACCATTGTATCATTTCTTTGGCAAGATCAAACTGAGCTTGTTCACTCAATTTCTAAAAATAGTTACGTTAAAATAAACATTGACCCTTAAATGATCATGAAGAGCCAAATACCGTCAAGAGTAGTCACGATAGAAAAATGTAAGGACTGTTCATTGTGAGTCCATCCAAAAGATTCATTTCTCCTAAGAACTATCTTAAGTAAGCTACTTAATGAAAAATATAATACTACTTGCACTCAATAAATCATGTCATCTAACATAAACCACATACGAAAACTAATTCACCAAATAAGAAGAGTGATATTTGTCTACATATGAATAGGGAAACATATAACCCACGATCCAAAACTAAACGACATTTAAGAATTTTGTATTGTCGATAATGAAACTTAGAATTCCGCATATCACGTCCACATTCCAGGACCCATTACATATGAAAATGCTTCAAGAACATCATCGTAATTGCACGGCTAGTCTGGTCTATTAACTTTAACGTAGTTAAGAAATGGAAAAAAATAAAGCATCGATAAATCTAGCTTCAAAACATGGTAGGAGAAAAGAGAGGAAAACCTACCTCCCTGAGTTGAAGAAGTTTACATTAACATACCAAACACATCCACCAAAGTTGAATCAAAGTAGTTTGACTACAGTGCTGAGAGAAAGATGACCTATTAATTATAAAGTTCCAGTACTACGGTGGTTGAGTTCCGTCTCCGATTCTGACAACAATAATACATCCATGGAAATACATGCAGTTAACGGATCATAGAGACATCACACAATCCATAGAAAAGAACACTAACCGTGTCAAGTTCTTCCATACAAAAAAGGATATGTTAAAGCATGAATAACAAAAAAAAAACTTTTAATATATACCTTGTAGGATCAGAATCTCGCAACAATAATGCCTCAGCGAAATTATTAACAACACAACACAGCAGCGTCGCAGAATAACTTCAGAAACGAAATAATAAACGACGTCAGCTAAATCATGAGAAAAATGTGATGGTCTTGCGAAAATTAGAGAGTTTGCGAGATTAACATTTGTAAGGATGCGAGAATGTCGCAAGTCATATCCGAAAATAAAGGACAGATTAGCTGTCATTCACTATGTAAAACTCTATATAAAGAGCCGATCAGCTGTAAGGAAGAGAGAGATCTTTTTTGATTGAGAAGCAAGTAAATAGGAGAGAGAAAATCTAGAGTAGTGATTATTCTTGAATCCTTTATCTTTTCTTGTAAGATTGTTCAAAGATTCATCAATAAAATTAAGATTGTTAATCTAAAATGAGTTGAATGTTAATGAAATCTTGTTCAAAGAAATCAACATAATGGCGCTAGAAACAGGGAAAGATTGAAGATTATTCTAGAAAAAATTGAAGATTAATATTGAGATTTGTGAAGATTTGGAGTAATTGGTTAAGAATTTTACATAATCTCTTGCAATTCGTTAACATTGAAGAAATGGCTAGAAAAAGAAATACATCAGAACAACCAACTATTGTTAGAAGAAGCAAGAGAATTGCTGGAAGGGAAAGAAGTGAAATGGGAGAATCTACTAGAATGAGAAATAATGGAGAAAATCAAATTCAACCACCAGTTCAACAAACACTAATACAAGGAAGGAATACAGATTATGATAGGGTGAGTATACACACTTGGCAATCAAATTCAGTAGAAGAAGTAGAAGAAGAGCAACAAACCAGAAACCATAGACAGGTGGAGAGAAATCAAGAAGCAGATGAAGGAATAATTCATGGAGATGAGGAAATTGGAGTGTTAGAAACGTTGAGACGAAGAATACATGAAGAAAGAAGAGTTGAGGCAAAAGAACGTGCGAATCTAACAAGGAAAAATCACGAATTGAGGATGGAAAATATGAGACTACAGAGTAGAAGATCGATAAGTATTACAAAATCATATTCAAGATCGATTAGAAGATAGATGAGGCGAAACTCACCCACAATTAATGCCGGAAATAATATTCTAGAAGAAATATCAAATCCTAATGAAGAACATCGCGAAAGAAGAGAAAGGACTGATGATCGTTACGTTCCACAAAATGAAACTTTTGATGATAGGCAAAATGATAGAAATCAAGAGAATGGACAACGTCAGGGACGAAATAATCAAGATGGCGAAGGGAATCGAGAGGAAGGAATGAGAATTTTACATGAGAGAGAAGCTCAAAGAAATCAACAAACGATTGAAGAAGAAATTGAAAGACATTATGCTGAACAAGCACGTTTAATTTGCGAACGTGAAAGATTGAGAGCGGAAATGGAAGAACAAGAGCTTCAGGAGACAATTCGCCAGAACAATCACGACAATCGAGAAAGAAGGCGTACACAAAACCGGAATAACGGTAATATCAATGAAGAGTATGATAGAGTACAGAGGATAGCTGAAAGACAGCGAATGTAATTGATAAGAAATGAACAAAATCATGGAGGGGAAAATGAGAGACATCATCATATGCGAATTCAAGGTAGAGATGAGGAAGAGAATCGCAGAAGAAGACGAGATGAAGATGATGAAGAAGAAATGCAAAATTTCGCGAGAGAAGAAAGATATGAACGCAGAAGAAGGGAGGCGAAATCAAAAAGACCAATGGATCAAAATTCAGGTTTAAATAAACAAATCTTAAAAGAATTAGAAGAAATGAGAGGAATGCTAAATAATAGAGGAGAAGTAGGCAGAAGACAATTAGATGAAGCTATAGAAGAAGATGCGAAAACTCCATTTACAAGGGAAGTACAACCAGCATTTTTGATGGAACAACTTGTGCAATTCAACACATTAAAGCCTACGTGAGGTGCATGTTGCAATGAGAAAATCATGGTGTTGTATTATGCAAGTATTTTGCATCCAGCTTAACAGGGGAGGCGTTAAAATGGTTCGAAGGTCTACCAAAGAATACAATAACATCCTTCAATCATTTGCAGACTACATTCCTGGGGGCATATATAAGTAATAATTCTTCGCGACCTGGTATTGAAGACGTGTTTGGATTAAAACAAAGGATTGGCGAAAGTTTGAAGCACCTAACTAAAAGATGGAGGATTATGTGTAGCGAAATGGCTGGCCGTGTAGATGAGAGATATCTTATCTTATCATTTATCAATGCTATGTTTGCAACCAACCTATTGTATATCCAAATTTTCAGAGTCAAGAATACAATCACAATGACTGAATTGCGAGAACTTCAGGAAGAATATATTGCTCTAGAGGAAAGGCAAAATGAAATGGAATCATATCCGGTTGCGAACACCAGTTCACAAACAACGAATGCAAGCTTATTACCCAAACTAATAAACACAGTGGCGAGCACTTCGCAAGTACAACAAGAAAAGGTGACGGGCAACAATCAACAGAAACTGGTGGCTATGGGAAGCCGATATCAAGAGGAGTATGAAAGAGAAAGAAATTTCTACAATCGTGGTGGAGATAATAAAATTCAAAGACTCGATCAGCCGCAAGAAACTTATGGAGGTCAAAGACAAAACTATAATAGAGGACAAGGAGGTCACAAGTTGGTATGGGAAGAAATCAAGATGACACCTCTAAATGCAAGTGTGGAAAAAATATGGGAAGCTATAATTTTGATGGAGAATATACCAACACCATGGAACATGGGAACGGAACCACCTCCAAACCACAGAAGTCATGAGTTTTGTTCTTATCATCATTTTCATGGACATACTACAAATGATTGCAGAAATGTAAAAAGAATTATTCTGAGAATGATAGATCAAGGAAAACTAAACCACCTTTTGGTAGGACACCCACAATCTCAACCATTGCCACCACCACCAGAGCATCACAAAGTAAACACGATGAAAAAGAAGGAAACATTCTTCATAGAAGTTGGTGCAAAAGCAAAGAATCTATTCTGTCAATGTTTTGAGTAGAGTGTTCGCAAGAGATAATGATGGAAGAGAAATTATGAATATTGCGAAAATCTCGCCACTAGAGGAATGGCAGAAACAAATTATTTCTTTTACCGCAGAAGAAATCCCCGAAGGTGAAGAAGTACATGATAATCCATTGGTAGTAAAATTAGAAATTAACCCAAAACCGAAAGAAGATGAGGATGATGAAGCTGAAGATTCATGGGCAATTAATAGGATTCTGATCGACACTGGAAGCTCTGTGAACATCTTATTTTATCATACTTATAAAACTATGGGAGGAAGAGATGATAATCTTATACCATCAACATTTAAGATATATGGTTTTAATGGTACTGCCTACAAGCCTAAAGGGGAGGTTACTATGTGAACTCCATTGAAGGGAATATCTCTTGAAATCCTATTCTGTGTCGTTGATGTAGAATCACCCTACAATGCATTAATTGGTCGACCTTGGCTACATGGGATTCTAGGTGTAGCTTCAACTTTCCACTAGTGCATCAAATTCCCTCACCCCAGCGGTGTAGGAATCATAAAGGGAGATTGGAATGAAGGAAGGAGGTGTTACGAAACTGAGGTAGAATCCTGCGAAGGAAGAGCAAACAAGAAGGAAAATTGGCGACACAAAATCAAAGAAATACAAAGAAGTGAGAGGTTGATGGTGGATGCAATCGAAAGAAAAGAAGAAGAGATGTTGCGAAACTAATGCTAGCTTAGAATAAAAAATGGTGAACATACCACTACCAAGGAAGCAGTAGAAGAAAATAACAAAGAAGCAGAGGATGACAAAGGTAATGTATGAATGATTGATTTGTTGAGACACTCTTGCAATAAATAAAATTTTCAAAAATACATTTTATTGAGTGACAAAATTGAGATTGTGAAATGCAAATACAATATGATGATGTGCAAGAGTCTCGCAAAGATAATGAGTTCTGCAAAAGACTATCAGAGAATAATGACAAAAGAGAAAGGGGAGAACCTTTATGGCGTACACCCTAGTTCGCGAATACAATTTCGCAAGAGGCAACCTATAAGATAAAACGAAAACAAGAGCAGATAAACTATCATGAGAAGATAAATTATATAATGAAAAAGCATAAACAACAACAATCAAAGCATATTATAGTGACCATGGTTGAGATTTGAGAACAACATATCCCTTGTGAACATGGGTATCATTAACAAACGCCGCTGACAAATGAACGTTTCAACTTAACCACATTAACAAAACCCCCCATCTATTTTATGGTGGTGAGTCACAGTTAAAAATCAATGAATACAAAAGGATTCTCCCAACTAAATTTAAAGAGCTACAAAATTAAGGCTTTTGTGTAGTGATTAGCACCAACCGTAGAATTTTACGGTGGAGTTATATAAATCTATATACCTACAAAGAGAGAGGAAGATTTGAATTAGATCGATTCATTTTCCAGGGACGATATTGAGAATATACAGTAGAAAGAAGAAGAGTTTCTCTAGCTGTCTAGGGTAGGAGAGCTGATACTTTTTTTCAATGACGTCGACTTCATAGCTGGTGTAACAAAAAACTGAAGAGAATTTATCTTGTTTAACGCCTATATCACGATACTTGTTAGATCTTGTTTACTCACTGTTCATAATAGAATCAGTGGTGACAGCATTGAAAAGAGGAGAATAGAAATAGGGTAGGGGTTAAGCAGGTTTTATAAGTGTGGGTTTTTTTTTTTTGACCTCGTGAGTGATCCAAGAATTAACGGAAATATAACAGTTTCAGAATCAGCCTCTGAAACATCTAAACGCGCAAAGAAAAGGCACCAAATATGTATAGTGAAACTTAATATAATCATATCTTAATTATAGAATGAATTCTCAAACAATGTTGTCTAGAAACCAATACCGTTGAAACAATTATACCCCGTATAAGCATCGGGAAGCTCCTTTGTTCCTTACGCATGTTCCTGAAAACAAAACAAAAAAGAAAACTAAAAAGATTACAAATCAGGTGTGGATGTTGTGAGAAAAACCAAAGAAGAAGAGGGATAAGAAAAGAGGCAACAGAAGTTTCTTTGTGCTGTAAAAACGAAGGACAATAGGCAGAGGGAAATCAGTAGCAGAATGGGAGATTATGGTTTTACTTTCGAGCTCACTAATTAGGGTATCAGTTTGGTTGTGCGAGTAGGTTTGGCGAGTAGATTTGATATCTGGATATTACCGAAAAGATCTCAAAACGCTCAATTCCTATTGCTCGGGGGCCATGAGCTCTAGAATTCAAGCTTTTGGCCTAACTTTTAATCTGGAGCCAGTATTTAGGCCTCAAATTATATATACAATTTCGAGCAATTCTTTCGTTCGTCTCAGCTATCAGCTTAAGGGATTCCTCTATAGAAAGTTTTCTTTCGTTATAAACTAAGTTATTCATCTCAGCTATCTTACATGTCGATTCCTCTAATTTCCTGAGGGACTCTTCTAAAGGAGAAATATAAGAATTTTGCTCGTATGACCGGTGCATGTGTGTACAGTAATTGGGCTCATCATGGTATGAGCCATAACCTTCAAAAGGTTGATGTTCCCAACCACTATTCACATTATGGTCAAAGTAGTAACGTCCATTTTGAAACTCAGACGGATATTCGTTGTATTGGCTATTATAATACCAGTTCGACATTCTATTGTAGAGGTGTGAGTTGTCACACAAAGTAAAACCCACTGACAGGGGATTCATGGGTGGATAGAGTCTTACCTCCTGTACCAGAAGAGCGATGAACCGTTGAAGTCGACTAAGGCCACCGACTCCGATGTCAGTGTACGAACCCGAGGGGCTGAGACAGTATAGTAACAGTCGTCCTTCCCTGCAAACAGTTTATATTTAATTTTTAACCCTTCCTTAGGGTTTACAAAAATAATGTCCAAGTCCAAAAACAAAGTCCAAAAAGAAAAAAGAAAAATTAAAAAAAATAAAATCCTATTTACAATCTCTAAATATAATAAAATAATTTATACAAAATCTTCTTCTTCACTCCTTTTGGATTCCTCTTTTCCTTCCTTCTTTGGTTTCGCTTTTCTTTTCAGCACTTTCTCTCTTTTTCTTTTGCTCAGCTCCAAATCTGAAAACAAACAAGAAATACCAAACGTGTAAAAAAGAACAAAAAAAAATAAAAAAAAATAAATCTAAAACCTAAAACCTAAATACAAGTCCGCATCGGCGGCGCCAAAAATTGATGTAATTGTGATAGTGGTAAATAAAGTATCGTTCGCTCGGACTTGTTGAGATTGATTTCAGACTTAAAAATAGAAAATATATATAAGAGTGTCACAATATCGAGAGGTACCGGGACTTAGGATTTCGCCACTAATCACATTCAATTGGTTAATATAATGATTCATAACAATTCTAGCTCTTTTGTTGACTCTTTCCTTTGCCAAAAGTAGATTTTGTAAAATATTAATTGTAGATCACAAGCATGATGCATCAAAAGCTCTAAGTCTAAGCATACATCATCAAACGAAGTCACAACTAATTAATAAAAATCGTACATCGATTGAAAAACAATGCAAAAGTCATAAAGAACCGATTATAGTTACCAATCAATTGTGAAACATGGCTTCCTCCATTGTCCTAGTGATGGGGTTTAGCTCATAATGGTGAAAACACGCTCAAAATAATAATCCATGGCCCCATAGGTGTTTTATTGGAGAAAAATAATATTATAGCGGATTCGCAACATCTGTGAAGGCGTTACAGAACCTGCTGTTACAATTGGAGAACTGTTACAAAGTAAAGATGACAGTGGTATTAAGGTTGCGATCTATTCTTCTTCTTCTTCTCCAACTCCGTTCGTACAGCTTCACTCTGCAACTGTGATTTTTCCGGCTCTGTAGCCTCTGCTCGGTCCCCAAACTCCCGACTCCTTATATGAATCTCACAACACCTATATATACCCAACAGGGTCGAGTAAATCCAAAAATAATCTTGTTTTCTTTCGCCAAAAGTCTCGGAAATAATCTTCTCCACCATGTTGCTTTACGCGTCTTCTTGTTTCCTTTTTTACGCGTAGTATGAGGTGGAAACTCTCCTTAGGATAACATCAAATCTTCGTAGTATATTCTCCTCAGTTTCTTTACACGCAACTTCCACACACCAAACAGAATCCGATATCATAACATTCCCTGTTTTACCAAAAGTCTGTGTAAGCTTCCTTATTTTTCTCGATTCGAAAGTCCTACTGCTCCTGTCTTGTCGCAACAGTCCTACCACAGTCCATTCCCGTGAAGTTCTCGACGAAAACCTTTCCCAAATCCTTCCCAGAGAACTTTGCAACTCAAACTCATGTTCCCTGTTCTCTTCAAATCAATAATCAAGCCCAACTCTGTTGATTTAAAGGCCTATACCAGACCTGTAAATCCAAAACAGGCCCACTGAAACCAATTCTAGCAATTGAATCTCCTCAAAAACCTCCCGAAAATCCAACCTTAAAATCTGTTCGTGACTGCGCATATTCCCGTCAATTCACAAAATTCAAAAGGTAGGGGATGACCTCCCCTTATCCGTGGCTGGTTTCCCTTTAGTAATTTGGGTGCCCCTTATCCATTCATGGGGTCCCTTTAGCACATGACCTGGGGTGGAAATAGTGATTTTCTGGGGTGGAAATATAACTTTTCTGGGACGTCTCCAACACAATTCCGGGATGCATGTAGTACATCTTCTGGGTGCCTTCAGTAATTTCTCTCAAGAGGTGCAAATACCAGTTTTGAGCCATTTTTCGCGAAAGAGCTTATTTCTCCAAAAACACCTACAAAAACACAAAATAATCAAATAAATGCAAAATCGAGCACTAACAATATATGCAATTGAGATCAAAATAGACATATAAATGCGTATATCAACCAACTTAATGATCCTTGAAAATATGAATGTAGAATTTTTATCTCTATCTTTTATTAATCAGAACTTCTAGACTATAGAGTTTGTGAACCTGATTCTTAAAAAGAGTACTTGGACAATCTCAAAAATCAATATCCAAAAGCAATCTAGTCACATCCAAATAATCCAATCAGAATTCTGCCAAGTAATAAACTTGTTATCTATCTTTCAATATACGAATTCTACAAGAAACAAGTCTCGTAATCGATCATAATTATATAGACGTATCTACTAAGATTGAATACGTATTACTTGTGCAAATCGTGCAAATCCAATTATAAAAATAAAAATATAATGTGGAAAGACAAAAACACAAGACACCAGAAGTTTTTTTAACTAGGAAATCGCAATAGCAGGAAAACCTCGGGACCTCGTCCATATTTGAAAACCAAACTGTATTAAGCCGCTACAGATACTAACATACTATCAGACTTCAGAGTAGAATGTAGCTGAGACCTAATCCACTCTCCAAGCGATTCAGTACAATTGCGATCTTTATGTCTCTTGAATATCTCAAGGCTCTACGTAATTGATTCCCTTAGATAACGTCCTTTACGTTCTAAGGGTATCTTCAACCTAAGTGAAGACTTTTGATACCAATCTGCCTCTAACAGATAAGCCTATTTGATTTCCCTTTAGATCAAATATTAAGGCTTGGAATTCTGTTTGCAATAGACAAGGCTAGAAAACCTCACAAATCTGAAACACTTAGATAAAATCCTGGATTCTTTACCACCTCTCAAGAAAAATATTCAACTTATCAATTAAGAATAGTTTTCAGATATCTATCTTGAGAAATTACAAAGTCTGAGATGAAGAGAACTTTGCGATTACTATCTATCTTGCCTGAAAGAGATTACGAGAACCTCGATAACAGAAAACCAAGATCAGGATACACGAACTATCAAGATAAAAGATAATCGTACCTGGCTTCACGGATCCCAAAAACGAAGTCTTTGAGTCGTAGACCTAATTATGTTTCTCAGAGGAAACATAGGTCAATAGAGGACGACTCTAACTATACAAAGTAGCAGGAATTGAATTTTCCAGTAGAAAGAGCATCTCTATTTACAATTTTCCAAGGCTCAGGGTTTCTTAGAATTCAAGCTAAGGTAACTTGAGATTCAAGCTAACTTTTTCTCTCTTTATATGAAACTTTAGTTAGGGTTTCAAGTAAGTATGTGAAATTTTATCTTGAAATCACATTAGAAGAATATACAAAGTGGTCTTGTTACGGAACAGTGTATAATGACTGTTCGTTGGAAAATATGCCTTATGAACTATAAGCAATATGATGTTCATATAAACACTTAAGAATTTAATCATAATATACATACACAAGTGTTTTAGTGATCAACGATGTCTTAGAAGTTTTTAAGAGAGTCACAGCAATGCTAAACATATTTAAAAATAAGTCTTTTAGCGTCTGCTAAATTCTACTAGGTCTGTTGGTGAGACGGTTCGTGAACCGTAAGCAATAGTACACGAGTCAGGGTGTTATGGTTCGTGAACCGGGTTCAACAACCCTACTCGGCTCGAGAACTCGGTTCGTGAACCGGTTTCGCCAGCTGCTAGCCATTTACACCAACTTGAAAAATTCAGATCACCAGGGTTTGTGAACTATCCCCAACTGAACTTACGGTTTGCGAACTGGTTCGCCGATCTTCCCGTATTTATGAAACTCAGATATTTATGGTTTGCAAACTGGATCTCCAACCTACCCTAAGCCGAAACATCAGAAGTTCTGAATTTCTCTCTTTTCATGTTTGAAACATTCCCAAATGATAAAATCATTTGCATGGGAAATTTTCAATTGATCCACAAATTAATTCTTGAACACTAAATTGTTTCAAACTAACAGTGTTAAGGACCTTTTAATATCTATGCTTGAATCATATTTCGATATATTTAAAAAGATAAGCTTGACTCCATTTTTATTGTTGTTGTAAATCTACTATAAGTCATAAGACATAATCTCATACGATAGAATGGTAAGATAATGAGTAAAATAGAATGGCTCAGTCTTCACATACCTAAACAATAAAGTTCTCCAAATATCTTTGTCGGTCTTTGGTCTTCGAGGGTGATGTCCGATACTCAACTAACGAATTATAACCTAGTCTGAGACTTGACTTAGAGACTAGAAATCAAGTTATAGTTTTGATCAACTAACATTGACAATAAGCTTGAGATAGCAAAACTTGTGGTTCAACCGATCATTGCTCTAACAATCTCCCCCTTTGTCAATTTTAGTGAAAAAACTATTGTTGATGGTGGATTTTTGTTTAAGGCAAAAATTGTAAAAGCCAAATTTTAATAGGCTGACATCCTGTAAAGGATAAAGCCATTTGAGTGATGAATACTTCTTCACTTTATTAATTCACCTAGAATGGAGCATGTGGCAATAATCCATGTGCATTAGATACATCCATAACGGAGCATGTAGCAACAATCCCGATTTTCTGTGGATTTATAGCATTATTAATTAATGCCTTATTAGCCTTGTATTTCATGTGTTGTTCTCGGGAACCCTCACTATTGGTGCGGATGAGGACTGAGTGTTACTCCTAACAGAGTAACACGAATCTCCGAGTGTCAATAGTGAGGCATGCACGAAATTCCCGTACAGGCTATCTCTCGGTGTGTTATACTAGCCCGATTGAGTAAAGTCTCTTGGTGTTTTATACTAGACCGATTGCGCATTCCTCTCTGTGTGTTATACTAGCCCGATTAAGTATAATCTGGACTGCCCGTGCCAGTCTCAGAAATAATCATGACCACGCAGGTTGGCCGCATGATTCGATAGCCTAGACGATCCTCAGTAGGAGCAGGCTATCACCACAATGACCACCAGCGGGCCCATTTTTTCCCTGGTCGGTCGAATACATACCACGCCCTTCAAATATACACCAAACGCCAGCCCAGAGTTGGATGTCCAGGCTGGTGTGGAGCATAAGGATCGCGCGACAAGGGCCGACCAAGGAAGACTTAAAAACAGTCACGGCCATCCAACTTTGCCGGCACAGTTGGACGGTGTAGATTGTTCCAAGTCCGGTCGGACAAGTACCGTGGTGTACATTGGCGGGCCCCCTTCCTACCTGCATAATCGATCCTCCCCTGACCTAGCCACGGAATGACGTGCGGTTTCCTGAAGTTGGGCCGGCGTGAGGCTTAAAGGGTCGCAGGAAATTCCACTAAGGGTCTCAAATTGATCACGATCATCCAATTTCACCAGCATCTTTGGATGGCTTAGATCAGGCCTATGACCGCCAGTCAGGTATCACCATGTTCACCACCGTCCCAATGTGGGTCCCACTTGGTCGGCCAACCCAAACGAAGAGCATAGCATGCAAACTCGTCCCGCCAAAGTAGCATGCGCGCGACCAACATAAAACCCTAATTAGGGTTTGCGGCATATTACATGTGTCGTAAATCGATCACGAGCGTCCATCTTCGCCAGCCTGGATGAAGGGTGCAGGCATAGACTAAGGAGGTCCAGAGAGTATCTACATGATCATCGTGGGCCCGTCTACCTCTATGTCCGACCGACCAGAGCAAGGAAGGACCAGACGTCTCGATTCGTGCGCCTTGAAGGTGGCATGTCGCGCCCCTTTGGAAATCCTTCGCGGCACATGATTCCTGCCGCAAATCGATCTCAGCCACTCCTCTTTACCGGTAAACTTGAATGGCCTAGATCGCATCTTCATGGGGAAGTGAGGTATGGACATGCACACCGGCAAGCCGTCTACACGCCTGCCCGGTCGGTCCTGTCAAAAACACATCCCATGCTTGGTTTCGACCAAGCTGAAGAGTGATGCTTGCCCACCTCTTCAAAACCCTAAAACTTCATCAATGGTCGCAGATGAGCGTCATATATCATCTTATCCGTCCAACTCTACCAGCTTGGTTAGGCATCCCAGGGTAGGAGTTAAATGGCCAATAAGGTGTCGTGGTGATTACCATCCGTCACTCTACCACATCATGTGATCGGCCAAGGGAGGGCTTTCCTGTGCAACCTCCAAACTATCATTCGAAGATAGATAAGCATGCATCTGTTCTAAGACGCTTAATCTGCGACTTACTCCGTTAAGCCTTAAAACAACGATGCTTCATACACATTGATTATATTCGATGCATTACACGTATAGAGTACACACGAAATTTCATGAGTATCGACTTCCTAAATAACTTAGTTATTTAACCTAGCACCGTATGCTACCTTCTGTGGGTCCCACGATCCACACAATCGAGACATCAAGCATGTCACAAACTGGGGGATACATACTGGGGTATTGGTCAGGCGGTTTTCAGCGTGCAGTGTGCAACGCGCCATCACAAGAACGTGTCAAGAAGACATGGACGGTTAGTGATGATGGGAGAAGTGGGCTTATACCTGATCGTGTGACAATCACTAACACGACTCCACTACTCCATCACTCCACCTCCTCCACTTCCCACGAGAGACGTGGGTTAGGCTCAATGACTTGTATAAATAGGTTCTCCTCCCTATTTCCAACACAGACAAGACAGAAACCAAGTGTTGATACAATTCGTATTCAAACACACAGAGCTGATTGCTTACATCTTGCAAGCCAGTTCGGTATTATGATACAAGTCATAAACAGCTAACACCTTCTTCGCTTCCCTCCCTAAGATCAACCCCATCTCCTTCACTTTGTGACCGAAGCAAGTATGAAACGGCCATTTATTGGTTTAGGCCAGAATTGTACAGATTGATCTCTCGAATCAGAAAGCACTTCCGTTCAGTGCATTTGTTTAGGGTTTAGATTCATTTCTCATCCACACATACCCCAAAATTACCAAAACCAGAATAAATAGTTTTCACCCATAAACAATTATTCTTTTTTCTTTTTTTTGCTGAATCACATTTTTTATTGATTGAAAAGCAAAGTCACAAGACTAAAACAGGACTGACTCAAAGCTGTTACAAAGAAACAAAATAGAAATTACAGACTCAAGAAATAGAAAGTTAATGGAATGTTAAATTTTGAAAAAAAATCATGATTTGGCTCTCATATGTGAGTCTAGATCTGCTTAATGTCATTTTGTAACTACCTTCATGAACTTGCTGAATGATTCTACTTTTAAATCTATTGAGATTAGGCTTAATTTCACCAAAAAGCTTGGCATTTCTATGAAACCACAGCTCTTTCATAGTAGCACAAGAAGCTGTCATCCACATCTGTTTTACCATTTTACTTTTGTGTTTTGCCACCTGACAAACATCTGCAAATGATTTAGGCCTTGAAAATCTAAAAACCATAGTCAACCAATCCCAAACTGCAACACTGAACTCACACTCCCAGAGAGTATGATTCATATTATCTTGATCTGCACAGAAAATGCAGCAGATTGAAACCATTTCAAATCCCCTCTTCACCATGATAGCATCATATACATAGACTTCTTGTTGCAGCTTCCAGACATTGCTGGCAATACTAGGGTGAATAAAATGCTGCCAAATATATTTTGTCTATGATAAAACTGGCTCATGATGTCTTATTATTTGAACTGCATAATGTGTTGAGAAGGTACCATTTTTATCAGCATTCCATAATCTTATATCACCAACACCATGAACTGCAGGCAACTGATGATTGGAGATAAGTGGTTGCAGTTCAACTGGAATGTTCCACTAACCTTCAGATAAAAGTGCATTCACTTTCAGACCAATATTGTGCTTGACATAATCTATATAACCAATTTCATTTATCAATGGATTTTTCCCCAACCAAATATCAAACCAAACTGGAATGTGTGAGCCATCTCCAATTATCCATCTGATATCATCTTTTAAAGAATTCCAAGCCCATTTCAGTCCTTTCCAAATTGTGGATTGTCTCCAATTTGGTGTCCATTGGCCATATCTATCTTGAAATTTTGCAGATAAAAACAGTTCCCATTCTTCATCTGAATTTAAAATTATCCACATGAGCTTCATTAACAATGATTGGTTGACAACTTTTAGTCTTTTAATACCTAGACCACCTTCCTCATAAGGGGTGCAAACTTTTTTCCATGAAAGAGTTTTGAATTTTCTTATGTCTCCATCTCCAGTCCACAAGAAATTCCTTATAAGTTTTTCACATATTTTAATCACAGAAGAAGGCCATCTATAAACTGACATGTTATAGATAGATAAGCTACTAAGAACAGATTTAACTAGCATCAATCTATCATGAAAATATAGTAAGTTACCTTTCCATGCTGCCAATTTGCTTTGAAGCACTTCAACTATATGCCAAACCATTGCATATGTAACTTTTCCTGGAGCAAGATATACCCCCAAATATTTGTCAGGGAATTTGGCTACTTCCATGTGTAACATGTTACTAATCAGTTGTCTTCTTATGTGTGAAGTACCATCCACAAATAGCTTACTTTTGTGTTTGTTAATGATCTGACCAGAAACAGCTTGATATTCATCTAGTAGTTTAAACAAATTCTTAAGACTCTTCTTACCTCCATTACAGAATATGAATACATCATCTGCAAAAAACAGATGAGTAGGATGTATTCCATTCTTCATAACCATTGGTTGCATCTCACCTCTTTCCACCAAAGCATAGATGTTTCTGCTTAAAAAATCTTCCATCAGAACAAAGAGAATTAGAGAGAGTGGATCACCCTGTCTCAAGCCTCTCCCCACAGAAAAAAATCCACATGGGCTTCCTTTAACTAACACAGAAATCCTTGCTGATTTAAATAGAATGATTAACCACTCACACTATGCTTCAGAAAAACCATATTTCAAAAGAACTTTAATAAGAAAATCCCAACTTACTGAGTCATAGGCCTGAGAAATATCAAGCTTAATTCTTATATTGCCTCCCCTTCTTTTGAATTTCATCTCATTAACCAGCTCAGAAGCAAGTAAAACTTGCTCATGTATGTTTCTTCCCTTTATATAAGTTGCTTGCTGAGGGGATATTAACTTTTCCATAATCCCACTCATTCTTTTGGTGATTATCTTAGTAAAGATATTGAAAACCACATTACTTGATCCAATTGTCCTAAATAGATTAGCAGTTTTAGCTCCTTGAGTCTTAGGCAACAAGAATAAGAAACTTGAGTTCATCCCTTTTGGTATAAATCTTCTCCTCTAACATAATTTTATAGTTGCTACCAAGTCATTTTTGATAATGTTCCAACAACTTCTAAAAAAGATACCAGAAAAACCATCAGGACCAGGAGCACTCTCTAGATCCATGTCAAAAATGGCAGCTTTAATCTCCTCCTCTTCTGGAAGTATATCTAATTTTTGCTGATCTTCTTCAGTAATGAGTTTTGGTATAACATCTAGCAAATTTTCTGCTCCACTCATAGGCTGAAATTCAAACTTCTTTTGAAAGTGATCAACCAAAGCTTCAGCTATTTTGTCTTCAAGCTTACTAATCATGTTTTTAGCATTTCTTATTTTCATTTTAGTATGAAAAAAATTGGTATTAGTTGAACCTTATTTTATCCACTTGACTCTAGCTTTTTGCCTCATCAGAGTATTGGTTTGAGTTTCTCTACTAGCATGTTCATTTTGAGCTTGAACTAAATTAGCAAGAGCATCCTCATCAAATGGATTAGCATATGAAATTTGAGTTTACCAAATTTACTTTATCTGCAACTTCCTTAATCTTTACTTGAACATCACCAAAGACTTCCCAGTTCCATGTGTTGAGAACCTTTTTAAACTACTTCAACTTGTGTAGAAACTGAAAAGCAGGATCCCCCACCACATTTTGAGACCAACAATTTGATACAACTTGCATAAATTCTGGATGACTGAGCCATATTTTTTGGAATTTCCTTGGAGTGTTTTTTGGTTTTGGAATATTAGCACATCCTCCTAACAAAGGTGCATGATCAGAGACTATTCTCATGCCAACCTTATACCCCCAATCACTATACATCTGCAACCATTTTTGATTAAAAACAACCCTGTCTAAATTGCATAAAATTCTCCTGCTTCCATGTTGACAATTAGACCATGAGTATTGTAATCCAGTTTTGGGAGCTTGCAATAACTCACACTGATTTAGGCAATCATTAAATTCTAACATTGAATTTATGTTAGGTACTCTACCTCCCACCTTCTCATCTTGAGTGAGTACTGCATTAAAATCACCTAAAATAATCCATGGTTTATTAAGATCACTTATGATCTTCATTTCTGACCACAAAGACCTTCTCTGAATAACTTTGACATGTGCATGAACACCAGAAACCAACACATCACCAACACTTACAGTTAACATCTGACTAGAAACTGAAATAACTTGAGGTTGTTGTATACCTTTGTTCCAGAATAACCAAATATTTCCTTTCATACCAGGACTAGAATTATGTATGACCATTTTTTCCATACCATGAAGATTCAATTTACTACAGAAAGAAGAACTACAAACAACCTTAGGCTCAACAACCCAAACTAAAGAAGGACTAAATTGATTGATTAAAGACCAAAGTTTATCCTGGGCCCTTACTCTTCTTAGGCCCCTGATATTCCAAAAAATTATCTTCATTGTTTAAGATGGGGATCCTTAGTTCCCCCTTTACCAGGCTGTTTTCTAAATTTATACTTATTGTTTTGTGGAATCTGACCACTTACCTTTAAAGGAGCATTAGGACTTTTATGAGATTTAACTGAAGCAGAAGTACTAGTTGAAGTAGATGTAACCATTTCCTTCTCAACTACTTTAGCCCAAGAAGTAACTTGTATTGGAACCTCTTCAACTGTACCATTTGTACCATTAATAAATTTGGCAGTACTGTTATTCAAGGTATTTTCTTCAACAACTTTCACAATCTTAGGAGTTTCCATAATTACCTCTTCAAGTACCTCTTCTTGAGGAACATTTTCTAAAGCACTGAATTTGCTTCCTTGTGAAATAATTTCCACATTTGAAGAATTGGTTTGAACAACATCCTTAATTGAATCTACTATTGAATCTTCAGGTACGACAGGGTTACAAATATCAAAAGGTACTTGTGGCTCCCTTTTTTGATCATTTTTAGGAACACTTTCCACAGGTTTTTCTTGTTATGTGTTTTTCTTAAATTTGCATTCAGAGTTCAAATGTCCCACAATCTTACATGAGGAGCAAAATTTTGGACAATCTGGGAATCAACACATCCTGAAAGAAGCCTCCATATTTGGTCCCAATCTACACTTTACTAGGAATATGCTGAGAGAAATCAACCTCAACCAAAACATTTGCATAATATCCTACCTCACATCTAGCTGTAGCATTATCAATCTTGAGTGGAGTTCCAATTTCCTTACATATTGTAAACAAAAAAATTTCATTCCAGAATTCCAATCCCAAACCAGGAAATCTAACCCATACCATTGCTTTAGAAGTTATTTGACTTGCTGGCCTGAAGTTGTAAACCCAACTCCTAACCTGTAAAATCTGATTCAACACTTCCCATCTCTGAGATTTGATATACTGTATATCCTGATCATTATCAAGCTTAATTGCAAAAAAAACCTTCCAAGAAGAATGAATTTACAATCACCCACTAACTTCCATTGACTTCTTAAAATAACTGAAGCATCAACAAATTGAATCTTCTGTAAATCAAGTCTTCCAATAAGAGAAAACTTCCAAGGATCTAAACTTTTTTCAAACAAATCATCTGGTAACTGAATCGAAGGAATTTTCTTAAAATTTTCTCCATTACTAAAACTATCCATTTCAGAACTACGATGATTAATCGAAGTATTTTTCGGACAATCCATGTAAACACTTCAATTAATACTCAGTAATCATTATAAATCAAACAAATCAGATAAGATTTTCACCTGAATTAATTGCTTCAAGCCCTGAAAACGAGATTTGGAAAAGAAAATTTTCGCCTGAGTTGATCGACCGATTCGCAGAGCGTGACTCAACCCGATTCACGTGCCTTATAGCTCAAAGGTCCAAATTGTGAAAAAACTATTCAATACATGTAGAATCAAAATAAACCATCCTTTAGCTCAAAGTCCACTATGCTTGATTTCCTTTGTTCTTAAACAACCACCTTGAATTCTTCGTACTTCAAGTTCTTCTATGGTTATGCATGTGTTTGTTCAACACCTTCATTGTCGAGGATCATAGAGATAACAACTTATGAGAATACTCATAAAGAGCTTTAATAGAATGAGAAATCACTCTACTCAATAGTGTTTATACAAAAACATAGTATTGCTATATTCCTCAAAGTTCAATTGCACCACAACATTGAAGCAATAATATGGTGATATGTTATCCCTCTGTTTGAGGGTAAAAACTGATTCTTCTGTTTTTGGTAAATTTGGGTGTGTTGATGAGAAACGAATTCAAACCCTAAACAAATGCACTGCACGGGAGTACTTTTAGATTCGACAGATCAATCTGTAAGACTCTGGCCTAAACCAAGAAATGGTCGTTCCAGATTCAATTCGGTCACAAGGTGAAGGAGAAGGGTTGATCTTAGGGAGGGAAGCGAAGAAGGTGTTTGAGATCAGAATGTTGAATTATGAAGGTGTGGCTATTTTATGACTTGTATCAGAATATGGTTTTTGGATACTTGTGTTGATAACACTTGTGTCTTGTGTTTTGAATAAGTTGAAAATCCTATTTATACAAGTCATTGAACGCACCCTGATCTCATAAGAAGTGGAGGAAGTTAAGTAGCAGAGAAGTGGAATTTTGCGGAAGGTGGTGATCATCGTGTTTCCGCTATAAGGGAAGACCAGTCACACCTTCACCCACTACTCTCATTAATGTTAACCGTCCGTCCTTCCTGACACTTTCTCGTAATGGGCGTGTTGCACGCCACACGCTGTAAACCGTCAGACCAATACCCCAGTGAGTATCCCCCAGTTTGTGACATGTTTGATGTCTCGAGTAAGTGGGTCGAGTCGTGGGAATCGTCGCTGAAAGCAGCACATAGTGCTTTTAGGTCAAATAATAAATTATTTGTGAAACCAATATTTATAAAGCATTGCTTGTAATCGATGTATATAAAGCATCGCTTTCAAATAAGCAGCTGAAAATAATCGATGTGCTAGAAGCATCACTGTTTTTGAGCTCGATCGAATTAGTCACGGATTGAGCGTCTTAAAAGTAGCACGACCGGCCATCTTTGGGTAATCGTTTGAGGACCCTATGGTCGAGCTGTCTCTTGGTCGATCACTCCCTGTGAAGGAGGGATGGCCGGCGATCACAATGCTATTTTGTTAGTTTTCTAAAAATAAATCTACACCATCGAACTAGGCTGGCGAAGTTGGATGGACGAGATGATTTGAGGCAGTTGTGTATTGTCGTTGACGCAATTTTAGGTTTTAGGGGCCACGCGGCCAACCCTCTTTTGGGCGAGCGACTCGAGGCACTAAGTGCTAGTTCGAACAAGTTGATCGACCATTTGTAAAGATGGGTTACCGGCGAGCATGCTGACATCTTCTGGGCCATCTAAAATTAGATCTAAGCCACTGGATTCGGCTGGCGAAGATGGATGGTCGTGATCGATTTTCGGCAGTAATATACAGTCGCAAGCACCAATTAGGGTTTTAAAGCAGCTGCGTACGCCCTAATTCAATCGAATAGTTTGATGTGTCATTGACTTGCTATGGGCAAGTCAATCGACTGGGAAGAAGGTCGGGCCGCCAATGAACGCATCAGCGCCTCTTTGATCGTTCGAGATGCGATCTACGCTGTCTAACAAGGCCGGCGAAGTTAGACGGATGTGATGGAGTTTGGGACCGTTTTTGTCGGTCTTAGCTCATTCAAGCTATTTTTAGACAGCGCGAACACCCATGTTTGGGTTGACGTTTAAAGCGCTTGTGAATGAACAAAATAGGATTCGATCGACTAGGCCAACAGTGGGCCTGCCGGTGGTTAATACGGTGATTGCCTAGTTCCGTCAGGAGTAGCCTAGGCTTTCTGAATCGCGCGACCAAATTTTGTGGTCGTGATCATTTTTTGAGACTGATATGAACAATCTAGATTTTCCCTAAGGAATTTAAACGTGTTTGATCGAGCTATCTCTTAATTAAAAGTGCGTCGATACGAAAATCTCTTCGTCAAAGAACGATGCAGCCTGTGTGAGTACTTTCATGCCGATCTCAATACTTACACTTCGGGAGATTCACGCTACTCTGCTGAGAGTGAACATTTAATCGTCATGTCATGTCAATATTGAGAGTTCGGCTGGGAACATAACATAGGAAAATACTAAGCAAGTCATGCATTAGTGAATAATGCTGGTGGAAGATAAGATTCACTGAATATTTTGGGATTGTTGTTGCACGCATCATTCTGAATAAATTTCATATATACAGATATATTGAATTGCTCAATACATATGTGAGCGAAGAGGCTTAAGCACTCATTGCTTTTAAATGGCTTCTGTTCCTTTGCAGGATGACAACGCATTAAATACATGATTTACGATTTTAGCCCTTGAACTAAAAACCACCATCAACATTAAGTCCCCTGCTTAGTACGTAACAGTGACATTGTTGCAGGGTAAGCATTAGATGGTGACAAATAAAGATAAAACTTATGAGACAACGTTAGATGTTACCAGGAGAGATGGGTCGGCCTGTCCTTGGAACATGTCACGTTCAAGATGCGTCCAGGTAAGCATTCCCCTAGCATGATGTCGGTTGGCCCCGGTAGATTAGGCATACATTTGGTTGGGATCTCAAATTGCATTCCAAGTCCCTTGTACATCTGAGTATCGTTCGAGAGCGTGTCCAAGCTTTCCTGGCTTCGGTTAGCATGAAGGAAAATTGGAGGCGCGATGAAGCATCTCAGCTAGCAAGTGCTAGGGCTGAAAGGTTTGTTGCCCGTCTAAAGTGAAGGAGGGTAGAGCATAACATGAACTCCTGGATAAACGTGAATACCATATTCATGACGACGTCATAATCCTCGACTCTGATGTGTACGAGCCCCATCATGAGGAATATCCTTAAAAAGGTTGTTGAAGCAATTTCTGAAAAGGATGTTGAAGCAGCTCGAGAGGACGTTGAAGCGGATCGAGAGGATGTTGAAGCGGCTTCCGGAGAGGATGTTGAAGCAGCTTCTGGAGAGGAATCTAATGAAGGCGCCACTGGCCCTGCGTTAATGACACTTCTTTGATGTTTAGCAGTCTTTGTTTCATGCGGCTGGAGCCAGGGGCTTGATCGAATAATAATCCCTCATTCATGTTGCTTTTATGATTTTATGATTTTATGATTCCAGTTGGATGAATGAATGAAATCTCCCGACTAAGAAATCCAAATTCTTAGAAAGATCTCGCAATATCTTGAAACTTTAGACGTAGCGCTCTTCAGTAAGGTTAGAGTAGAGTATGCGTACATGATTTTGCAATTTGATCTCTCCCATTCTTTTGTTTAATATTACCATTGCAGACTACACGCTTCTTGAAGATTTGTGGCGTGCCGGCTAGGTATGTAGAAGGATGGACGCCGTGCCGCGAATATTCAAGTACTTCATTCCAAGCGACATCTTTTGAACCGTCTTCTGAATTTTGGATGGTTGTATGGAATGGGATGTGATGAGCAGTCCCCAGTTACACTTTAGATTCGATGGCATGGCCGATATGTGAAAATGTTAGAGCATTGCTCGGTCGAACTCGCATGCGTTGTTATCTCAAGCATGTTTGTGAATGTTAGTGATCAAAACTATAAGTCTTGATTTCTATTATACTATAGCTAAGGTCTCGGACTAGGATAAAAAGTGTAGTTGAGCTCAAGAACTCCATGGCAATCATCATACAAGACGAAGGACTACTCAAGGAACTGGTGGATCTTCATAGACTAAAAGGTATGTGGAGACTTGAACTTATCTATCACTCAAAAGTTTATTTATCTCCTATCTTGAGATAAAAGTCTTTTTTCTATATAAACTTAGATTATACACATTTGCTATTTTGAGCCGAGTTTATCTCGCATATCTATTTCTCGAAATATGTGTTGGTAAGCTTTCGCTTTAGCCAAGTTCATCTTTACCTAGTGACGAAAGTCATGACAAGTCTCAATCACTTTGAAAATTGCTTACTTTGACGAAAAATAGTTTGTGAATAACAACTATAGAATATCAACGTCCTCTAAGAATGTTTCAATGATTGAAATGAGAGTTTAGATTATATAACCATTGGAGGATATAAGAATTGTTGTGGAAACACATATATGTATAAGTCCTTATTCCTTGAACCGAAGTTTGAGAACTTTGTTGATCAAGAGAACCGGAATGGTGGCGTGAGCCAAGTCCGCGAACTGGCGGAAGTTCTCGTCCCGATAAATTCTGCTGGAGTTTGTGAACTCCGTCCGGGAAATTAAGTCCGCGAACTTGGGTAGGTTATATCTAAAAATGATGTTTGTGAACTTATTCTTATATAAACTAAGGAATGCAAATTGCAAACCGTGGCTATATAGTTCATGAACCGATTCGAGTGAATCAAATCGTTTTTGCTTCGATTGTGTCTTGTGTAGTTACATAATATTTCCTTGCAATTAAACAACTCTCTAACTAGTTCATTTGAGTCACTTGAACTAGTTATGGTGAAGAAGAATATGGTTGATATGAAAGTGATCATATGGCTAACCATTTGGTTGACTATTGTTGAACCAACAAACGTACAAGTTTGGGTATGGTTACACAAGCCTAGAAACGTGCATTTCATTTGTGTGTAACAATCTAGTTTTCGATCTAACGGTTGAAAGATATTAGCTTGAATCTAATCGGGTTTTCATATAATGGTGAATATTGAATGCTTTGTTACCAAGCTAACATTGATTGCAAACCCTGATTTTAAATACTATATAAGGGAGAACTCTAGTAACTGGGAAACCTAATCCCCACACCTTCTGTGTGATACTAGTTGTGCTAAGCTAGAGTCGATTCTCCTTTAACCTTTGGTTTCTTCTTCTAAACCAGGTTAACGACTTAAAGACTTCATTGGGATTGTGAATCCAGACCGATACTACTTTCTTGTAGTTGTGTGATCTGATCTTGTTGTTTCTATCGTACGAGTACAATTGTAATAATTGGCTTGAGATTGATATCTCCGATAGGTAAGATATAAAAGAAATTACAAACACTCCATCTCATCGTTTGTGATTTCGCAATATCTTTTTTCGCTGAGTCGATTAAGATTATTGTGAGGTGATTGATAATACTAGGCTGTTCTTCGGGAATATAAGTTCGGTTTATCAATTGGTTCATGTTCACCTTGATTTATAAAAAGACGGAACAAAACTCGTAGGTATATTTGTGGGAGACGAATTTATCTATTACCGTAGACTTTTATGTGTGATATAGATTGTTTATTAAAGTCTTCGACTTTGGGTCGTAGCAACTCTTAGTTGTGGGTGAGATCAGCTAAGGGAATCAAGTACGTAGCATCCTGTTGGGATCAGAGACGTAGGAGCATGATTGTACCTTGGATCAGTGTGAGATTGATTGGGGTTCAACTACAGTCCATACCGAAGTTAATTTGGAGTAGGCTAGTGTCTGTAGCGGCTTAATACAGTGTGTGTTCAATCTGTACTAGGTCCCTGGGTTTTTCTGCATTTGCGGTTTCCTCGTTAACAAAATTCTGGTGTTTGTGTTATTTCTTTTCCGCATTATATTTTGTTATATAATTGAAATATCACAGGTTGTGCGTTGTTCAATCAATTAGAATATCCGACCTTTTGGTTGTTGATTTAAATTGATTGAAATTAAATATTGGTCTTTGGTACCATCCAAGTTATCTCTCTTGTATTTGATAAAGACTCGCGGGTTTCTATTTGCTTGATTATATATCAAATCGAGAGATTGAGATATAAACTCTTTGATATAATTTTTATCTAGATTGAGTCTGAATGTCTAGTTGATTCTCTAGAACGTATATTGGAGTTTGTCCATACAGATTGCTAAGCGAAATATTGGGTGTGGTTATTGTACCCCCACTTTTTCAATTGGTATCAGAGCAGGAAAACGCGTTAAGACCTTACAAGTCTGTGTTTGTAGCGATCTGACTCTATGAAAAGAGGTGCTATCTCAATTAACATACCACCAGTCTTCGATGGATCTAATTACTTATGGTGGAAAATTGATATGCGATCTTTTCTTCAAGAACGTGATTTTCAATCATGGGTATATGTTGTTAATGGCTATAATGCTCCCGTCGTGGCAGTTGGAGATGTAAACGTTCCCAAGGATATTGGTGAATACACCCCTGTCGAGATAAATATTTCAAAGCGAAATTTCGACGGTTTGAATGCGATTATACATGTCATTACCCCAACTCTTCAGCACCATGTGTGAAACTGCATGAGGTCTAATGATGCGTGGGATATCTTAGAAACCGTATTCGAAGGTGACTCTAGTGAAAAGGAAACTACGCTTCAAAACCTTAATTCCAATTGGGAAAACCTTCGTATGGCAGATGAAGAAACATTTGATGAGTTTAATCACAGAGTGTCTGAAATTGTTAATGCATCTTTTGCATTGGGTAAGACTATTCCTGAAAAGGACATTGTGATGAAAATTATCAGATCGCTGCCATCTAGATACGACTCTAAGAAGCATGACATCATTGAGGGAAATAACCTAGATAATCTCTCCAGAAATACGCTGGTTGGGAAGCTTAAGATCTTGGATCACGAACATTCATCCAAAACTAAGGATGTTGCGTTCAAAGCACAAAAGGACACTAAATTACTTGATAAGAGTAAAAAAGTGTATATCTATGAAGATGATCACTCTGAGACAGATTCATCAGATGAAGATCTTGACAAGTCAGTCTCGATGATCACAAGACAGTTTAGGGATCTTCTGTTGAAGAGAAGTAAACGGTTCTCCAGAGATAAGCTTAAAGCATCAGTTAAACCTCATAATCGTATTCCTCATAAAAACATGGAAACAGATGAAACTGATGATGAGGATATGCCTCAGTGCTTTAACTGTAAAGGATTTGGTCATTTTGCAAACGAGTGCCCAAATCGTAGAAAATACACTGGGAACAAAGGTCTTGCTGTAACTCTTGATGAAATTTCTGACAACTATGATTCTACTGAAGACGAGAAATCAAGTGTTGCATTTCTTGGTGAAAATATTGATTTTGATAACTGTAGCAATACATACATCAATCTCGATATTCTTTCAGAAGAAAACCCAACTAATCTGGAAGAAAAAATTGATCCATTTCTTAGAAACTCTGTTTCTAATGTTTCAGGTTCCACCATGTGTCTAGCTGCGTGCACATCTCTGAAGCCTGACTTTTATCCCAGATTGACGTGCTCATATTGTTCTCTAAAGGTTCATGAACTTTCAAGGTGTTACAAGTACAAAAATCAATTGAGGCACGTCAACAAACTTCAACGAAGAGCAAATCAATTAGAAAATAAGCTTAAACTTGCTCGGAAGACCGTTGAGGTATGTAGGATTTTATCTTCGTCTAAGAAGTTAGTTTCCAAGGATAAACCAAGACCATTAGAGAACAAAGTATGGTCGAGTCGTTTTGATAGATAGAGGTCTGCGGATTCCTCTCAAGAGCAAAATGGTGGACAAATTGTTGTTCACCACAACGCAACTTGATTGTGTTGTTTTGGAAATCTTGTCTCATGTGCCTGATCAAAAGATACAATGATTTTGTACCTCTCAGGCTTTAGTAAAAGTTTTTTCTTTCTTTTTCTTAGTTTTGTTCTTCCCTGTCTATCAACAAAGGAGGGTTATTATCGATAATTCTACTTTTTATAGGGTTGTGAGTTGGACGTGTACGAACCTGTTTAAAGGTTTTGAAACCCTACTGTTAGAGCATAGCTCGGTCGACCTCGCTTGCGTTGTTATATCAAGCATGTTTGTCAATGTTAGTTATCAAAACTATGAGTCTTGATTTCTAGTCTATTATAACTAAGTCTCGGACTAGGATAGAATAGTGTAGTTGATCTCAAAGACTTCATGGCGATTCATCATACAACGACGAAGATCTACTCAAGGAACCCTGGAACTTCATCAAAAAAAAGGTATGTGGAGACTTGAACTTATCTATCACTCAAAATTCTATCTATTTTATCTCCTACTTCTTATGAGAAAAAAAAAGTCGTATGCTATATAGACTGGATCATACAAATTTGACATTTCGAGATGAGTATCCACTACTTATATTTTTCTCGAAATCGTGTGTTGGTAAAGCATTTCGCTTTGATCAAGTTTATCTTTACCTAGTAACGAAAGTCATGAAAAGTTTCAATTACTTTGAGAATTGCTCTGACGTGAAACGGTCTGTGAATAACGGCTATATAACGTCCTCTGAGAATGTCTCAATGATTGGAATGAGAGTTTGATTACATAACCATGTATTCCTTAATCCGAAGTTTTCGAACTTTGTTGATTGAGAGAAACCGTAGGAATTGGCTTTGCCAAGTCCGCGAACTCAGTTTGCGAACTCAGTCCGCGAACTGACGGAAGTTCTCTTGCCGAAAAGTTCTGCTGGGATTTTCCAAAAACTCATTTGCGTGTTTAGTCCGCCAACTGGCGGAAGTCTCTTTGCCGAGATTTTCTGCTGAGTTTGGAAAACTCTGCCGGTTGCCTTAAGTCCGCGAACTTGTTTGTGAGCTTAAGTGGTTATGATCTAAAGATGTGCTTTGAACATGAAACTTAAATTACTAAGGAATGCTTTATGCAAACCGTGGCTATAAAGTTCATGAGCTGATTCATCGAATCGAATCATCTTTGTTTCAGTTGTTTCTTGTGTAGTTACATAAGATCTCATAGCAATTGAACAAATCTCTAACTAGTTCATTTGAGTCAATTGAACTAGTTATGGTGAAGAAGAACTAGGTTAATATGAATTGCTCATATAGTTAACCTTTTTGGGTTACTATGTTGAACCAACATACACATACACGTTTGGGCACGGTTTTCACAAACCCAGTAAACGTCTACCAAGTGTGTGTGACAAGCTAAGTTTTCGATCTAACGGTTGAGAAATATTAGCTTGAATCTAAATCAGGTTTTCACCTAACGGTGAATATGGATTGCTTTGTAACTAAGGCAAAACCTTGATTTGAAGGCTATATAAAGGAGACATCTAGCATTGTGCAAAACTAATCCCCACACGTCTGTGTGATACTAGTGCGCTTGCTAGAGTCGATTCTCCTTAAACCTTTGGTTTTTTTCTCTAAAACCAGGTTAACGACTTAAAGACTTCA
Source organism: Papaver somniferum (assembly GCF_003573695.1). NCBI lineage: Eukaryota > Viridiplantae > Streptophyta > Magnoliopsida > Ranunculales > Papaveraceae > Papaver > Papaver somniferum. Next base: position 162,592,285 of record NC_039358.1, on the reverse strand, counting down.
TTGGGATTGTGAAGCCAGACCGATACTACTTTTATCGTAGTTGTGTGATCTGATCTTGCATCTTTTATCGTACGAGTACAATCTATTGATTGGCTTGAGATAGTGAGAGTTCTCCGATAGGCAAGATAAAAGAGGTCACAAACATCTTCGTCTCACTGTTTGTGATTCCTCGACAAACCGCTTGTGTAGTCAAGAAGGATTGTTGAGAGGTGATTGATTAATCTAGGTTGTTCTTCGGGAATATAAGACCGGATTATCAATTGGTTCCTGTTCACCTTGATTTTATATCTTAAGACGGAACAAAAACCTAAGGTTTTTCTGTGGGAGACAGATTTATCCTTTGATAGACTTTTTTGTGTGAGACAAATTTTTTTATTATCAAGTCTGCGATTTTGGGTTGCAGCAACTCTTAGTTGTGGGTGAGATCACCTAAGGGAATCAAGTGTGCAGTATCTTGCTGGGATCAGAGGCATAGGAGTACAACTGTACGTTGAATTAGTGGGAGACTGATTGGGGTTCAACTATAGTCCAGTCTGAAGTTAGCTTGTAGTAGGCTAATGTCTGTAGCGGCTTAATACAGTATGTATTCAATCTGGACTAGGTCCCTGGGTTTTTCTGCATTTGTGATTTCCTCGTTAACAATACTTCTGGTGTCTGTGTTATTTCTTTTCCGCATTATATTTTTTATATAATTGAAATAATACATGTTGTGCGTTAAGATCATCAATTGGAAGTCCAACCTTTGGTTGTTGATTGATATTGATTGATCCTTGGATATTGGTCTTTGGTACCGTCCAAGTTATTCCTTGTATTTGATAAATATTCGCTATTGTTTTTAGCTTGAGTAAAAATCAAATCAAGAGAGAGATATTAACTCCTTGAGATACTTTAATCTAGATTGAGTCTGACTGTCTAGTTGATTCTCTAGCAAAGTATTTCGGAGTTAGTCCATACAGATTGTTAAGCGAAATATTGGGTGGTGTTGTTAGACCCCCGCTTTTTCAATTGGTATTAGAGCAGGCAAAAACGTTTAAGACCTAACAAGTCCGTCTTTGTAGCGATCTGACTCTATGGACAGAGGTGCTATATATATTAACGTACCACCAGTATTCGATGGTTCCAATTACTTATGGTGGAAAATTGCTATGCGAGCTTTTCTTCAATCGCGTGATTTCCAATCATGGGTATATGTGGTTAATGGCTATGATGCTCCCGTTGTGGCAGTTGGTGATGTAAACGTTCCAAAACCTATTGGTGAATACACCGTTGTTGAGATAACTGTTGCAAAGAAAATTTCTGACGGTTTGAATGCTATCATACATGCCATTACCCCAAATCTTCAGCATCATGTGACAAATTTCACTAGATCTAAGATGCTTGGGATATCTTAGAAACCGTATTTGAAGGCAGCTCCAGTGAAAAGGATGTTAGGCTTCAAAACCTTAATTCCGATAGGGAGAACCTTCGTATGGAAGATGAAGAAACATTTCATGAGTTTAATCACAAAGTGTCTGAAATTGTTAATGCATATTTTGCATTGGGTAAGACTATTCCTGAAAAGGACATTGTGATGAAAATTCTCAGATCGCTGCTATCCAGATACGAGTCTAAGAAGCATGCCATCTTTGAGGGGAATAACCTCGATAATATTTCCAGAAACACCTTGGTTGGAAAGCTTAAGATCTTTGACCATGAGCATACATCCAAAGTCGGTAAGGATGTTTCCTTTAAAGCACAAAAGAACACTAAATTACTTTTCAAAGGTAAGGGTGTTCATGTCTCTGAGGATTATCAGTCTGAGGATGATTTTTCGGATGAAGATCTTGATAAATCAGTCTCCTTGATCACAAGACAATTTAGGGATCTTCTGTTGAAGAGAAGTAAACGGTTTTCAAGAGACAAACCTAAGTCATCAGACAAACCTCACGGTCGTGTACCTCCTAAAAACAGGGATGCTGACGAGGACATGCCTCAGTGCTTTAAGTGTAAGGGTTTTTTCCATTTTGCTAACGAATGCCCAAATCGTAGAAAATACACTGGGAACAAAGGTCTAGCTGTAACACTTGATGAAATGTCTGAAACCTATGATTCCGATGAAGATAGGAAATCAAGTGTAAAGCTTCTTTGTGAAAACATCGATTTTGATACTTGTAGCAATACATATATCAACCTCAATGGGTTCGGAGAAGAGGGAAACCCAATCAAGCTGTAAGATTCACTGAATCCGATAACTGGAAACCCTATTAGTGATGTTTCAGGATCAACTGTATGTCTAGTTGCTTGCACATCTCAGATGCCTGAATACTATCCAAGATTGACGTGCTCGTTTTGTTCGATGAAGGGACACGAACTATCAAGGTGTTACAAATACAAGCACCAAATAAGGCACGCCAGCAAACTTCAACGAAGAGCAGATCGATTAGCAAGGAAGCTGAAACTTGCTCAGAAGACCGCCGAGGTATGTAGGATCTTATCTTCGTCTAAGAAGTTGGTTTCCAAGGATAGAATAAGACCATTTGAAAATAAAATATGGTCAAATCGTTTTGATAGACAGAGATCAGAGGATTTCTCCCATGAGGAAAAAAATGGACAAATCGTTGTTCATCGCAACACAACTTGATTGTGTTGTTGGGAAAATCTTGTCTCATGTGTCTGTTCAAAAAGAGACAAGATTGAGTGCTGATCCAGGCTTCAGAAAAGTTTTTCCTTCTTTTCTTATATTTGTTATTTTTTTTATCTATCAAATAAAAGAAAGGGTTATTATCGACAATTCTACTCTTTATAGGGTTTTTAGAGTTGGGCGTATACGAACCTGTCAATAGGTTTCGAACCCTACATTCCTTTTTTTCCTTTTGACATCCTTTATAAGACTGCTTGTTGAGTTAAGTGATTCCATCACACAAATCCAGTTGTTCATAACTGTTCTCAAAGCACTATGTCGTCAGATGGAAAGGATGTCAACATGATTGTTAAGTCTTCAATCAAGGAAAAAGAGAAATCTCATGTTTCTAAGTCCCTGAAAAGAAAAAGAAGGAATACAAGAAAACCCAGGGTTGTTCCTTCTAACTCTCAGAAGTTTTCCGATGTTCTTGATGAGTTAAAGGAAATAAGAAGGGAGATTTATGAAATAAAGACGTTCGTGTCTAAATCTTTGGAAATTCAGAAGACCCTAATTCGACCTCTTCAGCCAAGACAGTTCGTCGGTATTGACACTTATCTCCGTGAACCTTATGTCCCGATGGTTGTCGATAACAAGGAGTTCGGGAATGAGAAAGAATTTTTCAAAGGAATTATTGCCTAGTATATCTTCTTTTTGGATTAGTTGGAAGAATAACTAGTGCTTTGAATAGCGAAGATTGTTACTACACTTAGTTATTTTTGTTTTCATGTTATTTTGTAGGTTTATTGGTTTTTAAATTCTAAAAATATTTGGAGGATGATATTATTGCAGTATTAATTTGTTTTGAAGTATTGCAATATTTTTATGGGATATGTATTGTTTGCGTCCGTGAACTTGAAGGTCCCATATTGTGTCAAAAGTAAAGTCGTTCATAAATTGATATTCGTATTGATGAAAGGACGAATGGAATTTTGACAATTACAAAAGTTATGCCTATGCAGTAATTTATTTGATGGAAAATAGGATTAAATCTTTTGTTTGACAAGGATAAAGTCTATTATGTCCTTATGCAAATAGTGATGGAAAATAGAATAGATCCTTGTATGTTATCCGTATTGATCTACATTGATCCATTTTGTTATGTTTTACCGTGAAGGCTCCATTGTGTATCTTATGTTGAGCACCTTACAACTATGTCGATTAATATTGGACTTGTTGGTTGTTCCATGAGATGCTATATGTTGAGCATTCTTGAACTAAATTAATCATCTTGATTGGTTATTTAGTTATTTGCTCCGAAAGTCTTCTTTTGTCTAGCAAAATCTTTTGACAATTAATATAATGTGTATTCCAATTAGATTAATTATAGGTTCTCTTGTACTTAATCTAGTTGAGTTTTTCATATATTCCACAAGTTCTTGTGTTGAGTATATGAACGGATATACTAATCATGTTCTATTGGTTGATGTAGTCGTATATTCCGTAAGGTTTTCCTTATGTTGAGTATTTGAACGATTAAGGTAGTCATCTACGTGTGGTTATCTTAGTCGTAGCTCCGTGAGTTTTCTTATGTTGAGCACAATCAATTAAATTGATCACTTTTGTGGTTTGTGAAAAAGCGGGGGTCTAACAACAACACCCAATATTTCGCTTAGCAATCTGTATGGACTAACTCCGAAATACTTTGCTAGAGAATCAACTAGACAGTCAGACTCAATCTAGATAAAAGTATCTCAAGGAGTTAATATCTCTCTCTTGATTTGATTTTTACTCAAGCTAAAATCAATAGTGAGTCTTTATCAAGTACAAGGAATAACTTGGACGGTACCAAAGACCAATGTCCAAGGATCAATCAATATCAATCAACAACCAAAGGTTGGATTTCCAGTTGATTATCACGAACGCACAACCTGTATTATTTCAATTATATAAAATATAATGCGGAAAAGAAATAACACAGACACCAGAAGTTTTGTTAACGAGGAAACCGCAAATGCAGAAAAACCTCGGAACCTAGTCCAGATGGAATACACATTGTATTAAGCCGCTACAGACACTAGCCTACTCCAAGCTAACTTCGGACTGGACTATAGTTGAACCCCAATCAGTCTCCCACCGATCCAAGGTACACTTGTACTCCTACGCCTCTGATCCCAGATACTGCGCACTTGATTCCCTTAGCTGATCTAACCCACAACCAAGAGTTGATGCAACCCAAAATCGCATACTTGATAATAAACAAATCTGTCTCACACAGAAAAGTCTATCAAAGGATAAATCTGTCTCCCACAGATAAACCCTAGGTTTTGTTCCGTCTTAAGATATGAAATCAAGGTGAACAGGAACCAATTAATAATCCGGTCTTATATTCCCGAAGAACAGCCTAGATTAATCAATCACCTCTCTACAATCCTTCCTGACTATACAGGCGGTTTGTCGAGGAATCACAAACAGTGAGACGAAGATGTTTGTGACTTCTTTATCTTTCCTATCGGAGAACTCTCACGATCTCAAGCCAATCAAAGATTGTACTTATACGATAGAAGATGCAAGATCAGATCACACAACTATGATAAAAGTAGTATCGATCTGGCTTCAAAATCCCAATGAAGTCTTTTAAGTCGTTAACCTGGTTTTAGAGAAGAAATCCAAAGGTTAAAGGAGAATCGACTCTAGCGAGTGCACTAGTATCACACAGACGTGTGGGGATTAGTTTTGCGCAATGCTAGATGTCTCCTTTATATAGCCTTCAAATCAGGGTTTTGCCTTAGTTACAAAGTAATCCATATTCACCGTTAGATGAAAACCTGATTTGGATTCAAGCTAATATTTCTGAACCGTTAGATCGAAAAGTTAGCTTGTTACACACACTTGGGTAGACATTTACTGGGTTTGTGAAAACCATGCCCAAACGTGTACGTGTATGTTGGTTCAACATAGTAACCCAAAAGGTTAACCATATGCGCATTTCATATTAACCTTGTTCTTCTTCACCATAACTAGTTCAACTGTCTCAAATGAACTAGTTAAAGAGTTGTTCAATTGCTATAAGATCTTATGTAACTACACAAGACACAATTGAATCAAAGATGATTCGATTCGATTGAATCGTCTCATGAACTTTATAGCCACGGTTTGCATAAAGCATTCCTTAGTAATTTAAGTTTCATGTTCAGAGCACATCTTTAGATCATAACCTCTTAAGCTCAGAAACAAGTTCGCGGACTTAAGACAACCGGTGGAGTTTACCAAACTCAGCAGAAAATCTCGGCAAAGAGACTTTCTCCAGTTCGCGGACTTACACGCAAACGAGTTTTTGGAAAATCCCAGCAGAAATTCTCGGTACAAGAACTTCCGTCAGTTCGCGGACTTGGCAAAGCCAATTCCTCCGGTTTCTCTCCATCAACAAAGTTCAAAAACTTCGGATTAAGAAATACATGGTTATGTAATATAAACTCTCATTCCAATTATTGAGACATTCTCAGAGGAAGTTATATAGCCGTTATTCACAGACTGTTTCGCGTCAGAGCAATTCTCAAAGTAATTGAAACTTTTCATGACTTTCGTCACTAGGTGAAGATAAACTTGATCAAAGCGAAACTCTTTACCAACACATGATTTCGAGATATAGATAGGCGAGATATACTCGGCTCGAAATATCAAATGTGTATGATCCAGTCTATATAGCATACGACTTTTGTCTCATAAGAAGTAGGAGATAGAAGAGATAGACTTTTGAGTGATAGATAAGTTCAAGTCTCCACATACCTTTTTGTTGATGAAGTTCCACGGTTCCTTGAGTAGATCTTCGTCGTTGTATGATGAATCTCCATGAAGTCCTTGAGCTCAACTACACTTTTCTATCCTAGTCCGAGACTTAGCTATGTAGGCTAGAAATCAAGACTCATAGTTTTGATCACTAACATTGACAAACATGCTTGAAATAGCAACGCATGCGAGGTCGACCGAGGTATGCTCTAACAATCTCCCCCTTTGTCAATTTTAGTGACAGAACTATTAATACATATGGAATACAAAAAAGATAAACTTTAGTGGATCATATTCCATAGTCTAATCTTCAACGTTCCCTGAAATATTCGTCCTTCCAAGTACTCCAATGATCCCAAAGGTTGTAAGTTTAGCATCACCGTTGTTGAAGCTTCGTATCTATAATAATGAGAGAAATCGAGATTCTCGATCATTATTATACAGTGTCATAGTATTATTATCTAACATCAAAGTCCAATTGTATCACGACTTTAACAATAATACTACGGTGATATGTATCACTCCCCCTTAGTCAATACTCCATCTCGATCATGGAAACCACTCCCCCTTACACAATGATCCAAAAACCGTAGGTATTTGTAGTGTGAACTACAGTATTTCTCCCCCTTTTGTCAGTAAAATTGGCAAAGGTACAAGAACGGGATCGTAATGAAATTTCCACAAGAGACATTTCATAGACTAAAAGAAAAATACATACCAACTTAATTTAGATGCAATCATAAAGCCGAAGCTAAATGCATTCATCAAGTAGTTTTAAGATACAAGATAACCCCTATAAAATTCCACAGCTGCAAACCCCGCAAGATATTACCATTAAGCACAAGTTCAAAAGAACTCTCCCCCATTTGATGTGATTCCCGAAAGAACAACACGAGTGACCTTAATTTCGAAAGAAAAGAAGGATTTTTAAATTGGACACCAAAAAACCATAGAAATGATTTTCTATATCCAAAACTCAACCAAATTAATCACAAGAAAACCCATGATTAATTTAATTGGAATACACAACTAAATCAAATCACAAAAGTGATCAATTTAATTGAAGGTGCTCAACAAAAGTAAACTTACGGAGCTACGACTAAGGTGATCATACGGAGACGACTAACTTAATCATTCACATACTCAACATAAGGAAAAACCTTACGGAATATACGACTACATCAACCAATAGAACATGATTAGTATAGCCGTTCATATACTCAACACAAGAACTTGTGTAATATATGAAAACTCAACTAGACTAATTACCAGAGAAGTTATAATTAATCTAATTGGAATTCAAACAACCAAACTAGTCACAAAAGTAATCAATTTAATTGTCAAAGGATTTGCTCGACAAAAGAAGACTTTCGGAGCAAATAACTAAATAACCAACCAAGATGATTAATTTAGTTCATAATGCTCAACATAGAGCATCTTATGGAACAACCAACAAAGACAATAAGAATAATCGACTTAGTTGTATCGTGCTCAACATAAGACACACAATGGAGCCTTCATGGTAAAACATAACAAAATGGATCAGTGAAGATCAATACCGTGGATAAGATACAAGGATCTATTCTATTTTCCATCATAACGACATAATAGACTTTATCCTTGTCAAACAAAAGATTTTATCCCATTTTCCAACAAATACATGACTGCATAGGCATAACTTTTGTAATTGTCAAAAGTCCATTCGTCCTTTCATTAATACGAATACCAATTCATGAACGACTTTACTTTTGACAGCATATGGGACCTTCAAGTTCACGGACGCAAACAATACACATCCCATAATCAAATTGCAATATAACAAAATCATAATGATCAATACTGCAATAACATCATCCTCCAAATATTTTTAAAATTTAAAAACCAATAAACCTAAAAAATAACATAAGAAGATGAAAACAAAAATAGCTATGTGTAGTCACAATCATCGCTATTCAAAGCACTAGTTATTCTTCCAACTAATCCAAAAAGAAGACATACTAGGCAACAATAAAGACAAACTAGAAAGAGTCAGACTTCATTGTTTCCCTGACAGCAAATAGGGATGTGGGCAGTACAGGATCCTCTCATGACCTGGAGTCTTTGAGCTTGTGAACGACATCCTTCTCTGCATCCTCAGATAGATGATTCTCTTTACGAAGATCATTGATTTGAGATTTTATGAGACCAAGGTCAGACACAACCTTTTCCAACTCAGTTTTCACCATATCAAGACCTTTGAGAGTATCAACAAGTTGTTGTTTTGCTTCCCCAAAGTACTTAAGAAAGTCATGAACAACTTCAGCAGAAAACATATCATCCTTTTCAGCATCTTCATGAGTATGGGCAAAGAAGCATGAGGCATTGAGATAATCTTTATCTTCTCTTCCTCTTGGAATCAACCTCAACACCTTTGTCAAGAAATCCTTTTGCGAAACCACCATAGCAAGACGAGGAGGAAGACATTCTTTGAAAATCCAAAAACCACCAGAGATACACGTACGTGGGTTGGATATTTTATTCTTGGGGACAACAATTTAGGGTTTTCAAATAAATTGTTGACTCGGGCCAGAACGGAATCCGTTCGATTACAACAAATATCCAAGAACAAAAGTCCTTCAAACATATGAGAACAGGTCCTAAAAATAAATTTTAAGGCAGTATGCAACAATTTGACTTAACCAATACTTGATCTTATCTGTCAACACGAGTTTAGCTATGGACGATAAGAAAATAGCTTAACTTAACAGATACAAGCAACAAGTATACCTATTTTTAACACAACTTACTCAATAGGATTTTATATGAGTAAGTTCTCGAACCTTGTGATTAATTAGCACAAGTACGAGCCACGGGCTCATTACGAGGTTTATGTCTTTGGTTAAGTTTGTTTTTCCTCTTAGTTTTAGAGAGGTATCATGTTTGACATGAGAAATTATCATAAAATTTATTGTCGCCAAAGTAAGAGACATAGTAAGAGTTCTTACCAGAAGTGCCTTGACATGAGGAAGAAGATAATCTGTTGACAAGCTCTTTGTATCTTACAATTATCTCTTTAATATCCTTTCTTATCTTACCAATTTTCCTTTCTTCTAGAATGATCTTCTCAACAGGAACAATGTTGCATTTAGAGACAAAGCGTTGAACTTCCTTAGGACGATGTTTATTAAGACGTCTATTCTGCCCTTGAACATTGGAGGAACTCACTGTACCGACTTTCCTGGTTGCATACACAGGATAGGTACGAAAACCAATTGTCTCAATCATACGGATGTCAGTCACACCTTTGAGAATCAAATCTAGGGTGTGTTGAAGTAGAACTAAGGAGTCTTTATTCAACTTGGAGTTACTCTTATGTCTAACAGAACACTTAGTCTCACAAACAAGACATACCTTTTGATCATAGGAATGATTGGAGGATGTAGTCTTAATATTACCGTCAGAAGAGTTGTCTCTTTTACAGAATGTCCCAAGTTCATGATTGGAGGAAACATTAGGAACATATGTAATTACTTCAGAATGTAAAGCATCAGAAGTTCTTGGTACATTAGATTGCTTTGAACATCCTTGAATTGAGAGTTTATTCAAGCGGCGTTCAGTATTCAAGGCATCCTTTTCGAGGCTAGCCTCAAGAGTCAAGCATGAAGATTGATCTTCAGCGCTGCCATGAACTTTGAAATTTCTTACAATACCAAGAAGAACATTGACATGGTGTTTTAACTGATTCATTCTAACAGCTTGAATTCTAACAAGATTTAGAATGAATTTACTCTCTTCATCTGTATCCCATTCATTAGAAGAGAAGGTCTCTTTCGAAGGGTAGTCATGAAAACTCATGTCATTGTCTGTCTGTCTCGTCGAACCACAAGGTTTCTCTATATTCAAGATCGAACTTTTCACTTTAATAGATTTAGACGAGAGAGAATATTTATTATTGGTGACGCGTTTATCAGAGATAGTACTCTTGTCCATAGAGTCAGATCACTATAAACACAGACTGATGAGGTCTTAGCGTGTTTGCCTGCTCTGATACCAATTGAAAAAGCGGGGGTCTAACAACACCACCCAATATTTCGCTTAGCAATATGTATGAACTAACTCGACAGTCAGACTCAATCTAGATAAAAGTATCTCAAGGAGTTAATATCTCTCTCTTGATTTGATTTTTATTCAATCTAAAATCAATAGCGAGTCTTTATCAAATACAAGAAATAACTTGGACGGTACCAAAGACCAATGTCCAAGGATCAATCAATATCAATCAACAACCAAAGGTTGGATTTCCAATTGATGATCACGAACGCACAACCTGTATTATTTCAATTATATAAAATATAATGTGGAAAAGAAATAACACAGACACCAGAAGTTTTGTTAACAAGGAAACCGCAAATGCAGAAAAACCCTGGGACCTAGTCTAGATTGAATACGCACTGTATTAAGCCGCTACAGACACTAGCCTACTCCAAGCTAACTTCGGACATGACTATAGTTGAACCCCAATCAGTCTCCCACCGATCCAAGGTACATTTGTACTCCTACGCCTTTGATCCCAGCAGGATACTGCACACTTGATTCCCTTAGCTGATCTCACCCACAACCAAGAGTTGCTGCAACCCAAAATCGCAGACTTGATAATAAACAAATCTGTCTCACACATAAAAGTCTATCAAAGGATAAATCTGTCTCCCACAGATAAACCCTAGGTTTTGTTCCGTCTTAGTATATTAAATCAAGGTGAACAGGAACCAATTGATAATCCGGTATTATATTCCCGAAGAACAACCTAGATTAATCAAAAACCTCTCTACAATCCTTCCTGACTACACAGGCGGTTTGTCGAGGAATCACAAACAGTGAGACGAAGATGTTTGTGACTTCTTTATCTTGCCTATCGGAGAACCCTCATGATATCAAGCCAATCAAATATTTTACTTGTACGATAGAAGATGCAAGCTCAGATCACACAACTACGATAAAAGTAGTATCGGTCTGGCTTCACAATCCCAATGAAGTCTTAAGTCGTGAACCTGGTTTTAGAGAAGAAAACCAAAGGTTAAAGGAGAATCGACTCTAGCGAGCGCACTAGTATCACACAGACATGTGGGGATTAGTTTTGCACAATGCTAGATGTCTCCTTTATATAGCCTTCAAATCAGGGTTTTTCCTTAGTTACAAAGCAATCCAAATTTACCGTTAGATGAAAACCTGATTTAGATTCAAGCTAATATTTCTCAAACGTTAGATCGAAAACTTAGCTTGTCACACACACTTGGGTAGACGTTTACTGGGTTTGTGAAAACCATTCCCAAACCTGTACGTGTATGTTGGTTCAACATAGTAACCCAAAAGGTTAACCATGTGAGCATTTCATATTAACCTTGTTCTTTTTCACCATAACTAGTTCAATTTACTCAAATGAACTAGTTAAAGAGTTGTTCAATTGCTATAAGATCTTATGTAACTACACAAGACACAATTGAAACAAAGATGATTCGATTCGATTGAATCATCTCATGAACTTTATAGCCACGGTTTGCATAAAGCATTCCTTAGTAATTTAATTTTCATGTTCAGAGCGCATTTTTAGATCATAACCTCTTAAGCTCACAAACAAGTTCGCGGACTTAAGACAACCGGCGGAGTTTTCCAAACTCAGCAGAAAATCTAGGCAAAGAGACTTTCGCCAGTTCGCGGACTAGGTTCGCGGACTGAGTTCGTTGACTTACACGCAAACGAGTTTTTGGAAAATCCCAGCAGAAATTCTCGGTACAAGAACTTCCGTCAGTTCGCGGACTTGGCAAAGCCGATTCCTCCGGCTTCTCTCAATCAACAAAGTTCGAAAACTTCGGATTAAGGAATACATGGTTATGTAATCTAAACTCTCATTCCAATCATTGAGACATTCTCAGAGGACGTTGTATAACCGTTATTCACAGACCGCTTCGTGTCAGAGCAATTCTCAAAGTAATTGAAACTTTTCATGACTTTTGTCACTAGGTGAAGATAAACTTGATCAAAACAAAACGCTTTTACCAACACATGATTTCGAGATATAGATAGGCGAGATATACTTGGCTCGAAATATCAAATGTGTATGATCCAGTCTATATAGCATACGACTTTTGTCTAATAAGAAGTAGGAGATGGAAGAGATAGACTTTTGAGTGATAGATAAGTTCAAGTCTCCACATACCTTTTTGTTGATGAACTTCCACGGTTCCTTGAGTAGATCTTCGTCGTTGTATGATGAATCATCATGAAGTCCTTGATCTCAACTACACTTTTCTATCCTAGTCCGAGACTTAGATATGTAGGCTAGAAATCAAGACTCATAGTTTTGATCACTAATATTGACAAACATGCTTGAGATAGCAACACATGCGAGGTCGACCGAGATATGCTCTAACAGTTTGATTTAGTTACGTATTCCGATTAAATTAATCATGGGTTTACTTGTTATTAATTTGATTGAGTTTTGGATATAGAAAATCATTTCCATGGTTTTTGGTGTCCAATTAAAAAATCCTTCTTTTCTTTGGAAATTAAGGTCGCTCTTGTTGTTCTTTCGGGAATGACATTAAATGGGGGAGAGTTCTTTTGAACTTGTGTTTAATGGTAATATCTTGCGGGGTGTGCGGCTGTGGAATTTTATAGGGGTTATTTTTATCTTAAAACTCCTCGATGAATGCATTTAGCTTCGGCTTTATGATTGCATCTAAATTAAGTTAGTATGTATTTTTTCTTTTAGTCTATGAAATATCTCTTGTGGAAATTTCATTATGATCCCGTTCTTTTACCCTTGCCAATTTTATTGACAAAAAGGGGGAGAAATAATGTAGTTTACACTACAAATACATATGGTCTTCGGATCATTGTGTAAGGGGGAGTGGTTTCCATGATCGAGATGGAGTATTGACTAAGGGGGAATGATACATATCACCATAGTATTGTTGTTAAAGTCGTGATGCAATTGGACTTTGATGTTACATAATGATACTATGACACTGTATAATAATGATCGAGAATCTCGATTTCTCTCATTGTTATAGCTACGGATCTTCAACAACGGTGGTGCTAAACTTACAACCTTTGGGATCATTGGAGTACTTGGAAGGACGAAGATTTCAAGGAACGTTGAAGATTAGACTATGGAATAGGAGCCACTAAAGTTTATCTTTTTTGTATTCCATATGTATTAATAGTTTTGTCACTAAAATTGAAAAAGGGGGAGATTGTTAGAGCATAGCTCGGTCGAACTAGCATGCGTTGTTATATCAAGCATGTTTGTCAATGTTAGTGATCAAAAGTATGAGTCTTGATTTCTAGTCTATTATAGCTAAGTCTCGGACTAGGATAGAAAAGTGTAGTTGAGCTTAAGGACTTCATGGCGATTCATCATACAACGACGAAGATCTACTCAAGAAACCGTGAAAGTTCATAAACAAAAAGTTATGTGGAGACTTGAACTTATCTATCACTCAAAAGTCTATCTATTCTATCTCCTACTTCTTATGAGACAAAAATTCGTATGCTATATAGACTGGATCATACACATTTGAAATTTCGAGCTAAGTATTCACTACTTATCTTTTTCTCCAAATCGTATGTTGGTAAAGCGTTTCACTTTGATCAAGTTTATCTTCACCTAGTGACGAAAGTCATGAAAAGTTTCAATTACTTTGAGAATTGCTCTGACGTGAAACGGTCTGTGAATAACGGTTATATAACGTCCTCTGAGAATGTCTCAATGATCGGAATGAGAGTTTAGATTACATAACCATGTATTCCTTAATCCGAAGTTTTCGAAATTTGTTGATTGAGAGAAACCGGAGGAATTGGCTTTGCCAAGTCCGCGAACTCAGTTTGCGAACTGACGGAAGTTCTCTTGCCGAGAATTTCTGCTGGGATTTTCCAAAAACTCGTTTGCGTGTTTAGTCCGCGAACTAGCAGAAGTCTCTTTGCCGAGATTTTCTGCTGAGTTTGGAAAACTCTGCATGTTGCCTTAATTCCGCGAACTTGTTTGTGATCTTAAGTGGTTATGATATAAAGATGTGCTCTGAACATGAAACTTAAATTACTAAGGAATGCTTTATGCGAACCTTGTCTATAAAGTTCATGATCCGATTCATCGAATCGAATCATCTTTGTTTCAATTGTGTCTTGTATAGTTACATAAGATCTCACAGCAATTGAACAACTCTCTAACTAGTTCATTTGAGTCAATTGAACTAGTTATGGTGAAGAAGAACTAGGTTAATCTGAATTGCTCATATGGTTAACCTTTTTGGGTTACTATGTTGAACCAACATACACATACACGTTTGGGCACGGTTTTTACAAACCCAGTAAACGTCTACCCAAGTGTGTGTGACAAGCTAAGTTTTCGATCTAACGGTTGAGAAATATTAGCTTGAATCTAAATCAGGTTTTCATCTAACGGTGAATATGGATTGCTTTGTAACTAAGGCAAAACCCTGATTTGAAGGCTATATAAAGGAGACATCTAGCATTGTGCAAAACTAATCCCCACATGTCTGTGTGATACTATTGCGCTCGCTAGAGTCGATTCTACTTTAACCTTTGGTTTTCTTCTCTAAAACCAGGTTAACGACTTAAAGACTTCATTAGGATTGTGAAGCCAGACCGATAATACTTTTATCGTAGTTGTTTTATTTGATCTTGCATCTTCTATCGTACAAGTAAAATCTATTGAGTGGATTGAGATTGTGAGAGTTCTCCGATAGGCAAGATAAAGAAGTCACAAACATCTTCGTCTCAATGTTTGTGATTTCTCGACAAACCGCTTGTGTAGTCAAGAAGGATTGTTGAGAGGTGATTGATTAATCTAGGTTGTTCTTCGGGAATATAAGACCGGATTATAATTGGTTCCTGTTCACCTTGATTTTATATCTTAAGACGGAACAAAAACCTAGGGTTTTTCTGTGGGAGACAGATTTATCCTTTGATAGACTTTTCTGTGTGAGACAGATTTGTTTATTATCAAGTATGGATTTTGGGTTGCAGCAACTCTTAGTTGTGGGTGAGATCATCTAAGGGAATCAAGTGCGCAGTATCCTGCTGGGATCAGAGGCGTAGGAGTACAACTGTACCTTGAATTAGTGGGAGACTCATTGGGGTTCAACTATAGTCGAGTCCGAAGTTAGCTTGTAGTATGCTAGTGTCTGTAGCGGCTTAATACAGTGTGTATTCAATCTGGACTAGGTCCCAGGGTTTTTCTGCATTTTCGGTTTCCTCATTAACAAAATTTCTGGTATCTGTGTTATTTCTTTTCCGCATTATATTTTTTATATAATTGAAAAATAATACAGGTTGTGCGTTAAGATCATCAATTGGAAATCCAACCTTTG
This sequence comes from Papaver somniferum, assembly GCF_003573695.1. Classification (NCBI taxonomy): domain Eukaryota; kingdom Viridiplantae; phylum Streptophyta; class Magnoliopsida; order Ranunculales; family Papaveraceae; genus Papaver; species Papaver somniferum. The sequence goes on along the minus strand of NC_039358.1, from coordinate 162,576,529 downwards.
GCTGTTGATTGATATTGATTGATCCTTGGATATTGGTCTTTGGTACCGTCCAATTTATTCCTTGTATTTGATAAAGACTCGCTATTGTTTTTAGCTTGAGTAAAAATCAAATCAAGAGAGAGATATTAACTCCTTGAGATACTTTAATCTAGATTGAGTCTGACTATCTAGTTCAATCTCTAGCAAAGCATTTCAGAGTTAGTCCATACAGATTGCTAAGCGAAATATTGGGTGGTGTTGTTAGACCCCCGTTTTTTCACCCACATTCCTTTTTCCTTCATCAAAACCTCTTTTTATCTCAAAACTACTTGTTGAGTTCAATTTGTAATTTTCCTCTTACAAACCCAGACGTATGGATACTCCAAGTGTGATGTCTTCTGATGGAAAAGATGTTAATATGATTGTTAAGCCATCAATCATGAAGGAAAAAGAGAAATCTCCGTTATCTCCTACCTTGAAAAGAAACAGAAGGAATGTGAGGAAGCCAAGATCCGTTCCTTCAAACTCTCAGAAGTTTTTTGATGTTCTTGGAGAGTTTAAGGAGATGCAAAAGGAGATTCAACAAATAAAGGATTTTGTATTTAAGACTCATGAGATTCAGAAGGCCCTGGTTCGACATCATCAGCCAAGAAGGTTTATTGATATAAACTCCTACCTTAATGAACCTTATGTCCCAATGGATGTTGACGACAAGGAGTTCGGGGACGCTAAAAAATTCTTCAAAGGTCTTATTGCCCAGTAAATCTTCTATGTTCTTGTTTTTGTTAGAAGAATAACTAGAGTTTGGAATATCCATTATTGTAATTACACATAGCTATGTCCAACGTTTTCATCTTCATGTTTTAGATTTATTGGTTTAAATTCTAAATTTGTTTGGAAGATGATTTTTGCAGTATTAATGTTTATGGGTTTATATATTGCAATATTGTTATGGGATATGTGTGTTTGCGTCCGTGAACTATGATTGTCCCATACCTTGTCAAAAGTAAAGTCTTTCGCATGTCGATATGCATGTATTGATAAAAGAATGAATAAACTTTTGACAAATACAAAAGTTTAGCCTATTATGTCAATTATTGACGAAAGATAGGTTAAAATCTTTTGTTTGCAAGGATTATGTCTATTGAATGTCGTTATGCGAATAGTGATGGAAAATAGAATGAATCCTTGTGTATTCCGCAGTATTGATCTTCCCTGATCCATATTTTATGTATTACTATGAGGCTCCGTCAAGTGTCTTATGTTGAGCACTAACGACCAAGTTGATTATTCTTATGATTAGCTTAGTTGTTGTTCCGTGAGATACTTTATGTCGAGCGTATTCCACTAAATTAATCATCTTGTTTGGTTATTTAGTTGTTGTTCCGTAAGTTTTCTTATGATGAGCATGGCCAATTAAATTGATTACTTTTGTGATTAGTTTGGTTGTGTATTTCGATTAAATTAATTATGAGTTCTCTTGTGATTAATCTAATTGTATATTTTTGAGTCTCCATAAGTTCACTTATGTTGAGCATTTTCGGTTGAACTAATCATGGGTTCTCTTGTGGTTAATTTAATTGAGTTTTTTGGATTCAAATTCATACTTGTATGTGATTTTTTATATCCAAATAAATCCTTTTTTTCTTTCGAAATTAAGGTCGCTCTTGTTGTTCTTTCGGGAATGATATTTTATGGATGAGAGTTCTTAATTGAACTTCTGCTTAATTGCCAAATCTTTGTGGGGAGTGCGGCTGTGGAATATTATAGGGGTTATCTTGTATCTTTATAAACTCCTTGATGAATGCATTTAGCCTTGGCTATATGATTGCGTATAAATAAGATGATATGTGTTTCTTTCTTTTGGTCATGAAATGTCTCTTTAGGAAATTTCATTAGGATCTCGTTCTTGTACCTTTGCCAATTTTATTGACAAATAGGGGGAGAATTAATATGTAGTCACACTACAAATACATATGGTTTTCAGATCATTATGTAAGGGGGAGTGGTTTCCATGTGAGATGGAGTATTGACTAAGGGCGAGTGATAATATCACAATAGTATTGTTGTTGAAGTTGTGATACAATTGAACTTTGACGATGTGTAATGATACTATGACATTGTATTACAATGATTGAGAACTCTTATTTTCTCATTGTTATAGCTACGGATTTTCAACAACGATGATGCTGAATTTACAACCTTTGGGATCATTGGAGTACTTGGAAGTGACGAAGATTTCGAGTAATGTTGAAGATTAGACATGTGGAATAGGAGCTACAAAAGTTAATTTATTTATTTTTTGTATTCCATATGTATTGATAGTTTTGTCACTAAAATTGACAAAGGGGGAGATTGTTAGAGCATTGCTCGATCGAACTCGCATGCGTTGCTATCTCAAGCATGTTTGTCAATGTTAGTGATCAAAACTATAAGTCTTGATTTCTAGTCTACTATAGCTAAGGTCTCGGACTAGGATAGAAAGTGTAGTTGAGCTCAAGAACTCCATGGCAATCATCATACAAGACGAAGGACTACTCAAGGAACCGGTGGATCTTCATCGACTAAAAGTTATGTGGAGACTTGAACTTTTCTATCACTCAAAAGTCTATTTATCTCCTATCTTGCGACAAAAGTCGTTTTGCTATATAGACTTAGATTATACACATTTGCTATTTCGAGCCGAGTTTATCTCGCCTATCTATTTCTCGAAATATGTGTTGGTAAGCTTTCCCTTTAGACAAGTTCATCTTTACCTAGTGACGAAAGTCATGACAAGTTTCAATCACTTTGAAAATTGCTTACTTTCACGAAAAATAGTTTGTGAATAACAACTATAGAATATCAACGTCCTCTAAGAATGTTTCAATGATTGAAATGAGAGTTTAGATTATATAACCATTGGAGGATATAAGCATTGTTGTGGAAACACATATATGTATAATTCCTTATTCCTTGAACCGAAGTTTGCGAACTTTGTTGATCAAGAGAACCGGAATGGTGGCGTGAGCCAAGTCCGCAAACTGGCAGAAGTTCTCGTTCCGAGAAATTTTGCTGGAGTTTGTGAACTCCGTCCGGGAACTTAAGTCCGCGAACCCAGTCCGCGAACTTGAGTAGGTTATATCTAAAAATGATGTTTGTGAACTTATTCTTATATAAACTAAGGAATGCAAATTGCAAACCGTGGCTATATAGTTCATGAACCGATTCGAGTGAATTAAATCGTTTTTGCTTCGATTGTGTCTTGCGTAGTTACACAAGATTTCCTTGCAATTGGACAACTTTCTAACTAGTTCATTTGAGTCACTTGAACTAGTTATGGTGAAGAAGAATATGGTTGATATGAAAGTGATCATATGGCTAACCATTTGGTTGACTATTGTTGAACCAACAAATGTACAAGTTTGGGTATGGTTACATAAGCATAGAAACGTGCATTTCATTTATGTGTAACAAGCTAGTTTTCGATATAACGGTTGAAAGATATCAGCTTGAATCTAATCAGGTTTTCATCTAACGGTGAATATTGAATGCTTTGTTACCAAGCTAACATTGATTGCAAACCCTGATTTGAAAGACTATATAAGGGAGAACTCTAGCAACTTGGAAACCTAATCCCCACACCTTATGTGTGATACTAGTTGTTCTAAGCTAGAGTCGATTCTCCTTTAACCTTTGGTTTCTTCTTCCAAACCAGGTTAACGACTTAAAGACTTCATTGGAATTGTGAAGCCGTACCGATACTACTTTCTTGTAGTTTTGTGATCTGATCTTGCTGTTTCTATCGTACGAGTACAATTGTAATAATTGGCTTGAGATTGATATCTCTGATAGGCAAGATATAAAAGAAATCACAAACACTTCGTCTCATCGTTTGTGATTCCGTAATATCTTTTTTCGCTGCGTTGATTAAGATTATTGCGAGGTGATTGATAATACTAGGCTGTTCTTCGAGAATATAAATCCGGTTTATCAATTGGTTCATGTTCACCTTGATTTATCAAAAGACGGAATCAAACGCGTAGGTATATTCGTGGGAGACGGATTTATCTATTACCGTAGACTTTTATGTGTGATATAGATTTGTTTATTAAAGTCTTCGACTTTGGGTCGTAGCAACTCTTAGTTGTGGGTGAGATCAGCTAAGAGAATCAAGTACGTAGCATCCTGCTGGGATCAGAGACGTAGGATCATGATTGTACCTTGGATCAGTGTGAGATTGATTGGGGTTCAACTACAGTCCAGACCGAAGTTAATTTGGAGTAGGCTAGTGTATGTAGAGGCTTAATACATTGTGTGTTCAATCTGGACTAGGTCCCGGGGTTTTTCTGCATTTGCGTTTTCCTCGTTAACAAAATTCTGGTGTCTGTGTTATTTCTTTTCCGCATTATATTTTGTTATATAATTGAAATATTACAGGTTGTGCGTTGTTCAATCAATTAGAATATCCGACCTTTTGGTTGTTGATTTAAATTGATTGACAGTTGGATATTGGCCTTTCGTACCATCCAATTTATCTCTCTAGTATTTGATAAAGACTCGCAGATTTTATTTGCTTGAGTATACATCAAATCGAGAGATTGAGATACAAACTCTTTAATATACTTTTTATCTAGATTGAGTCTAACTGTCTATTCGATTCTCTAGAAAGTATATTGGAGTTTGACCATACAGATTGCTAAGCGAAATATTGGTTGTGGTTATTGTACCCCCATTTTTTCAGAAAATATATCCGATTTGTACTTTTGGAGTCTTTGATGCACATGTACATCTTCATGTTGAGAAATTTCTGCGGCTCGTAAAGATTCAATAGTGATGATGCTGATATTAGAAATAAACCGGTTGAGGGACGTGAAGGCATCCTGTACTGGTTGTCCCCATGTGTAATTGTCTCGAGCTTATTTTATCTTGAACGACGTACTTCCACTGTATTTACTGGTAAGGTGGTTGACAAATTGATGAAGGCGGCAATCTTTTGGATTCGTCATTCGTTAATCAATGGGCGGGAGTCGCTCTTGATAGATCTGTATTGTATCCAAACTTTGGCAGCCCATGTACCCCTCCCATTGGAAATTGGAAATCTAGAAACACCGAATCTGACTTTGTCAGCGATGTGGTTGTTGATGCGCAGCTTCGTACAGGCCTTGGTAGGCGTCACTGAGCTTTGTGGAAGGCATGATTCGGTCGGTTTGGCTTGCTGAGGCGCGACTTTCCTCTTCGATTCTTCATTGATAACAGTGCTTGTGGATGGTTGAACCAAATACTGCTTGTCGGTCAGGCGCCTCCCAAACAGGGAGGTGATGATACTCTTACGTTGCATCTTTGAAAAGTGGTAACCTTGTCACGGTTATGACTTCTTGGTTGACCGTCTCTTCTGGGTTGAAAAGGTCCTTGACAGTGAAGGGATTCCGTGTTGAGCCTCAGTCCCCAATTGTGATTTACATGGTTCTATCTTGTATGGTCGGTGGGTTTACCATAATAAAGATATCGCCATCTCGCCTCCATGACTCTATTACTTCTCCATGGGAAAATAAAATATGCAGAAGTTCGGATTACCTTTGTCCGTAGTGGTTGTTGCTATGGTGAAGCTCGGGCTGGTATCAACAAAAGAGAAACGACGGTTCTTGGCAGCATTTGTGGTCAGAAGAGACTGGCAGGAAGAGGCGTGATAGCTACGGGCACGAACTTGGCAGTCTTCATATAGTGATAGAGCTTGTCTCGTTATTAGAGGGAGAATCTAATGATGGAGCCGATAGGTTCCTTGATGTTGCCTCATGGAATGGAAAAGAGCGAGACAGTCCCCTTCCCACGAGTATCCACTGATCTTTCGACTTGATAGATGTTGTCACGCTGGGTTTCTGAGGAAATTATTTGGATGAGAGTTGGAGTTGAACGCTATGTTGATGAGGATCGTACGAGTTACTGATCATGAGGTCGTCTTCGCGTCTACGTTGTGTTTCATAGACGTCCAGGCATATTGTTGGTCTTTGACAATACGTCTGCTCTCTTGAGTATGTCCTCATCTTTGGACATCTTGGAATCATAATGATAGTGTGCTTGTGTCTCTCTAAATTAAGCATCTTTGATATGGGTAGCGCTTGAGCAG